>NC_041382.1:122704637-122935232 GCF_002162155.2 Triticum dicoccoides
TTTGAGCCTTTATATACAGAGGCAAGGGGCACCCCTAGAGACACAAGTTGATCCACGTGATCATATTCTTAGCCGTGTGCGGTGCCCCCTTCCACCATAGTCCTCAATAATATTGTAGCGGTGCTTAGGCGAAGCCCTGCGACGGTAGTACATCAAGATCGTCACCACACCGTCATGCTGACGGAACTCTTCCCCGACACTTTGCTGGATCGGAGTCCGGGGATCGTCATCGAGCTGAACGTGTGCAAGAACTCGGAGGTGCCGGAGTAACGGTGCTTGGATCGGTTGGGCCGTGAAGACGTACGACTACATCAACCAAGTTAACGCTTCCGTTGTCGATCTACAAGGGTACGTAGATCACACTCTCCCCCTCTCGTTGCTATGCATCACCATGATCTTGCGTGTGCGTAGGAAAATTTATGAAATTACTACGTTCCCCAACAGTGGTATCAGAGCCAGGTTTTATATGTTGATGTTATATGCACGAGTAGAACACAAGTGAGTTGTGGGCGATATAAGTCATACTGCTTACCAGCATGTCATACTTCGGTTCGGTGGTATTGTTGGACGAAGCGGCCCCAGACCGACATTACGCGTACGCTTACGCGAGACCGGTTCTCCCGACGTGCTTTGCACAAAGGTGGCTAGCGGGTGACAGTTTCTCCAACTTTAGTTGAGCCGAGTTTGGCTACGCCCGGTCCTTGCGAAGGTTAAAACAGCACCAACTTGACAAACTATCGTTGTGGTTTTGATGCGTAGGTAAGATTGGTTCTTGCTTAAGCCCGTAGCAGCCACGTAAAACTTGCAACAACAAAGTAGAGGACGTCTAACTTGTTTTTGCAGGGCATGTTGTGATGTGATATGGTCAAGACATGATGCTGAATTTTATTGTATGAGATGATCATGTTTTGTAACCGAGTTATCGGCAACTGGCAGGAGCCATATGGTTGTCGCTTTATTGTATGCAATGCAATCGCGTTGTAATGCTTTACTTTATCACTAAGCGGTAGCGATAGTCGTGGAAGCATGAGATTGGCGAGACGACAACGATGCTACGATGGAGATCAAGGTGTCGCGCCGGTGACGATGGTGATCATGACGGTGCTTCGAAGATGGAGATCACAAGCACAAGATGATGATGGCCATATCATATCACTTATATTGATTGCATGTGATGTTTATCTTTTATGCATCTTATCTTGCTTTGATTGACGGTAGCATTTTAAGATGATCTCTCACTAATTATCAAGAAGTGTTCTCCCTGAGTATGCACCGTTGCGAAAGTTCTTCGTGCCGAGACACCATGTGATGATCGGGTGTGATAGGCTCTACGTTCAAAAACAACAGGTGCAAAACAGTTGCACACGCGGAATACTCAGGTTATACTTGACGAGCCAAGCATATACAGATATGGCCTCGAAACACGGAGACCGAAAGGTCGAGCGTGAATCATATAGTAGATATGATCAACATAGTGATGTTCACCATTGAAACTACTCCATCTCACGTGATGATCGGACATGGTTTAGTTGATATGGATCACGTGATCACTTAGAATATTAGAGGGATGTCTATCTAAGTGGGAGTTCTTTAAGTAATATGACTAATTGAACTTAAATTTATCATGAACTTAGTCCTGGTAGTATTTTGCAAATTATGTTGTAGATCAATAGCTCGCGCTGTTGCTTCCCTGTGTTTATTTTGATATGTTCCTAGAGAAAATTGTGTTCAAAGATGTTAGTAGCAATGATGCGGATTGGATCCGTGATCTGAGGTTTATCCTCATTGATGCACAGAAGAATTATGTCCTTGATGCACCGCTAGGTGACGGACCTATTGCAGGAGCAGATGCAGACGTTATGAACGTTTGGCTAGCTCAATATGATGACTACTTGATAGTTTAGTGCACCATGCTTAATGGCTTAGAATCGGGACTTCAAAGACGTTTTGAACGTCATGGAGCATATGAGATGTTCCAGGAGTTGAAGTTAATATTTCAAGCAAATACCCGAGTTGAGAGATATGAAGTCTCCAACAAGTTCTATAGCTAAAAGATGGAGGAGAATCGCTCAACTAGTGAGCATGTGCTCAGATTGTCTGAGTACTACAATCGCTTGAATCAAGTGGGAGTTAATCTTCCAGATAAGATAGTGATTGACAGAATTCTCTAGTCACCATCACCAAGTTAGTAGAACTTCGTGATGAACTATGATATGCAAGGGATAACGGAAACGATTCCCAAGCTCTTCATAATGCGGAAATTGACGAAGGTAGAAATCGAGAAAAACATCAAGTGTTGATGGTAGACAAGACCACTAGTTTCAAGAAAATGGCAGAGGGAAGAAGGGGAACTTCAAGAAGAACAGCAAGCAAGTTGCCGCTCAAGTGAAGAAGCCCAAGTCTGGTCCTAAGCCTGAGACTAAGTGTTTCTACTGCAAAGGGACTGGTCACTGGAAGCGGAACTACCCCAAGTGATTGGCAGATAAGAAGGATGGCAAAGTGAACATAAGTATATTTGATATACATGTTATTGATGTGTACTTTACTAGTGTTTATAGCAACCCCTCAGTATTTGATACTAGTTCAGTTGCTAAGATTAGTAACTCGAAACGGGAGTTGCAGAATAAACAGAGACTAGTTAAGGGTGAAGTGATGATGTGTGTTGGAAGTAGTTCCAAGATTGATATGATTATCATCACACACTCCCCTATACTTTCGGGATTAGTGTTGAACCTAAATAAGTGTTATTTGGTTTTTGCGTTGAGCATGAATATGATTTGATCATGTTTATTGCAATACGGTTATTCATTAAAATCAGAGAATAATTGTTGTTCTATTTACATGAATAAAACCTTCGATGGTCATACACCCAATGAAACAAGTTCATTGGATCTCGATCGTAGTGATACACATATTCATAATATTGAAACCAAAAGATGCAAAGTTAATAATGATAGCGCAACTTATTTGTGGCACTGCCGTTTAGGTCATATTGGAGTAAAGCGCATGAAGAAACTCCATGCTGATGGGCTTTTGGAATCACTTGATTATGAATCACTTGATGCTTGCAAACCATGCCTTATGGGCAAGATGACTAAAACGCCGTTCTCCGGAACAATGAAGCAAGCAACAGATTTGTTGGAAATCATACATACTGATGTATGTGGTCCGATGAATATTAAGGCTTGCAGCAGGTATCATTATTTTCTGACCTTCACAGATGATTTGAGCAGATATGGGGATATCTACTTGATGAAACATAAGTCTGAAACATTTGAACAGTTCAAAGAATTTCAGAGTGAAGTGGAAAATCATCGTGACAAGAAGATAAGGTTTCCACGATCTGATCACGGAGACGAATATTTGAGTTACAAGTTTGGTCTTCAATTAAAACAAAGTGGAATAGTTTCACAAATTCATGCCACCTGGAACACCACAGCATAATGGTGTGCCGAACATCATAACCGTACTTTATTGGATATAGTACAATCTATGATGTTTCTTACCGATTTACCACTGTCGTTTTGGGGTCATGCATTAGAGACAGCTGCATTCACGTTAAATAAGGCACCATCAAAATCCGTTGAGACGACGCCTTATGAACTGTGGTTTGGCAAGAAACCAAAGTTGTCGTTTCTTAAAGTTTGGGGTTGCGATGCTAATATGAAAAATTTCATACTAATAAGCTCAAACCCAAATCGGAGAAATATGTCTTCATAGGATACCCAAAGGAGACAGTTGGGTACACCTTCTATCACAGATCCGAAGGCAAGACATTCGTTGCTAAGAATGGATCCTTTCTAGAGAAGGAGTTTCTCTCGAAAGAAGTGAGTGGGAGGAAAGTAGAACTTGATGAGGTAACTGTACCTGCTCCATAATTGGAAAGTAGTTCATCACAAAAATCTGTTCCTGTGACTCCTGCACCAATTAGTGAGGAAGATAATGATGATGATCATGTAACTTCGGATCAAGTTACTACCAAACCTCGTAGGTCAACCAGAGTGAGATTCGCACCAGAGTGGTACGGTAATCCTATTCTGGAGGTCATGTTACTTGACCATGACGACCCTACGAACAATGAGGAAGCGATGATGAGCCCGGATTCCGATAAATGGCTTGATGCCATGAAATCTGAGATAGGATCCATGTATGAGAACAAAGTGTGGACTTTGGTGGACTTGCCCGATGATCGGCAAGCCATTGATAATAAATGGATCTTCAAGAGGAAGGCGGACACTGATAGTAGTGTTACTATCTACAAAGCTAGAATTGTCGCAAAAGTTTTCGACAAGTTCAAGGTGTTGACTATGATGAGCTCACTCGTATCTATGCTTAAGTCTGTCCGAATCATGTTAGCAATTGCCGCATTTTATGAAATCTGGCAAATGGATAAACAAAACTGCATTCCTTAATGGATTTATTAAAGAAGAGTTGTATGTGATGCAACAAGAAGGTTTTGTCAATCCTAAAGGTGCTAACAAAATATGCAAGCTCCAGCGATCCATTTATGGACTGGTGCAAGCATCTCGGAGTTGGAATATACGCTTTGATAAGTTGATCAAAGCATATAGTTTTATACAGACTTGCGGTGAAGCCTGTATTTACTAGAAAGTGAGTGGGAGCACTACAACATTTCTGATAAGTATATGTGAATGACATATTGTTGATCAGAGATAATGTAGAATTATTTTGCAAAGCATAAAGGAGTGTTTGAAAGGAGTTTTTCAAAGAAAGACCTCGGTGAAGCTGCTTACATATTGAGCATCAAGATCTATAGAGATAGATCAAGACGCTTGATAAGTTTTTTCAATAAGTACAAACCTTGACAAGATTTTGAAGTAGTTCAAAATGGAACAGTCAAAGAAAGAGTTCTTGCCTGTGTTACAAGGTGTGAAATTGAGTAAGACTCAAAGCCCGACCACGGCAGAAGATAGAAATAGAATGAAAGTCATTCCCTATGCCTTAGCCATAGGTTCTATAAAGTATGCCATGCTATGTACCAGATCTATTGTATACCCTACACAGTGTTAAGCAAGGGAGTATGATAGTGATCTAAGAGTAGATCACTGGACAGCGGTCAAAATTATCCTTAGTGGAATAAGGAAATATTTCTCAATTATGGAGGTGACAAAAAGGTTCGTCGTAAAAGGTCACGTCGATGCAAGTTTTGACACAGATCTGGATGACTCTAAGTCCCGATCTAGATACATATTGAAAGTGGGAGCAATAAGCTAGAGTAGCTCCGTGCAGAGCATTGTTGACATAGAAATTCGCAAAATACTTACGGATCTGAATGTGACAGACCCGTTGACTAAAATTATCTCACAAGCAAAACATGATCACACCTTAGTACTCTTTGGGTGTTAATCACATAGCGATGTGAAACTAGATTACTGACTCTAGTAAACCCTTTGGGTGTTGATCACATATCGATGTGAACTATGGGTGTTAATCACATGGTGATGTGAACTATTGCTGTTAAATCACATGGCGATGTGAACTAGATTATTGACTCTAGTGCAAGTGGGAGACTGAAGGAAATATGCCCTAGAGGCAATAATAAAGTTATTATTTATTTCCTTATATCATGATAAATGTTTATTATTCATGCTAGAATTGTATTAACCAGGAAACATAATACATGTGTGAATACATAGACAAACAGAGTGTCACTAGTATGCCTCTACTTGACTAGCTCGTTAATCAAAGATGGTTATGTTTCCTAACCATGAACAAAGAGTTGTTATTTGATTAACGGGATCACATCATTAGATGAATGATCTGATTGACATGACCCATTCCGTTAGCTTAGCACCCGATCGTTTAGTATGTTGCTATTGCTTTCTTCATGACTTATACATGTTCCTATGACTATGAGATTATGCAACTCCCGTTTGCCGAAGAAACACTTTGTGTGCTACCAAACGTCACAACGTAACTGGGTGATTATAAAGGTGCTCTACAGGTGTCTCCAAAGGTACATGTTGGGTTGGCGTATTTCGAGATTAGGATTTGTCACTCCATTGTCGGAGAGGTATCTCTGGGCCCTCTCGGTAATGCACATCACTGAAGCCTTGGAATCATTGCAACTAATGAGTTAGTTGCGGGATGATGTATTACGGAACGAGTAAAGAGACTTGCCGGTAATGAGATTGAACTAGGTATTGGATACCGACGATCGAATCTTGGGCCAAGTAACATACCGATGACAAAGGGAACAACGTATGTTGTTATGCGGTCTGACCGATAAAAGATCTTCGTAGAATATGTAGGAGCCAATATGAGCATCCAGGTTCCGCTATTGGTTATTGACCGGAGACGTGTCTTGGTCATGTCTACATTGTTCTCGAACCCATAGGGTCCGCACGCTTAAGGTTACGATGACAGTTATATTATGAGTTTATGCATTTTGATGTACCGAAGTTTGTTCGGAGTCCCGGATGTGATCACGGACATGACGAGGAGTCTCGAAACGGTCGAGACATAAAGATTGATATATTGGAAGCCTATGTTTGGATATCGGAAGTGTTCCGGGTGAAATCAGGATTTTACCGGATTACCGGGAGGTTACCGGAACCCCCCGGGAGGTATATGGGCCTTAGTGGGCCTTAGTGGAAGAGAGGAGAGGTGGCCAGAGATGGGCCGCACGCCCCTCCCCCCTTGGTCCAAATAGGACAAGGAGAGGGGGCCGGCCCCCCTTCCTCCTCTCTCTCTCCTCTTTTCCCCCTCCGCGAATCCTATTCCAACTAGGAAAGGGGGGAGTCCTACTCCCAGAGGGAGTAGGACTCCTCCTGGCGCGCCTCCTCTTGCCCCCCCCCTTGAGCCTTTATATACGGAGGCAAGGGGCACCCCTAGAGACACAAGTTGATCCACGTGATCATATTCTTAGCCGTGTGCGGTGCCTCCTTCCACCATAGTCCTCGATAATATTGTAGAGGTGCTTAGGCGAAGCCCTGGGACAGTAGTACATCAAGATCGTCACCACGCCGTCGTGCTGACGGAACTCTTCCCTGACACTTTGCTGGATCGGAGTCCGTGGATCGTCATCGAGCTGAACGTGTGCAAGAACTCGGAGGTGCCGGAGTAACGATGCTTGGATCGGTTGGACCGTGAAGACGTACGACTACATCAACCAAGTTAACGCTTCCATTGTCGGTCTACAAGGGTACGTAGATCACACTCTCCCCCTCTCGTTGCTATGCATCACCATGATCTTGCGTGTGTGTAGAAAAATTTATGAAATTACTACGTTCCCCAACAAAGAATGCCTAAGAACTCCCTCTAGCTATCTATGCTTTCCTCGTCTCAAACTCTATTCATGCTACATCAGAAAGTTTGATCAAGTCAGATTCGAACCACTCTGTGTGAGGAGCACTCAGAGTCCCCGATTCATCATAGACTTAAACTTCCAAAACCTCTTTGTGCATTTCGGTCTGATCGATTCATCCTTTTCGGTCCTACCGAGATCACTTAGTTGATCTAGGTTTTCAATCTCGGTGCAACCGATTAGAACCTTTCGGTCACACCGAGTTGCAGTAACTGCCTGCAGTTTTGCATCTCGGTGCCACCAAGTTGTTCTACTCGGTCACACCGACAGGGTCAGGTTATATATACTGACGGGTCAAATTTTGGAAATTTTTCCGAAACCCTTCACCCGCGCGTAACCTGCTCTGCCTCTTCGGGTCTCCAGATTATCCTCTCGCCGCCAGCGACCTCTCGCCGCTGGTCTCCACCGCCATCAACGACAATCTGCTCTGGCGTTGCCGCCGTAGCGAACACTTGCCACTCTAGGGTAAGTGTTCGACCCCTTGTGCTGTCTTTTTCACTCTGATTCCTAGCACAAGGACAATGCCATGTTTCTTGCCACGATTGAGATTGATCCATCCAGCTAAAACTTCCTTAGCTCTAGATTGATTCGAAAATTTTAGGGTTAGCTCTCCGCAGAACTCATCTCGGACCAACCAAAATGTAGAAATTGGTCTCACCGATTCGGCTTAGGCCATTGCACATGCGCTTTTTGGTCTGACCGAAACGTGCAAATCGGTGTGACCGAGCCCAAGATTCTGTGAAACCCTAGCAATCTTGGTGCCACCGAACTGTGACTCGGCCCAACCGAGTTCACTGGTTTAGGTTCCAAGTGTTGCTTCGGTATCACCGAGTTTGTCAATTCGGTAGCTCCGAGATCACTTCTGTAGAGAACTAAAACTAAGCGTTTTGACTCAATTTTTTTGCAAAACCTCTATACTTTGTGATGCTCGTCTACTCTACCTCGTCTACAACCTATTCACAGGGTCTACTGACAGTTTGCCTGAAGATGTCTGATCAAAGCGACAGTCAGAACAAGTCTGAAGAGCAGGTTCAGTTGAGTGAGGGCACTAGTCCCTCCAGCAGCTATGATGAGGGCAGCAGGAGCACACCTAGTAACTTTCCAAAAGAAGCTACCAGGACAAGGAAGAAGAAAACCTTAGATTCTGAAGATGAGGATTATGTGGCTGTTGAGGATGAGGCCACTTCAAGGAAAAAGGTGCTGAAAAAGGAGTATGGCACAGCTGCTGCAAGTAAGCCTGGAATGAAGACAAAGGCTCCAGCAAGAAGAGTTCCAATGTCAAAAGCCAGAGCCTCCACTCAAGAAACAATGGAGTTCACTCTTGAACCCAAAGAAGGAGGTGAAGGCAAGAAGAGGAAAGAAAGGGTCAAGAAGACCATTGCCAGAGTTATTGGCAAGCCATCAATGATGAGAGATGATGAAGAAGAGGAAGAGGATGCTGCTCCAGCACCCAAAGCTCAGAAGCTTATGGGAGATGCTATAAAGTCAGGGGCTGCTCCATCAAAGCCCAAGTCTACTCCCAAAGCTCCAGCTCAGAAGTCTGCTCCAAAGAGAAGCACTAGAAACATTCCAGCTGCAGAAAAGAACAAGGCCCCAGTGTCTGAGACTGTTGCTGAAGAAGATGATGAAGCCCAAGATCCCTGACCACAATGATGCACATCCTGTTGCAGAAAATATGAAGATCGGGAAGGATTCGGGACTGAGATTATGGAGACAGTCTAATCCATATGCTGTCAGGAGGAGAACTACTGGATTACAGGTTCCACACAAAGGAACAACAAGACTTTTATGAGACTGTCCTGCTTGACAAGAATCTCATAGTGTGTGACATGAGATGGGTTGACTGGGAGTACACCAAGGAGAATGAAGATCACTATCCAGTAGTATATGACAGCTTCAAAGCATGTGGATTTGATACATTTGTTGCCCAAAAGCTCACCAAGTGGAATGATGAGCTCATCATGCAGTTTTACTCCACAACCCACTTCTATCCAGATGAAAGGATAGT
Source organism: Triticum dicoccoides (assembly GCF_002162155.2). Taxonomy (NCBI): domain Eukaryota; kingdom Viridiplantae; phylum Streptophyta; class Magnoliopsida; order Poales; family Poaceae; genus Triticum; species Triticum dicoccoides. The sequence continues at coordinate 122,713,973 of NC_041382.1, forward strand.
TTGGATGTCTGAAGGTACTAGGTACCAATCCACTGTTGAAGAATGGTCTCAGTTGATCAATGCCTCAGAAGAACATGAGGATAACTTGGATGTTTATGCCGAGAAGAAGAAAGACCACAACACTATGGCTCACATGTACAGAGATATCCCGGATGATGCTTTAGAGACTCATAAGTTTGGATCTGTCCACTTCTTGTTGCCTGGTCTACCTACCATCAACTGGATCCTAAGGCACACATTGCTACCCAAGTCAGGTGACAAGATGATCAGAGGACATGCTATCAATTTGCTACATTTATTTGATGTGCCTCAAAAGTTCAAAGTCATGAGTCTGATTGTAGAGACAATCAAAAGGACAGCAGCTGATCAGAAGAGAAGCTGTGGGTATGCCCCACAAATTCAGGAGCTCATCAACTCCAAGATGGGCACATGCAAATATCTATTGGATAAGGAGCACCTGGCGATATACCCTGAATTTTAGGACAACACAGTTGTGATGGATGAGAATGAACCATCATCAGTTCAAGCACAGGAGAAGAAAGCCAAAGCTAAAGCTGAGAAAGCTACAAGAATGCCAACTGTTGAAGAGGCATCTCAAGTGTTCTTGAAATCCAAGCAAGATCAGCTTGGATATCTGATCCAATCCACCTTGAGGATTGAGAAGGGCTTGGACACCCTGACTCAAAACCAGGAAAGCTTGGAGAGGATCATTGAGCAGAAATTCTATGATCTTGATGTCAAAGTAATTGAGATTCAGTCAGTAGTTGAGAAATTTCAGGAGGAAGTGGAGGAGAAGAAGGGCAAGTCAACTACAAATGCTTTTGCTAGAGTGCCCTGAAGCGAGAGGTCTGCTGCAGTGTCAGTCACAGATACTAGAGCTACAGCATCAGCTCCAGCAGCTACAGCTCCAGCTACATCAACAGAAGCTTTCATCCTTGGAGTCATCTCTACACCACCTCCCGAAGATCAAGCCTGAGAGACGTTTAGCACTATGCATTTTTTGAACTTTTTGGTACCTTGTTGCCAAAGGGGAAGAAAAATGTATAGGTCATAGGCTTCGAGAGAGAGTGTTGCTTTTTATCTCTCTTGTTTTTGGTTTGGTTGAACTTCTTTATTGTGTGCTTGTGTGAGATACTTGTTTGATCATGTGTTTGATCATATGCTACCCTTAATGCTTATTGGATGATATTATCTCTTACATCCTTATATGATCATTCACTTGCTTGGTGATGAGTGCATGCTTTTAATTTCTATCATTTTGAGCGCTCCACCAAGATGTATGTGACATGGAAGAGTAACCCATAATCCTAATCGATTGTGCATTTGCATTCAAAAGCAAATTTTAAATAATGCACTAATTTAGGGGGAGCTCTTGCTTATCACATACTTCTCAAAGCGACGATGTTTTTCAATCTTATTATTATTTGTCGAAGCTTTGATCTATATGTTGTCATCAATTACCAAAAAAGGGGAGATTGAAAGTGCAACTATCCCTGGGTGGTTTTGGTAATTCCTAACAACATATAGCTCATTGAGCTAATGCTATTTCAAGATAAATATTTCAGGAAAGCTCAATGATTGGCATGGCATGGATTAGAAAAGTAGACCCCTCAAAATGCCAAGGACAAAAGGATTGGCTCAAGCTCAAAGCACAAGACTCTACATTTTTTAGTGATCCAAGATCACATTGAGTCCATACGAAAAGCCAATACTATCAAGAGGGGGTGAGGTGTTGCTTAATGAGTTTATTGCTCAAAATGCTTAGTGATATGCTCCAAAGCCCTCAACTACTTTCTCATATCCACATATGTCCCAAACCAAAAGTCAAACTCGGCCCTACCGAAACTTTCTATCCGGCGCCACCGAATTCTCTTGACATAGCCACTGCCAGAAATCCTAATCTTTTCGGTCTCACCGATAGGTATCTTAGTCTCACCGAGATGGGATTGTAATCTCTCTATTTCCCTTCGTAACGTTTCAGTCCAACCGAGATGAGCGATCGGTCCCACCGAGATTGCAATGCAAACTCTCTGTTTCCCTTTCATAACGTTTTGGTCCAACCGAGATGAGCGAATCGGTCCCACCGAGTTTGCCTGACCAACTCTCTGTTTGTCTATTACCAAAATCGGTCCCACCGAGTTTGTGTAATAGGTCTCACCGAGATTACGTTATGCCCTAACCCTAAAGAAATTGGTCCCACAGAGTTGACGTGTTGGTCCCATCGAAAATCCTAACGTTCACATTTTGAACTAAATTGGTCCAACCGAGTTTCATGATTCGGTCCTACCGAGTTTGGTAAATTGTGTGTAACGGTTAGATTTTGTGTGGAGGCTATATATACCCCTCCACACACTCTTCATTCGTGGAGAGAGCCATCAGAACATGCCTACACTTCCAACATACATTTTCTGAGAGAGAACCACCTACACTTGTGTTGAGGTCAAGATATTCCATTCCTACCACATAAATCTTGATATCTAGCCTTCCCCAAGTTGCTTTCCACTCAAATCTTCTTTCCACCAAATCCAATCCTATGAGAGAGAGTGAGCATTGGGGAGACTATCATTTGAAGCACAAGAGCAAGGAGTTCATCATCAACACACCATTTGTTACCTCTTGGAGAGTGGTGTCTCCTAGATTGGTTAGGTGTCACTTGGGAGCCTCCGTCAAGATTGTGGAGTTGAACCAAGGAGTTTGTAAGGGCAAGGAGATCGCCTACTTAGTGAAGATCTACCCGAGTGAGGCAAGTCCTTCATGGGCGACGGCCATGGTGGGATAGACAAGGTTGCTTCTTCGTGTACCCTTCGTGGGTGGAGCCCTCCATGGACTCGCGCAACCGTTACCCTTCATGGGTTGAAGTCTCCATCAACATGGATGTACGATAGCACCACCTATCAGAACCACGCCAAAAATCTCTATGTCAACATTGCGTTTGCTCCCTCAAACTCCCCCCTTTACCTTCATATGCAAGTGATTTACTTTCCGCTACTATACTCTTAGAATTGCATGTGTAGGTTGATTTCTTGACTTGTGCAAAGTTGCTAAAATCTGCCAAGAACTAAAATTGGGAAAATGCTAGATTTTATTTGGTCAAGTAGTCTAATCACCCCCCCCCCTCTAGACATAATTTCGATCCTACAAAGATATCGAGATCTCTCGGTTGTTATGTTGACAATGAAAGTATACCACTCAAAATATTATTTATCTCTATTTCAAAAATCGAGCTCTGGAACCTCTACAAATCCCTGCTTCCCTCTGCGAAGGGCCTATCTATTTACTTTTATGTTGAGTCATCATCCTCTTATTAAAAAGCACCATTTGGAGAGCACCGCTGTCATGTCCATGCATTACTATTAGTTTACATTGAGTATGACTATGACTGGATCTCTTTTACCATGAATTACAATGTTTAGTCAGTCCTTGATCTTCAGAGGTGCTCTGCATTTTTGTTTTGCGGTCTCAGAAAGGGCTAGCGAGATACCATCTTGTTATATCATATTATGATTGTTTTGAGAAAGTGTTGTCAACCGAGATTTACTATTATTGCTCGCTAGTTGATTATGCCATTGATATGAGTAAACATGAGACCGAAATGTTATTGTGAATATGGTTAGTTCATAATCTTTGCTGAAAACTTGAATGCTGGCTTTACATGTTTACAACAACAAGATCAAACAGAGTTTGTAAAAGTTTTTCTTTATCACTTTCAGTTTGTCAACTAAATTGCTTGAGGACAAGCAAAGGTTTAAGCTTGGGGGAGTTGATACGTCTCCATCGTATGTACTTTTCCAAACACTTTTGACCTTGTTTTGGACTCTAACTTGCATGATTTAAATGGAACTAACCCGGACTGACGCTATTTTCAGCAGAATTGTCATGGTGTTATTTTTGTGCAGAAATAAAAGTTCTCGGAATGACCTGAAACTTCACGGAGAATATTTTTAGCATAAATAAAAAATACTGGCAAAAGAATCAACACCAGGGGGCCCACACCCTGTCCATGAGGGTGGGGGCGTGCCCACCCCCTTGGGGTGCGCCCCCTTGTCTCGTGGACCCCTGAGGCTCCACCGACCTCAACTCCAACTCTATATATTCACGTTTAGGGAGAAAAAAATCAGAGAGAAGGATTCATCACGTTTTATGATATGGAGCCGCTGCCATGCCCTAATCTCTCTCGGGAGGGCTGATCTGGAGTCCGTTCGGGGCTCCGGAGAGGGGAAACCATCGCCATCGTCATCATCAACCTTCTCCATCACCAATTTCATGATGCTCGCCGCCGTGCGTGAGTAATTCCATCGTAGGCTTGCTGGACGGTGATGGGTTGGATAAGATTTATCATGTAATCAAGTTAGTTTTGTTAGGGTTTGATCCCTTGTATCCATTATGTTCTGAGATTGATGTTGCTATGACTTTGCTATGCTTAATGCTTGTCACTAGGGCCCGAGTGCCATGATTTCAGATCTGAACCTATTATGTTTTCATGAATATATGTGAGTTCTTGATCCTATTTTGCAAGTCAATAGTCACCTGCTATGTGTTATGATCCGGTAACCCCGAAGTGACAATAATCGGGACCACCCTGGTGATGACCGTAGTTTGAGAAGTTCATGTATTCACTAAGTGGTAATGCTTTGGTCCGGTACTCTATTAAAAGGAGGCCTTAATATCCCTTAGTTTTCAATAGGACCCCGCTGCCACGGGAGGGTAGGACAAAAGATGTCATGCAGGTTCTTTTCCATAAGCATGTATGATTATATTCGGAATACATGCCTACATTACATTGATGAAATGGATCTAGTTCTGTGTCACCCTATGTTATAACTGTTGCATGAGGAATCTCATCCGACATAATTATCCATCACCGATCCATTGCCTACGAGCTTTTCACATATTGATCTTTGCTTAGTTACTTTACCATTGCCACTGTCACAATCACTACAAAACCAATACTATTACTTTTGCCACCGTTACAGTTACTTCCATATTACTTTGCTACTAAATACTTTGCTGCAGATATTAAGTCTTTCAGGTGTGGTTGAATTGACAACTCAACTGTTAATACTTGAGAATATTCTTTGGCTCCCCTTGTGTCGAATCAATAAATTTGGGTTGAATACTCTACCCTCGAAAACTGTTGCGATCCCCTATACTTGTGGCTTATCATGACACTGAAGCATGCAAAAGTAATTAGGTCATCATATTTTGGAGCCATCGACCAGTTTCACCCAGTGTGACCGAACGATCCAAAGTTGTTGCCTTTTGTACATGCCGATCTGATCGAGTCATTCCAGTCGGTCTCACTAATGTGTGCAAAAGTATGTGTAACAGTCAGATTTTCTGTCATCACTATGTATACTCCCCACCCACTCCACTAGTGTCTCTCAAAGCAAACACCACTCATATCCATATTTTATAGAGAGAGCTCCACCTCCCTGTGCTGATTTCAAAGGGATTCCACTCTAACTATTGATCCTTTGATTTATGGTCACCTTTGCTTCCCACAAAAATCCTCTCCTACCAAAGAAAAAAATTATGAGAGTATTTAAGTGTTGAGGAGATTATCTTTTGAAGCACAAGAGCAAGGAGTTCATCATCAACAACATCTATTCATCATTTGGAGGGTGGTTCCTCATATATCGGCTAGGTGTGCTTGGAAGTTTCCAAACGTTGTGGAGAAGCCAAGAAGTTTGCGAGCTTGGAGATTGCCTACTTCATGAAGATCTACCCAAGTGAGGCTAGTCCTTCGTGGACGTAAGCCTTGGTGGAATGTGTGTGGTTTCTTCTTCGTGGACTCGATTTCTCCGTGATCTTTGTGATCTTAGATCCTCCGTGGATCGAAGCCTCCATCAACATGGACGTACGATAGCACCACCTATCAAAACCATGGGTAAAAAATCTTCACGGCGTCAACATTGTGTTTGCGTATCTCTAAACTCAAGCTCCTACTTTACTATCACTTGCATTTCTTTACTTTCCACTGCCTATACTCTAGACTTGCATGTGTATGCAGGGGCGGATCCAGAATTGAGCCTCGCCCCGGGCCCCAAGCTTACTATGGTGTCAGCACAGTGCTAAACAGTATCAATGGTGCTACACTATATGAAGGAACTGCTCCTCACGCCCCGGGCCCAGGCCCCCCCGGCCTGGGTCTTGGATCCGCCACTGTGTGTATGGTGCTCTTGTATTGCTAGCTAAGTTAAAATCTGTCAAGAACTAAAATTGAGAAAAGAGTCATTTAATATTTGCTAGTAGTCTATTCACCCCCTCCCCTCTCTGGACATACTTTTGATCCTACATGCCTTTAAAAATCTTCCGCCAAATAAGTTACCTAGCCAAAAGTGGCCTTCCGCTATCTGGATGAAGAGAGGGTACATGGTGGCTTTATGTTGGCTAGAAGGATATACATACTCCCGCAAAGCTCCACTGGTTTGCAGGAAAACGAACACCTGGACTGGTCCATGGACAAATGCAGAACATCATTGGATGGCTTGTGGCGTCCGGGCAGTTCAGCCCGGACGATTGCGGAAGGTTTGAAGGTCCGCATTGGAGATGCCCTAAAGCTACCTCAACAAGGAAAGTGTCATTCGTAGCTCATGTTCATGTGAGCTCGATATGAACAGAAAAAATTCAAAAATAAAATCTGGATTTTTTTGTGACAAACTTCGGCAGATGTTTTAAATGCTTGCAAAGTTTCGTCATGTAATGACATTCATGAAACTCGTGAAAAAATCAGCACTCCAAAATGCTCTTGAAAATAACTTTTTTTCACAACTTCCACAGATGTTTTCTTGTGATGAAATTTTGCAAGCACTTAGGACACTTGTCAATGTTTGACACAAAAACAATCAACCTTTTGAATTTATGTTTAAATATTTCAGATTTTAATGTTCACCCGAGCTCAAATGAGCTAGAAAACATCATTTATTCATTTATAGAATCTCATTACAAAGTCGTGGGTAGGATTTATTTTTTATTAACTTCTCTCACTTGATGTGCTATGATAATAGAATCCTCTCTCACATCATTGTCACATCATATTTTTCTTGCGTAACGATACTCTTACGATACTCCCACTACGAGAGGTCTAAAAAGAATGAACAAATAGTCGTGAATGAGTGGGATGCAATCAGAAATTGCAGTTGTTCTTTCAAATTACTCATGTATTTTTTTAACACGTTACAACTTTAGATGCTCACATACACACGCATATATTCGCTATATGAATGCAAGATTAACGAAGTTAACACAAACGCCTCGTAATCGAGGGAAAAGTCATCTTCCACTGAAGGAACATCGCCCGATTAAAATAAATTCATAAAAATACAAGCACCAGTGTCAAATCTAGAACTTGAAACCCGATGGGCTGGTTGCACAAGGAACCTATAACCATCTGACATACGCTAAGTTTGTGAGTTACTTCTTTTGTAAAAAAATATAAGAGCGTTTATATAGATTACTAAAGTAATAATCTAAAAGGTCTTATATTTTTTTACGGGGTGAGTACTCATTTACTGATTTTTATTTGTTAATCATAGTGGCACGATCCTTGGCTGCTTGCGTGCACACTGCATAGGAGAATCTAGGGTCACGTTCATCGAAAAATGCGAGCCACCCACACTCGTACGCATGTGCCGAGGCATGGAGTCAACTAACGAAGCGGTGAAGTAGCTGCCCGGGTCCGAAGCCTAGGAAAGTTAGAGCTGGAGTAGGGCCAAAGCGAAGCCAGCTCACCGAAGAACACCTTTTTTTCTGTTGCACACCATTGAAGAACAACATGGTCTCTTGATTTTCTTAAACATCCGTCTTAACTCTTTTTTCCAAGGAATCATCCATTTCAACTATGAAGTCACTCACTAATTAATCTTGAGACGTATGCCCTCGCAAAAAAGAGAAAAAATTAAGATGTATGCACTGCACCTGCGCACCCACGCACACACCTAAGCTTGGTGGCGGTTGGATCTAACGAGGCGGCTTGCTGGCAGTCGGTGCACTCCCGATCGTCGTGGAAAGCCACCAACGACGGAAGGTGGCATGTTTCTATTGCAAAGAAAATAATGGAGAAGCCCCCCACCCCCTGTACATGCTCTTCGCCAAACATTAGGTATCCGTTGACCCGCTGCTTCTTTTCTGCTAGATTTCGCGTTCAGTGCAAGTATCTATCGCTCGAGCGACAGTTTCGCAATCGCAAGAAGCCCTCCACCAAAAAGTGTACTGCTCGAGAGAGGCGACGATCCATACAAGTTTCTTCCTGCCCACCCTGCCGTAATACGCCGACAATCCATTCGTTTCTGCATTGGGATAAAAAAACGGTGACATGCGGAATGTTAGTACTGTCACCTGGCAATCGAAATGACAATCTAGTTCCGCATGCCGCCTAACACTGTTGAAATATATTGTCCGTCTTTTTGTCAATTTGAACTTCTGGATGAGTTAATTGAAGCATGAATAATTTAGAATCAGCCTCCACATGACGGCTGTGTTGAAATATATTGCTTGTTTCAGCGGTTTGGACTTTTTGAATGAGTTGATTGAAGCATGAATCTAATAAACACCATGTAATAATACACCTTACATTTTTGCAGTTCCGCAGGTTGAGTCCGTATCGGAGGAATGGCGGGACAGAGCACCAGCCAGTGTAGCTCTCTGGAAGCAAATAATGCGTGTTTTTATTCCTTATAAACCAGACTAGAGACGTTCGCAAAAAGATAAACCAGACTAGAGATGACTTGCAATGTGCTGATATTCCCTTGGCCGGCAAAACAGAAGAAACGATGATTCGCGTCAATCATATGAAAACCAAAGCAACCGTAGTTCAGCTCAAAACAACAAAGGAAGAACTGTAGTTGCCAAGGGCGCGTTTGATTGATATCTCTATTTTAGGCCATTTTACATATGTGTTCCAGTTAAACCTGTTTGAGCTAATGCAATCTAAAAATCAATATCTACATGTATTTTAGTCGTCTGCGTCAGGGAAGTAATTTCTAGCACGCAGTTTAGTTGCATGGGTCACTAGTGTTAGACAAACAATACGGTGTTTGGTTACAAATGCATAAGGTGTGATCACCACTTCTCAATTGTAATGACCTTACCACACACATCGAACATAGTCTTGTCCTAACTAGGAAACAAATGACGACTTATCCTAACAACTAAAAAATGGCAGTACAAATTATTATGGACCATATGACTAAATATGGCAAAGTTCAACGTTGCTAACTAGGTGGAAGTCCATCCTCTTTCTTTTTTTATTCTGTTGTTGTTTCTTCTGTTGCTGTTGTATTGCTTCTTCTTTTTGTCTTATGTTGTTGTCACTTCTTTAGGGCATCTCCAGCCGTTGGCCCCCTCAGGACGCATAAAAATCGCCCCCTGGGGGCGAGCCGGCGATACACTCGGCGCTGGGGGCGGTTGTGCGTCCAGTCGTCGCCCCCAGATCGCCCCCAGACGTCGAAATTGGCCCACTTTGCAGCCCAATTTCGGCGAATAAACGGCCCATATGGACGAGAATAGGCCCATATTCGGCGTGGTTTCGCCGTGTCTCGGCATTCAATTATCAACACAATTATTTCTTATCACATATTTCATCACAGAAAAATCAAATACTTCAACAAAATAGTACAACAACAAATAGTTCAATACAAATTATATAGTTCAACAAATAAAAACTCGTATTTCATCACACGGCGTCCCCCTTGAGCCACCATAGGTGCCCAATCACATCTTTCTGCAGTTGATGATGCACCTGTGGGTCTCGGATCTCCTGACGCATACTGAGATAGGCAGTCCAAGTTGCCGGTAGCTGGTGATCAACTTCGGCTAGAGGACCCTGCCTGTAGTATGGTTCAGTGTCAAACATTGGGTCTTCTTGCTCGCTCTCGATGATCATGTTGTGCAAGATGACACAGCAAGTCATAATCTCCCACATTTGATCTTTGGACCAGGTCTGAGCGGGGTACCGAACAACAGCAAATCGAGATTGGAGCACACCAAATGCCCGCTCGACATCCTTCCTGCAAGCCTCCTGAAGCTTCGCAAACCAGGCGTTCTTGCCTCCTGCCACAGGGTTTGAGATCGTCTTCACAAATGTCGACCATCTCGGATAGATGCCGTCAGCTAGATAGTACCCCTTGTTGTATTGGTGCCCATTGATCTCGAAGTTCACCGGAGGAGAATGTCCCTCAACGAGCTTGGCAAAAACATGAGAGCACTGCAGCACGTTGATGTCATTGTGAGTTCCTGGCATACCAAAGAAGGAGTGCCAAATCCAAAGGTCCTGTGTGGCTACCGCCTCAAGCACCACACTGCAACCGCCTTTGGCGCCTTTGTACATCCCCTGCCAACCAAATGGGCAATTCTTCCATTTCCAATGCATGCAGTCGATGCTTCCAAGCATCCCAGGAAATCCTCTTGCTGCATTCTGGGCTAGGATCCGAGCAGTGTCTTCCGCATTGGGTGTTCTCAAGTATTGTGGCCCAAACACTGCCACCACTGCCCGACAGAACTTGTAGAAACACTCTATGCTGGTGGACTCGGCCATGCGCCCATAGTCGTCGAGTGAATCACTGGGAGCTCCATATGCAAGCATCCTCATCGCTGTCGTACATTCTGGATGGAGGTGAATCCAAGAGCGCCAGTGCAATCCATCTTGCACTTGAAGTAGTTGTCGAACTTCCGGATGGAATTCACAATCCTGAGGAAGAGCTTTCGGCTCATCCAATAACGGCACCGAAATGTTCTCTCGCCATGAAGTGGAGCATCGGCGAAGTAGTCGGAGTAGAGCATGCAGTAGCCCTGGAGACGATGCCGGTTCTTTGCTTTCACCCGCCCCGGCACCGAGCCACCTCGCCGCGGCTTTTCATTGCTCGCCAGTAGCTGGGCGAGGGCGACGAGCACCATGAGATGCTCTTCTTCCTAGACGTCGGCCGCGGCTTCCTCCTCCAGCAGCGCGGCGAGCTCTTCCTCCTCATCCGAGTCCATCGCCGAGACAGGCAAAACGCCGAACACCTTGCGCTCGGTGGGCGTGTACCCACCGTTAAACCGCGCCTCCGCGGCCAGAAACGGCGGCCAGAAACGCCCAGCTGCTGTGGGAGGGGCTGCCGCGGCGAAGCGCTGCTATTTTCCGGCGAGGAATGGCTATCTAGCGGAGTAGGGAGGCGGCCGTCGCCGGGATATAGCTAGTGGTGGCCGAGGGCGCGGGGGGTGCGAGGCGAGTCGGGGGAAGAAAACCTTGACTTTTCCCCTGTCGGTGTGGGCCAGGCGTGCTTTTCCCTAGCGCCGGAGCCCCCAGCGCGCCGGGTTCGGCCTGTGACCGCCGAGCGGAAAAAATGTCCGAACCGGCGATATTGGGCGTCCTGGGGGCGCGACTGGGCCATTTTTTCGTCGTCGGCGCCGAAAAAGTGGCCTGGGGGGCCTTTTGGGGGCGCGGATGGAGATGCCCTTAGATCCTTAACTGACCTCTGTTGTCCCACATTGTTTGAGCCCACTCCAACCTTTTGTTTTTCCACACTTCATTGTCAAATGTCTCCACACCATGGCCGGAGCTGACCACCTCATCAGTCGTCGCATATTCCTCATCTGGCACAAGTTCATCATAACCCCATTGTAGGATCCAGTTATGAATGATGCAACATGCAAGAATAATCTTAACTTGGGCAGGGTAAGGGTGGAATGGCTTCTGATCCAGGGTCTTAAACTTATTCTTCAAGGTTCAAATGCCTTCTCAACTGTAACTCTAAGGCTGGAGTGTCTGAGATTGAACAGTTCCTGAGAAGTCCTAGGATAGTTCCTACCAGATAACTCGTTCAGATGGTACTTAGTTTTCCTGAAGGATGGAAGAACACCTGCCCGGCATGCATAGCCAGCATCTTGTAGGTAGAACTTGTCATCGGGGATGTTGATGCCATCAGGTCTACTCATGTTGTCACTTAGAATGTTAGCATCATGTGTTGATCCTTCCCATCCAGCCAGCACATATGTGAACTTTAGATTGAAGTCAACAGCAGCAAGCACATTCTGACCTATGTAGTGCTTCCTCCCCCTGTATGCTGCAGATTGTGATCTTGGTACTCTGGCAGTGACAAGAGTACCATCTATTGCCCCAATGCAATCCTGAAATGGCATTATAAGATGGTGTTATGACTATAGCAGAACAATAACATCATATCAAGGCATGAACTGCATACTATCAATGCTCACCTTGAAGTATGGATACCATCTTGGGCTAGTGCGGATCTTGCTAGGAGTCCGGGCAGTTGGTGACCCGATCAACTCCTCTAAGTTCCCCAACAACATAGAGCACTTGCCTGAAGTACTTGAAAATGGTCCCCATTGATCTCCTGGACGTGTTGTGCATAACCCCGAACCTCTGGTTATGACCTACAACATGGAGGAACATGGCAACTTGCTCTTCCACAGTGGTGTGGATGTTATCTTGTAGCAGCCCCCTGCTCCTGAACATCTGCACAAGGTGCTCTTTTCATTCGAAGCATCCACAAAGCTTATAATCTTTGAAGTTGTAGATGTAATTCAGATTCTTATCTTCTTCCGATCCCGAATTAACATCGGACCATACCAGATGAGGGGCTTGTCATTCCGACGAACACTTCTCTTATCGACCAACATGATCCATGCATGAACCACAATTATGAGCGTTGTTGCATGAACTACAATCTTCATCCGTTCATCCAGAACCTAAGCGACATCCATGGTGCGGTCAGTAATGGCGCAATTGACCCTAAACGATCCTAACAAACAACCTAACAAAGGAGGAGGGTCTTATGCTGCTCACCAACTTTGCGGTCAGGGGGAGGAGGGGATGGCTGAGACGAGGATGGCCAGATGATGTCGAAGAAGAAGGGGAGAGGCCGCTTCCGCTTCCGCTAGTGCTGCCGGAGAGTGCTACTATCGCCGCCGCTTCCACAGATCTGAGTCGTCGCCACCACCAGTGCAAAGAAGAGAGGAACGCCTTGTCCTAGAGCAAGGGATGAGCGAGTAAATGGGGGGAGGGGATGAGAATATATTTCGCTCCATCTTGTCTCTATTGATTTCCTTCTCCCGCCATCTCCGGCCGAGTCCCCCCTGCACTTGCGCCCTACGCTGGGACCAATTTTTGCGCTCGAGTCAGCCTGACTCGCTGGAAACGGCCGATTCAAGCATTCCCAGCGAGCCAGACTCTGGGGTGCTTCGTATCATGCCGATGTGAACCAAGCCTCCTTGCATGCAACTAAACAGACATTTTTCAACTCGCCCGGGTCTGGTTGGGTTGTATGCAGTCAAAAATGCTACACTTACGTATGAGTTCTACGTAACTTTGCACACCTTCCTTCTCCACTAATCAAAACTCCCCATCCCCTCCACCCCCACCCCCCGCGGGGATTTTTAGGGTGGGCCCATGCGCCCCTGATGACTAATGATAGTCCTCCAAATCAGTAACATTACGTAAATAAATCACGTAGATATAGCATTGCTCGTGTGCAGCCTACCAACCGCACCCTAAGTTGGAAGGTATCTATTCCCAAAGCACCACAGTCATCAAAAGACTAGACACCCCTAAAGAAGGCCCCTCCCAATGCTCCACCTTGTACAGGTGCTAAGCATGTCATGTAGGCGAAAAATTTGATGTGGCAAGACAATTAAGAGGAGAGAGATTGATTTGATGACCTAGGAAGAACCAATGCCAAGCGCGTGAACCTAGACAAAATATTAAAATGGAGCAAGTTCATCAATGCATGAAAGAGTTTAGTACTAGCTAAGTCATTAAATGAAGGGAGCTTAGCAAACAAGTTAAGCACCTATGCATTGGGGACTACCATTGCTAAAGTATTTAATGCCCTTAGAGCAACTCGGGCGACCCATTTCATCCGCTGGCGTCCGTTTGGGTCGGCGCAGACACAAAAGTTGGCCCAACGCGCCGACCCAAATGGACGCGCATCCGCTTGGCGTCCGCCTGCCGACCCACTCCCGGCCCATTTTTGAGCCGAATTTGCATCGGCGCAGACATGAGACGGACGCACGCGCGCCAACTCCTCTCCCCGGGCGCGCCGGTCGGTGATAGCCACCACCATTTTCCCCATCCCCCCCCCGAAACCCTCTCGCCTGCGTGCTCCCACCCCACACCCCGCCATGGAGGACGCCATCGACCTCAACGCCGCCACCGGCCTCGCCTCCCTCGCCTCATCCGGCGCCACCGCCCCCGCCGGGAAAGGCAAGCCTTGTGCCCCGTGCAAGACCGCTGCCGCGGCCAAGCCAAAGAAGCCGCTGAAGCCCGCACAGCGGGCAAGGGAGTCAGCCAAGAGGAAGGACTGGAGGCACGCCGCGAACGCGAGGGATGAGGCCGCCGCGCAGGCCGCCATCTCCGCCGCCGCGCAGCAAGAGGTCACCAACGCCCGCGATGGAGGGTGATCCAATAAGAATGCAAAAAGTTTTGCGCCACTCTTGAGAGCATCAAGGCCCGCCCCGTGAGCGGCCGGCATGCAAGACATGGTATGCTAGCAAGCCGCTCTCTTTTGTGTCATCAAGTTCATGCTTGCGTGTTAATTTGCATATCATTTGCCCATATGCTTGCATGAAAACATTTTGTAGGCATTTCAAGCTTTGGAGGCATTCAAGGTTCAACACAACGACAAGTGCTTCAACCTCTCCCATTGCTTTCGGGTCATCAAGGACAAGGAGAAGTTCAAGGCGCAATATGCCGCCCTCAAGTCGCGTGGGGGGAAGAAAGCCGTGGAGGAGGTTGGGGAGTGCGAGCCGGCACGGCCGCGGGGGAAGACCAACTCCAAGAAGGAGGACAAGCGGGATGCGGCATCCAACGCCTTGATTGCAAGCGTGGAGGGCATGATGAACAAGAAGGACTCAAGGGAGGAGGAGTGTTGACGTTTCAAGGCGGAGCAAATGGACGCTTTCATGGAGATCAAAAGAAGGAGGCTTGAGATGAACGCGGAGAAGCAAGCCAAGATGGTAGAGATCGAGGCCGCCAACGCCAAGACGAAGGCCAAAGAAGTGGCTCTCGCGAGCATGATGACCGGGGTGGAGATCATGAAGGTGGATCTCAACACCGTGTCGCCAAGGAATAGGCCATGGTTCGAGAAGATGCGGGCTGACATGCTCAAGTTCGACGACGAGTGATCTATGGCGGCGAGCGCCGTCTTTTTTATGCCGACAAGTGTGCTGGCATGACCACGGGGCCCGCGATGGCGTGGTCGAACGCAAGTCCCACCCTTTTTTATGTGCTGGCATGTGTGTCGATCGGCTGACGAGTGCGACAGCATGAACTATGACGATATTTTCTGAAGCCGGCATTGTATGCCGATGCTGGCATAATGCCGACATAGTGAGACATGGCCGACATAAAATGGGTCGGTGCGTTGGGCGCACTGCCGACCCAAATACAAAACTGGACAAACGCCGGGCAGGCGGCCGACCCAAACGGACAAAAACAAACAAATATGCCGTCCGTTTGGGTCGGTCCGTTGGAGTTGCTCTTAGCACCTCATCTAATCACCCGTCCATTGGAAGAGGTCGAAAAGACTAAACTCTTCTCACGCGGCTTCACACGCGAACCATATTCTGTAGTACCTGCTGACTTTCGAATCAGGGTCAGTCCAAATCATGTACCATCTGTAATCCAGTTGCACCGTAGCATCTTTTAACTAGTACCACTCCGCATATACAGAACTGAAACCACCACTTGCCATATGGAGCACTATACACACATCTAGGCATCTAGCTCGACGCGCGGCAGCGACACGGTCGACATGACTGTTCCACTCAGTCACAGGTACGAGTCCAGGTAAGCGTGCCGGCCCCGCCTGCCGAACTCGAGCAAGCTGCCGTAGGCCCGGTCGGCCACCCCGACGAACAGCGCGCCCGCGTCCGGGCTGAACGCCACGCCGGCGATCTCCCCGAACAGGCCGATCTCCTGCGCGGCGCCGTAGCCGGCCCGCGCGTCGTACACGTGGACGAAGTCCGCCGCCTCCGCCGCCGCCAGGAACCGCCCGTCCGACGAGAACCGGAGGCCCCGGACCGCGCCGATCCTCCCTCCCAGCACCGCGAACGGCGCCGACAGGTTGCGCGTGTCCCACAGCCGGCACGTCTTGTCCTGGTTCCCCGTCGCCAGGACGTTCCCGCCGGGGTGCCAGGCCGATGAGAACGAGTAGTCCAGGTGCCCCTTGAGAGTCGCTATCTCCTGCAAATGTAAGCAAGAACAATGCTCAGTTTTTCTGCTGGTGGAATGAAGGGGGACTCGAGGCTATATGATCTGATGATCGGTTGCGTACTTCGCCCGATTGAGCGTCGGCGATCACGCAGTCGGAGCTGTCGCCGAGAACCGCAAGAAGCTTGCCATCAGGACTCACCGATGTGTTCTGTGAAGGACATGACAACTTTCGATTCACCTTCCCGGAGCAAGAATAGAGTTCAAGATTACTGAGGAGGAGCTCAGAGTAACTCACATTGACTGACCACGGGAAATTAAAACGACTAAGCAGGCTGCACCTCTCAGCATCAAGAAATTTGACGGTGCAGTCATTGTTGGCCGCCGTCGCTCGAGTAGCGCCGCTGCATTTTGACAACAGGAAATCCGATAGTTGATCACGTATTGCCCACAAATTCAGAATCAGAATATTGACGAAACTGTACAGTTCTTACCTGGGAGACTCGTACACATCTACAGCATTCGTGACAGAATTTTTATTATCAGCGACATTCGTACAGAATACCACCCCGGGCTTGTCAACATACTGTCGAGAAACAATTTCATGAGCTAAGATACATAAAATGGCTGAAAATTCAGCGCGTCTTGAGACTATACCTTGAAAATCAGTTCGCCGCGGAAACCGCCTGCTACCATGAAATTGTCTTTTAGGGCCATTGTGCTGATCTGCACCCTGGACAGTGTCTGAGCTCCATGCCCCTTCTGTGAAGCAGAGAGTATAGATCGCAAGTTAGATATACTACAAAAATAACAGAAAGAAGGCACACCTTGAAGAGATGCAAACCTGCTTTGGAACAACTTGGCCTGCAACGCGGAGCACTTCTGTCCCTCTTTGAAGAAGAGAAGACCAGTGCATCACTGAATTGTTCTGTGCCATGTAAACATCATGCTTGGATGTGGCCCACACAAGATTCCTTAGCTGAAGATACCAAGAATAGGAATGGTCAGTGCCTTCGGAGTAGAAAATGTGAACAATGCTTTGCAGGTGCCGTTTATCCAAAAGGAAAAAAAACGTAGTTGATTGTAGCAACCAAACACTGACAATTTGATCTTGACGACATGCTTAGTGATAATGAAACATATGTTCTCTATGGTCTTACAACATTACTGAAATTATCTTACAAACGACTGCATTAAGAAAGGGAACAAAAAAGGCCTAGCAAAACGGCAGATGAGAGCACATTACCGTATCCATAAGAATTTGCTGGAATACCGATTGGCAATGTGAGTTGTGTCTGAAACTGCACAAACCGAAGGACCAATAACTTCCTACACAATCATGCACATTTCTAGGCATCACTCCCATTTGACCAACTCCACTACAGACTGTAACTCTTCACCAATATGGTTAGGACCTAGGAGTATTTCAAGATGTAGCTAAAGGAATACCTATGTCTAAAACACCAACCATCGTAAGTAACATACAGCTGAACACGCATTTGGTTATCTTACCTGAAACTAACTGAAGACAATCCAATGCAACAGTTTATGGTGAGTTAGTGACCATATTTTCAACTCCTTACAGAAGTTCAAGGGCTAATGCAGACTTTTTGCACATCGGTGCGGGTGCAGCCGCACACTATTTATAGAAATTTAAAAGAGGATAAGCAGATAACCTCTTTCAGGAACCGGAACCCATAACCATGATAATGAGTTCATGGAAATAAAATGACATCAAAATGTCAAATAGTACAATAATCAACAGACGAATGTATTCCGAGAATGCAAGACATGCACACACAATTCACTCGGCCAATAATGCAAAAGATGTAGCATTCAAGGACTTTTAGTAGGTCAAAGTTAATACCATAAGAAGTCCTGCATAAAATTTTGTTAGCATCTCTCTAAGGTTCAACCTGCGAAAAAGAAATAGGAATATGAATAATCTAACCGAACCTCGCTATAATAACCTATCATATCATATTCCAAAGATGCCATATGACAGTGCCAGCCACTGAGGATGCTCAACCACCTGCTTAAGAACCCTGTTGAATCCATTGTATTGCAGTTCTATCCTAATATACAAGACCGCTAATTGCAGAAATGAAACTACAGCTTCAGTTACCAGATCAGACACAACTTATAACATGACCTGCACTCACTGTTACGCTATAGTTGCAGTCTATACCAAAGGAATAAACACGAATGAAGATTAGAAGCTTCACCTAACGAAATCAAAACCGGTCAAAGCTTCAAGAATCTCACAACATCTACAAAACAGAGTAAGAACATAAAATGCACAACGCTAATATAACTTGAATATGTCATGCATTCACCAGTTATTATTTATATGCTTTTGGTATAAGTTTTCCTCATACTTGTTTTTCTTTTTGGAGCCGAAGACATAAGCGAAGAAAGGACAGAGAGGGAACAGTTAAATATTTGCACTAGTAAAGGTAAACAATGAGGTGAATACTGAAAGTTCTTCTACTGCATATGAGGAGTAAAATGCAATGCATTATGATGTAGTAACTGTGGGCGGCCATATTAACAGCTTGTGCTATTTTTTTTCCGAAAAGTAAAACATTCCACGTAGTTTGAGTGCATATATTTTTCCTTAAAAAATATTGAAAATTGAGCTAACTATAGTGAGCAACAATCACAAACTCTGTGGAATTCTTTAAATAATTGAACATGTTGTTTAACACCTTTGATGTTAAGGTTCTTATATCAATGCAAAAATAAATATCTTAGAAAAGTGGAAGAGAAATGTACCTGAAAATGCACTATCGTTGGCTTGACAAGTCGTGTGTTGAAGCAGAAATCATAGAACCTGTCATTTGTCTCCACTTGTTTGCACTCCTAGAGAAGGAGGGGAGGAGATAAGTCAAACAGCTAAAGGCTATCATAAGAATTTAAACTATATAACAAACAAACAAATATTCTTTATGGCATTATGGGAAGATGTATTGTTTGCTTGGAGTATCACCTCCATAGTTGAACCTTAGATACCAAAACAAACCTGACCATTTTTTGTCAAGAGACAACTAGCAAGGTGTGATAAAAGAGTTTAGGTGAAAAGGTTGCATAAAAAGCATGTGTTTATGGAAGTGGAACACGTTTGGTGCTAATACTTAGTACTAGTTAGTAACACCTAACCAAACAATCAAGAGTATTTTACGAATATGATTAACACAGAGTGAGCTATCTCACATTTATTGGAACATTAGCACAATGCCGGTGCATTGCCACGAAGCAAAAAAAATTGATGAGAAGTTGGACCATCAGCTTAGGAGATTTTCAAAAAAATATTGGTGATGTGTGACTATCGCGCGGCTCAGGGTTTAAAAGAGAGCAAAAAATACGAGGACAGATTTGCATGGGGCAGGCGTTGAAGAATCTTTTTTTTTATAAAGGACATATTTTAATATCAAGACAATACCAATTATACCGGCCTCTGCAACCAACATAATATCAAGAGCTAGTCAAGACATCGAGGATGCACACAGCAACCTATTACAAAAAAAAACTCAAACAGCAGCACGCAGCAACAGGTAACACCAACTACCGCCCTTGGCAAAGCAAGAACTGCGAGAGAGGTTTTTCAACATGAACCTGAGCATGTGTCAGGCCGGGCTTGTAAGAGCCCGGCCTTCAAAATAACAGCCCGCACTATCCTCTTTTCTCAAGCCCAAGCCCAGCCCAAAGTCAAATCTGAAGCCCGAAAGCCAGCCTGAAATTCACTTTTCAATACTTGCACATGCAAGCCCGGCCCGAAATCTAGAAAAATAGAAGCCTGAGCCCATCCCAAACTACCATCCGGACTGCAAAAGGAGGCCCGAGTTAGGCCCGATTGACAAGCCTGACCCAGGCGGGCCTTGGTTTTTCAGGTCAGTTGTCAACCGGGCTGCCCATACCCGGGTCCACTTCAAGAATAACGCCCCTAGGAAGGGAACGACATACCGCGCCGCCACTGCTGGATTCAACCACTGAAGATCGGATCATAGGTTTTTACCCCGAAGATCAAATCCGAGCAACTCCAAGCAATGCCTTCAGGAGCAGGAAGGCGTGTAAACACCGCCATTGCCATGTGCAACGAATTAAGGTTATTGTTCCCACACATGAGTAATAGTGGAAAAAGGAGAGGTGAACTCACAACCAACCCCAACCTTTATAAGCAAGGAAAGAAGATGACAACTATCATCACAATTGGCATGAAGAGTCAAAAGGGCGATAAGCAGAAAAACAGCTTTGCACCAATCCCACTCGTGTTGAATTGTACAACACCAAATCTCACCATATCAAACCCCTGGTGTGACCTCGCGAGGTTCTCATAATTCTTGTAATGCTCCAGCCTCATCTTGCGATACTGATCTCTACTGTATTTTAACCTCTCCCATGGTATCCCTTGCATGTCTTTTCCATTTCTGTACTGCACGGCTGATGTATCATTCTTATGCTTATTCTACAACAAGAACAAAATTGAGGTCTTAATGGCCTTTAAACAAATGAAAGAATGCAATTGTTCAGACAAACCAAATAATTCAGACTAATCTAATAAAAAGAAAAAGTAACATATCTAGAAAGGCTCAAGTATCTGTATGTTATACTGCACCATTGAAAACTAGCACAATATTACTAGAAATCATAAATGTCCATCCGCACATTCCTACATCATGATTTAGTAGGTGTCCCAGTTGTTGGCTCGTTGCCATCACATATGTCCACCTCAATAGTGATGTTGTTGTATTTCGGCAGGCACTCCAAAAGCTAATCTAGCACTAAAATTTCCTTTTAGTGCCAACCATTTCCACTAGGTGGGGCCATCGGCAAGATTTGCAAATGTTATCCTACATATTCCGTGGCTGAATTGCCAACATGCTTTATTTAGCTTTAGCAGAATTAATGTGTGGTCTGCACGTAAGAACACTCCATTAACCACCTGCTTCCGTATTGAAGGATTGAACCAACACACGAACTACTAAATTATTACTCCCTCCGTTCCTAAATACTTGTCTTTCTAGAGATTTCAACAAGTGACTACATACGGCGCAAAATGAGTGAATCTACACTTTAAAATATGTCTACATACATCCGTATGTTGAGTCCATTTGAAATGCCTAGAAAGACAAGTATTTGGGAACGGAGGGAGTACATGTAGTGAGACTTGGTTAACCATACCGGGCTTGAGGGATGGCCGTCGCGGCCGCCGGAGAAGCCAAACCCGTCGGAGTCGAAGTGGTCGTCTTGCAGGTCTTCCAAATCGTCGTTCAAGTACACGGCCATCGTCCCTGCCAAGGAAAACCACAAGAATCGCGTGAATTCCAGAAAGGAATCGAGAAACTCTGAGAAAAAGACTGCAACTTGCGAACAAGAGTCGTGCAAGCGCAGCTCGGCGGCCGGCCAAAACCTCCCAAACCACCGAGACGAGCGGAGCAACCCAGCGCGGCAGGGAGGGAGGGAGGGATCACGCATTCGGACGCAGCAAGACCAAACCCTCCAAAGATAATCGGCGGAAAAACGCGCGCGCCGACGGCAGCACCTATGGCGGATGATTTACCTCCCTGGGAGCCGGAGGCCTGCAGCGGGCGGTCCTGCTGGCCGGCACGGAATCTCGAATCGCGGTGGAGGTCCCTGGAGGCTGGAGCCCTCAGGATTCGGAGAGGATTCGGCGCGCGAGATGAAAATATCCCCGGTCGTTGGTCTTCGAGCAGGAAAGAATATCCCGGTGGTGGAAGTGGCGAAAGGGGAGGAGAAAAGCGGTGCGTGAGCCGAGGGAAGGAAAGCACCGCGTTAACTAGCCCGCGCCATTTCTATTTTTTTTTCTCGGGTTTTTTTTAGTCTACCACGTCTTAATTTATTCATAAAAAGCAGGAATTTCTGCCGCAATAATGTGCAGAATACAATCTGGGTCCATTGACCCAAACTTTGCAAAGATTATTAACCACCCCCTCTTTTGCTAACCCATGCGCAGCTCCATTCGCTGTCCTCCGGACCCAAGTCACCTTCCAGTCCCTTGTGGCCAGCATGTTTTTCACCTCCTTAATCAAAGGTCCCAACGCCGATAAATCATTTTCCTCACTCTGCAGCTTGCGTACCACCTCCAGGCAGTCCATCTCAAGGTGTAATTTCGCGAAGTTTAGATCCCCCGCGAGTTGCACTGCCCTCTTACAAGCTTGGAGCTCTACCATTGCTGGGTCCCTGCCCATAGGGTAGTAGTGGCAGGCTGCTGCGACGAAAGCTCCTTCTTCATTCCTAAAAACCACACCACCGCCCCCTTCTCCCCTCCTTTAGTAGATGCCCCATCAATATTCGCCTTGATCCACCCTTCTTCTGGAACACTCCACTTTTGGACCGGGATTAGTGACGGAACTTTGCTCGCTCTACCGTTAACATTCTGCCACTCTTCCATAAGTCTCCTAACCATGGCTGCCGTGTACGCCGCTTCCTCTATCCTCCTCCCATCTCTCGCATTATTTCGTGCCATCCACAACACATATAAAACCTGCACCATTATAGCTCGAGCATCGTCCGACGCTTCAGCAAACCATGATAGAAGCCATTGAGCTAGTGCACTCTGGGAGCTTACTGACTCCGGCGGGATCGCCGCCGGTGCTCCCAATTCCGAGTACAACACCTTCCAAAACTTTGCAGAATGTGGGCATCTCCAAAACCTGTGTATGTTCGTCTCCTCTCTTCCACACACCACACAGAACACCCCAGGCTTAATCTTGCGCCTATGAAGCTCAAAACCCACCGCCAGCCCGTTTCGAATAAGCCGCCATGTATGTATTTTGACTCTGCCCGGGGCAACCGTATCCCACAGATTCATCCATGCTCTATGCTCTTCCACCGAGGAGGACGTCCCCGGGCCGCCAGTCCTAGCTCGTTTTAGACCCATGCATAGGTGGTATGCCGATCTAACAGTGAAAACACCATCCCTCGTATAGTTCCATGCGAGATAGTCCTCAACAGTCGGCCCCCCCACTGAAATTTGCAAGATCTCACGGGCCTCCGCCGGCGGGAACATGTTCTGAACCTTAGCCTAGTCCCATCCGGTGCTTGTGTTATTCAGCAGGTCCCCAACTCTCGTAATGCCCGGGACAAACACCTGGCCCAGTGGCTTCAGGCTGCCCTTTCTTGGTATCCAATTATCATGATGTATACGCACTTGTGAGCCATCTCCAGTTCTCCAAATCAGTCCTTCCAAGAGTAGATCTCGGCCATGAAGAATGCTCCTAAACGTGAACGACCCCCCCCCCCGCCGGACAAGTGGCACTGAGAATGGAGCTATCTGAGAAGTATCTCGCTCTAAGAACTCTTGCACACAATGACTCTGGCATCTGCAGCATCCTCCATGCTTGCTTGGCTAGTAGTGCTTGATTGAAGGCTTCTGGATCCCTAAAACCAAGACCACCTTCCTGCTTCCTAGTGCACATTTTATCCCATGCAATCCATTGTACTCTTTTCTCACCATTAGCCTCACCCCACCAGAAGTTAGACGAAATAGATGACAGGTTCCCGCACATTTTCTTTGCGAGTTGAAAACAGCTCATAGTGAAAGTAGGAGTAGATTGAAGTCCCGATTTGA
Organism: Triticum dicoccoides; assembly: GCF_002162155.2. NCBI lineage: Eukaryota > Viridiplantae > Streptophyta > Magnoliopsida > Poales > Poaceae > Triticum > Triticum dicoccoides. The sequence continues at coordinate 122,737,711 of NC_041382.1, forward strand.
TCAACACTTCCCTGGCCTTCTTAGACAGCCCTTGGCCCTTCCATCCTGACACTTTTCCCTTTGCACTCTCCTTGACGTATTTAAACGTTCCTTCCTTGAATTTTCCCACCACCGTTGGTAGGCCCAAATATCTCTCCCCAAGAGCCTTAGAAGCTATGCCAATTGTTTGTTTAAGTAGCTCTTTATCTTCATCGCCACTATCTCTCCCAAAAAATATAGCAGATTTCTCCAAATTGACTCTTTGACCGGACACCACTTCATAATCCTGCAAAATAGCGCGAAGACAAAGGAAATTGTCTTGGGATCCCTCCACGAAAACGATACTGTCGTCAGCAAATAGTAGATGAGTGACCGTGGGGCCAGTGCTCCCAAACGATACACCCTTAATCCTCTTCTCCTCCTGGGCATGTTTAAGCAAAGCTGAAAAGCCCTCAACACAGAAGAGAAAAAGATAAGGCGATAACGGGTCACCTTGCCGAAGGCCCCTAGAAGGCAAGAATCTGCGAGATAAGGCACCATTTAGTTTCACTGAGAAACTCGCAGTCATTACACACCTCATGATCATCTCTCTCCAGTGAGCAGAGAAACCATATTTTGTCATTAACTTGATCCAGAAAGATCCACTCCACTCTGTCATAAGCCTTCATCATGTCAAGTTTAATTGCACACAGTGGCTTCCTCCTCTTCCTCTTCCTGATAGCATGAATGCACTCGTATGCCACCAAAACATTATCCGTGATTAGTCTTCTCGGGACAAACGCACTTTGCTCCTCCGCAATCAACACCGGCAACACCACCTTGAGCCTATTAGCCAAGGTTTTTGACGCGATTTTATACAATACATTGCACAGACTAATTGGTCTGAACTGGGAAAGCGTCTCAGGTGAGGCCACCTTGGGGATCATGACTATAATTGTATCGTTGAAACCATCCGGCGTTGTCCTCCCTGCCAAGAAATCCCGAGAAGAATATATCTATATTTATATATCTACATTTATCTCTACCTACTTGAAAAGGATGTAAAGTCCAAAAAAAATTAAAGGCATCTTCGACACGGACCCTCAAAAGACCAGCAACCGTCCGGACAAAGTGTTCAGACGCAACTTCTCATTCAACGTGGTACCCCTTGATCTGCGGACCAGTCCAGTTGTCCGAATAGCCGCAAACCGGATGCAAACTGAGGTGGCTCTGTGTGTCCGAACCGCCATGACATAGGACTCCGACATCCCTGACCCACTCAAATCTTCTTCTGGTCCACTTTCCTTCCACTCCGCCCTACTTCTCCTTTACTTTGCATCTGCACCATCCTTCTCACCCGCCGCTGCACCTCTCCGGACGCCGCCTAGGCATCCTCGGACGTTTGCATCCCTCACCCACTCGCATGCTCGCCTTGGACTATGCCACCGTCCACCCAGGATCCGGCTGTAGCCAGGTACCCTCTTCCCCCTACCAACGCCGTCCATGGCGGACACCACACCTTACAGGTGTTCGATCAAATGCCATATAATTTTTGTTTTGAACATCTCGTTGTTTTTTAAAGTAAGCACGATGTCTGGATACTCGATGATGAAGAATGAGTTGTTGTATGCATCGAAGATTGGATCTGCGAACTTTGTAGGCATAAGACAAGGGCCTCAATGTTTTGGCCAAACCAACATGTTTCTTCACACCTCGTTGTAAAGGATTGTTCATGGAATGTTTTTTTAATGCTCGTGGCACATAAAAAATGTTCACAACACTCACATAAACATCTGACGTTTTAAAAATGTTCATGAGAACGTAAACAATTATCATATAACTTTTTAAAATGTTCACAACATTTCAAAAATGTCCACTCATTTTTATTTTTTTATGAAAAGGTAAATAATTATTGTCACAATTTGAAGGTATGTTGATGACATGTAAAAAAATGTTCGATCCTTCTTTTTACAAAAGAAGGATTAAAATATGAAATAAAGCAAAGCAAAGGAAAATATAAAGAAAAAATAGATATAAAAAATAAAAATAACACCTGGAATTTCCTAAAAGTGGGAGGAAGGTTTCTAAAACCGCTCCTATGAAGGTTCCAAACTGGTCCATTCAGGTCCGTAGAAGATTCATAAAACCACTGGAAAACGTTGTTGGGCTGGCTCATTTCATGCGGTACTGTAGGTGAGCTGACGGTGCGTCTCATAGTAAGCGAGATATAGCACTGACTGGCTGGACAAAGGGTTTCATAGCACGGGCTGAAATGAGCCCGGATGAACTGTGAGATTGAAAAAACTAGAAGAACGCCCGTGCGTTGTAATAGGGCCACATTAATTTTAAAAATTCAATATTAATATTCTCATATATATCAAGTGATATTGGCGATCTTTTTTATCATCAAATCCTCACACACACACTCTCTCCCTCCCTCTTCCTAACTCTCTCTCCCCCTCTTCCTCTCTCTCTCTCTAACACACACACACACATCTATCTTATTGGGTACGGGACCATAATCCATCTATTTCACACACGCACACGCTAGTGCATAACAATATAGATTATGTGTATTATATTTGCCACTACAACTGAGGGAATTAATTTCATGTAAATCGGCCAGCCACAGCTCCAAGAATACGCGGAGGAGGTGGCCCGGGTCGGCGTAGGCGCTGTTCGGCGCGGGCCACAGGCCCGCTTCCAAGTGCGTCTGTGTGACGGCCACCCACGCCGGGTCCTTCAAATGCCGCTTCCACCGCACCAACTCCCAGGGCCACGGCCACGGCCAGGGAAGCCGCCTTTCTTCGCCCCCTTCACCAGCCGCGGCCAACGCGGTGCCGCGGCACCCGGTCTTGCCGTCCTCGTCCTCCGGCACCGTCGCGAGGCAGTGACGCGGCCCAAACATCGGCCTCGAGAATCAAGAACGCTCGACAACGGAGAGGGAAGGAAAGATCATATACATGTCATAAGAAAGGGAGTTTATTTACTGCTCCATCGATGTATTGTTTCCTTTGTTTGGAGATTGATTACCATCCATGAGTTAAGGTAAGGTTAATGTGATTGAGCGATTTTTCTGAAAATCAAGTATTTGTTTTTTTAATTAATGTGATTGAGTAATTTAAGGTAAGGTTAATTAATTTAGATTTGATCTTTAGAGATTGTTCGTGATTGATTCTATATTACTAAATAGCTTGCGCCAGTATGGAAAGTTCTGATCTGTTCAGATTTTTTTCGTTGTGTGAGAGGGTGACGCGAAAATAAACCGATAAAGTGGGGGAGGGGACGAAAAATAACCTACGAAAAAAATCAGCGAAGGTGGGAGGAGGTACCAAAAAAACCATAGAAGGTGGGACAAAAAAAACCTGAAAGCGAGACTATCAACTGCTCCATTAGGAGTAGAGATGAAGAAAAAAATTCTGATTTTCTTTTTGGAAAACATTAAAAAAATTAGTGCTTGCAAAGTTTCATCATGGAATTACATTTGTGGAAGTCGTGGCAAAAAAATGATGATTCGAAGATGCTACTTTCAGAAGCATTTTGGGGAGCTGATTTTATCTTTTTGCCATGACTTCCACAAATGTGTTTCCATGATGAGAAAATTTGAGCACCTGAAAAAAATTCTTATTGTTTGCCAAAAGAAAAATCAGAAATTTTTGAATTGTTTTTGATTTTTTTTCTATTTTTACTGTTCATGTCAAGAACATTTGAGCTCGAGCTCAGATTAGGACTTTGGCGACTGTCATTGTAACCACTAGTTGTTGTGGTAATGCATTTCTGGAAGTTTGCTTCTTTATTGAGACCTCCAAATGTGCATCTTGTTTTCTCACAGTAGTGTCTGACAACATGAAACCGGACGTGTTTCTCACTCTGTTTATATTTGATGTGCTCCAACGTTTCTTCTTGCCAGTCTCAGAACACTTGATTCTACGAGAGAAAAAAGTTCTTGACAAAAGGAGCAGATACTTCCTTCACAACAAAGGAACACTCCTCCAATGTCCATAGACATAGCGGGCTTTAAAGGACAGTTCCAGGATACAGTTCATGGATTCAGGAGAAGATGAATTTCAACACCTTATTTTTTTCTGCTTTCCTTACAAAATAAATCAACAGAACCTAACCAATCAAAACTGTAGTAGAAGAAAAGAAATAACTATTCAGATATCCTAAGGCTTTCTGCCTAGTGCCTAAATCTGCACTTTGATGCTCTGTTCTTCTACCCTCTTACCAAGGACAGGCAGGGGCTGGGTAGTGTCATATAATTCCACTTCGATGCTCTGTTCGTCGTCCTCACATGAAGAAGTTGGGCGCACCAAGGCCGAAGGTCGGGTCGAACTCGAAAAGGCAGTCCATGCTCGGGGCCGACACGGCTGTGAGCGCCGACACCACCTCCTGGAGGTCGCCGTCCAGCGGCCACTCCGTGTACGCGCCGGCCGGCACCGGGTACGGTGACATGGTCAGGCCACCGTTGGAGCCGGACTCCACAGGCGAGGCCATCGACGGCGGTGAGACTGAGGTGTTGTTCAGGGCGCCGTGGTCCGCGTCCACGGTCAGGCCGGCTCTGAGGCTCTGCAGCAGGCTCTCCGCGTGCGGGTTGTGGTGGTTCGTCGGCGGCCTCCTCCCGCCGCCGCCGCCGCCTGGCCTGCAGGTGTGCTGGCCGTGGTAGACGATGTCGAAGAGCGCGGGGTCCTGGTCGGCGCGCTGCACCTGCTTGGTGGCGGGGCAGCCCTGCGAGTTGCGGTGGGTGCAGCGGTAGTAGGCCCTCGGGTGCCTGGCGCCGAGGATGTCCTTCTGCCCGTACTTCCTCCAGCTGTGGCCGTCGTCGCCGGGCCACTCCGCGCCGCCGGCCGCACTCACCCTCACCTGGCTCGTCCACCTCGTCGTCGCCTTCCTGCCAAGAACCACGAGACACCAAGAATTCAACAACAATTCGGTGCATTTTGGATGATCCAATTCCAATGGTGCTCTGTTCGAGCATGGGCTTTGTTTTTACCTCTTCTTGGTGTTGGTCCTGAAGGGCTGGTCGGAGACGCCGCTGAGGGAGCTGGACGTGCTGGAGGGCGTCGTCGGGGCGTCGGGGAAATGTGCGGCGGCGACGAAGCCGATGGACCGGTCGGTGAGCGCGAAGATCTCGGCGGTGAGGGCGCGGCACAGGTCGATGGAGGCGTCCGGCGCGTGTAGGTGCAGCTCCAGCTGCCGCACCAGCTCCTGGACGCGGCACAGCTCCGACACCACAAGCTGCAGGTTCCCGCGGCCGGCGCCGTTTCCCTCCACGCTCTCCATTGCCGCGGACACGGAAGAACACGTTCGATCGGCGGAGGAGAAGGAAGGAAGCGAGGAAGTGATCGGCGATATCTCTCGATCGCGAGGTGCAGGAGAGGAGGCGGTGGTGGTGACTGGTGAGAGGCGGGGAGACGAGCCATCTTATAGCGGCAGGGTTCAAGTCAAGTGAGGTGGAGGGGATTTGTTTGACTGGATGGGGATTGTTTGGACTGCCACTTGATTGGTTGCTGCCTTGCCGGGTACGGGTAGGGTTTTGCAGCTGCGGGCCGTTTTGCCCGTGAATTAAACACTTTCTATCGGGGGTGTATGCCCAAATGTTTAGATGGTCAAATGGATGGCTTTTATTTTTTTTCTTTTTGACAGTTTTTTTAAATATAGTATAATCGAATTTGCTTACATACACAAGCATATAGATAAATGCATGCACGCACATCCTATCTCTATGAGCACATCTCCGGAGGCCGGCATAACATTTTGAGATTTTATGAAGTCAGCACAGGAGCTTCGCGGTCGACGGGAACGTCTGCTCCCACTGAACGAACATCGTCAAAAACCTAAAATAAATCCAGGGATAATGCAAGCATCAATATCAAATACTCCCTCCGTCCGAAAATACTTGTCTTAGAAATGGATAAAATGGATGTATCTATAATTAAAATAGGTCTAGGTACATTGATTTTTAGGACAAGTATTTCCGACGAAGGGAGTATAGGACTTGAACCTGGTGGACCGGGATATCATAACCATCCAACCACAGGTTGATTCACTTCTTTTACAAAAATTAAGGGTTAATACCGAGTGAACCTTCCCATGTTGTACTTATGTAAAAAGACCGGGTGTGCTTATGTAAACACAAGCTGGCAACTATGTTGTGTCCTCGTACTCCTTTCTTTCCATATTGTAGTGCCCATAGATATAGATATTTTTTTTAAAGTCAAACTTTGCAAATATTGATCAAATTTATGGAGAAAACTATTTATATCTACATCTTAGGAAGAGCACTGATTCCAACATTAGACCCCTCCGACTGGTGGGTAGACGGCGAAAAGTCGACGACGTGTCATCCTATCAGAAGGAAGGCAGTGGTGAAGGGACACTTCAAACACTCGGTGCAGGTGTTGTCCAGGGGTCCAACACGGAGGAATTGTGCCCTCACCAGGTCTAGGGCACTTTGCTTGCCCTTTGGGAGCTCCGTCTTCGTCAACCTACAACAAACAATCATGATCATTGCTACTCTTTCCTCCAGAAGTAGACAAAGGGATTCTACTCAGCACTCTTGGCATGTCGCTATTACACGACGATCGCTGCACGCGTCCAAACCGTGTTCTTCTGCTTCAAGGTGGCGGTTTGATGCCGCTTGGACATGGCAGGTAGAGGAGCCATTTTAGACTTCATCCTCTCCATGTCCTTTGATGACTCGAGGAAATACATGTGATCTGATCATCCACCGGTAGCAACAGCTCTAATACTGTTGTTGTTGTAAACAACATAGAGAACGTCGGGCCGTTGACACTCCCCTTCGAGCCAACACGAAGGACTTGACTCCACGAGCGTTCAAACCACACAGCTCTAGGCGACGGGTGACTCGGTGGTGGTGGTGGAAGCACGAGTGACACCATTGGCAGGGACATCGAAGGAGGGGGGAGGGGAGGGGCCACCTGTACAACCGCAACATTGTGAGGAAAAAGAGGGAGGAACAGCACAATATCAGAAGATGTCTTCTTGCTAATTTTATGGACTGGTGCAACATTGGATATCTTAAAAAAGAGTTGTATATGATGCAACCAGAAGGTTTTGTCGATCCAAAAGGTGCTAACAAAGTGTGCAAGCTCTAGCGATCCATTTATGGACTGGTGCAAGCCTCTCGGAGTTGGAATATACGCTTTGATAGTGTGATCAAATCATATGGTTTTATACAGACTTTTGGAGAAATCTGTATTTACAAGAAAGTGAGTGGGAGCTCTATAGCATTTCTGATATTATATATGTATGACATATTGTTGATCGGAAATGATACCGAATTTCTGAATAGCATAAAAGGATACTTGAATAAGAATTTTTCAATGAAAGACCTCGGTGAAGCTGCTTATATATTGGGCATCAAGATCTATAGAGATAGATCAAGACGCTTAATTTGACTTTCATAAAGCACATACCTTGATAAAGTTTTGAAGAAGTTCAAAATGGATCAAGCAAAGAAAGGGTTCTTGCCTATGTTACAAGGTGTGAAGTTGAGTCAGACTCAATGCCCGACCACTGCGGAAGATAGAGAGAAAATGGAAGTCATTCCCTATGCTTCAGCCATAGGTTCTATCATGTATGCAATGTTGTATACCAGACCTGATGTGTGCCTTGCTATTAGTTTAGCAGGGATGTACCAAAGTAATCCAGAAGTGGATCACTGGACAGCGGTCAAGAACATCCTGAAATACCTGAAAAGGACTAATGAAATGTTTCTCATTTATGAAGGTGACAAAGAGCTCATCGTAAACGGTTACGTCGACGCTAGCTTTGACACTAGTCCGGATGACTCTAAGTCACAAACTGGATACGTATTTTTATTGAATGGTGGAGCTGTTAGCTGGTGCAGTTCCATGCAGAGCGCCGTGGCGGGATCTACGTGTGAAGCGGAGTACATAGCTGCTTCGGAAGCAGCAAATGAAGGAGTTCATATCCGATCTAGGTGTCATACCTAGTGCATCGGGTCCAATGAAAATCTTTTGTGACAATACTGACGCAATTGCCTTGGCAAAGGAATCCAGATTTCAAAGAGAACCAAGCACATCAAGAGACGCTTCAATTCCATACGCGATCAAGTCAAGGAGGGAGGCATAGAGATTTGCAAGATACATACGGATCTGAATGTTGCAGACCCGTTGACTAAGCCTCTCTCACGAGCAAAACATGACCAACACCAATACTCTACGGGTGTTAGAATCATTACAATGTAATCTAGATTATTGACTCTAGTGCAAGTGGGAGACTGAAGGAAATATGCCCTAGAGGCAATAATAAAGTTGTTATTTATATTTCCTTATATCATGATAAATGTTTATTATTCATGCTAGAATTGTATTAACCATAAACTTAGTACATGTGTGAATACGTATACAAACAGAGTGTCACTAGTATGCCTCTACCTGACTAGCTCGTTGATCAAAGATGGTTAAGTTTCCTAGCCATGGACAAAGAGTTGTCATTTGATAAACGGGATCACATCATTAGAGAATGATGTGATTGACTTGACCCATCCGTTAGCTTAGCACTTTGATCGTTTAGTTTACTGCTATTGCTTTCTCCATAACTTGTACATGTTCCTATGACTATGAGATTATACAACTCCCAAATACCGGAGGAACACTTAGTGTGCTATCAAACATCACAACGTAACTGGGTGACTATAAAGATTCTCTACAGGTGTCTCCAATGGTGTTTGTTGAGTTGGCATAGATCGAGATTAGGATTTGTCACTCCGTGTATCGGAGAGGTATCTCTAGGCCCTCTCGGTAATGCACATCACTACAAGCCTTGCAAGCAATGTGACTAATGAGTTAGTTACGGGATGTTGCATTACGGAACGAGTAAAGAGACTTGCCGGTAACGAGATTGTACTAGGTATTGAGATACCGACGATCGAATCTCGGGCAAGTAACATACTGATGACAAAGGGAACAACGTATGTTGTTATGTGGTTTGACCGACAAAGATCTTCGTAGAATATGTAGGAACCAATATGAGCATCCAGGTTCCGCTATTGGTTATTGACCGGAGATGAGTCTCGGTCATGTCTACATAGTTCTCGAATCCGTAGGGTCCGCACGCTTAACGTTCGGTGACGATCGATATTATGAGTTTATGTGTTTTGATGTACCGAAGGTAGTTTGAAGTCCCGGATATGATCATGGACATGACGAGGAGTCTCGAAATGGTCAAGACATAAAGATTGATATATTGGACGGCTGTATTCGGACACTGGAAGTGTTCCGGGTGGTTTCGGATAAAACCGGAGTGCCGGAGGGTTACCGGAACCCCCCGGGGAACTAATGGATCTAGATGGGTCTTAGTGGAGAGAGAGAGGGGCGGCCAGGGCAGGTCGCGCACCCCCTCCCCCTTGAGTCCGAATTGGACTAGGAAGGGGGCGGCGCCCCCCTTTTCCTTTCCCTGTCCCACTCCTTCCTTCCCCCTCCTAGTAGGACTAGGAAAGGATGAATCCTACTCCTACCAGGAGGAGGATTCCTCCCCTCCTTGGGCTCCCCAAGGGCCGGTCGGCCTTCCCCCTTGCTCCTTTATATACTTCGGTCATATCATTGCAGTGCTTAGGTGAAGCCCTGCGCCGGTAGCTTCATCATCACCATGATCACGCTGTCGTGTTGACGAAACTCTCCGTCGACACTCAGCTGGATCTAGAGTTCGTGGGACGTCACCGAGCTGAACGTGTGCAGATCGCGGAGGTGTCGTACCTTTGGTTCTAGGATCGATCGGATCGTGAAGATGTATGACTACATCAACCGCGTTGTCATAACGCTTCCGCTTATGGTCTATGAGGGTACGTGGACAGCACTCTCTCCTCTCGTTGCTATGCATCACCTAGATAGATCTTGCGTGTGCGTAGGATTTTTTTTTGAAATTACTGTGTTCCCCAACAGAAGGGACACTTTAAACACTTACTGCAGGTTTTGTCCAGGGTCCGACACGAAGGGATTGTGCCTTGACCAGGTCCAGGGCACTTTGCTTGCCCTTTAGGAGCTTTGTCTTCGTCGACCTACAACAACAACAATCATGATCATTGCAACTCTTCCCCCCAGAAGTAGACAAAGGGATTCTACTCGGCAACTTACTCACAGAAGGATGAAAGGCAATTTCTCTGGCTCCTTGGCATGTCGCTATTACATGATGATCGCTGCACGCGTCAAAATTGCGTTCTTCTGCTTCAAGGTGGCGGTTTGATGCCTCTTGGACATGGTGGGTAGAGGAGCTGCTTTAGACTTCGTCCACTCAAGGTCCTCTGATGACTCAAGGAAATACAGGTGATCTGGTCATCCACCGGTAGCAATGGCTTTGATACCACCACTGTTGTAAACAACATAGAGAACGTCGGGCCATTGACGCTTGCCTTCGAGCCAACACGAATGACTTGACTCCACGAGCGTTCAAACCACACCGCCCTAGGCGACGGGTGACTCGGTGGTGGTGGTGGAAGCGTGAGTGACACCATTGACGGCGACATCGGAGGAGGGTCGAGAGAAGGGGCCGCCTGTACAGCCACAACATTGTGAGGAAAAAATGGGAGGAGCAGCACAATATCAGAAGATGTCTTCTTGCTAATTTGTCAAATATTAGTTTACATAAGATACAAAAAATGTAATTATTCCCTTATTGTAGCACGCATCTTAATGTATTTTAACAAGGCTATGGCTTGATCTACCGTAAGAACAGCTAGCCGACGAAACATAATTATGCTAGGAAAATTATTCATCTTTTTGAGTTCTCGGTGTATGACTATGGATGTAAGTGGGGCGGGCTGATGAACAATACCATAAACCATCGATTTAATTCTTTCCAATTATGAGAGTATCAGGGTTGTCTTTTTATATTTTGTTCCGCTGATAATCAATCAGCTTTTTTATAAGCATATAATATTTAAGTACGTCCCAACAAGAAATAATTTCATATTAAACATGCAAAGTAATTCCACGTATAAATACTCCCCCCTGTCCTTTTTACTCCGTGTATTATATTCGTGTCAAGTCAAATTTTGTAAAGTTTGACCGAATTAATATTAAAAATATCAACATCTACAATACCAAATATATATATTATGAAACTACAGTTCGTAATGATTCTTAAAATATTGATTTGGCATTTTCAATATTGATACTTTTTTATAAGTTGGTCAAAGCATTTTCAATATTGATACTTTTTTCTATATAAGTTTGATCAAAGTAGAGATACTTTGATTTCGGACAAAACTTATATGCGGACTAAAAAAGACCGGAGGGAGTACATATTAAATTTCATAATGAGGTATTCTGGATATTACCAATTCCAAATAATTTGAATATAGTGGCACGCATGACACATAATTCCAACAAATTTTAGACAAGTGATGAACAAATTCTGAAATAAACGATGAGCGCAGCACGAAACATGATGACGCTTGCACCACTACGTATGGCCATTGGAAGTCCCGGGTCGGGTTTGGTTGAGCTCCACGGGGATCCACAAAAACCATCAGAATCTTGGACCGGTCCACGGTCTTGCTCTCGCTTAGACCGTCCAGACAGAGATGTAAGTGAGATCAGAAAGTCCAAACCATAGCCAAACTGCTGACCAGTTCAACACTTTCTCGAATCGTCTTCCTCTGTTCCGTTTGCCCCTTTGGCCTTGAGGTTGCTATAAAAATTGTTGAATATTTGGGTCAACGTGTGGGACACATGATAGCAGCACAGTGAACTCCAGTACCGGCTGAACTGATGCGTCGTGAGCCATATTTCGGTTATCAGGTTAACTTCGGTTCTGCCATTAGTTTGCAGGCATTGATTAGTGAACATCTGTTTACGCATTCTCCTCTTTGTTTTTCACTTTCTTTTCTAGTAGGAGTACAAGAAAACATCAGATTTTGAAGATGAAATCTCATCTTCTTTCTATCGCACGAGCGCGTGTGCTGTTTTCTGTTGGTTTGGGCAACGGCTTCGCTTTCCATCTTCTGTTAATTAAAAAAAAGCAGAGACAAGAAAGTGGTCTCAGAGAGGGAGAAAATTAGCGCGTGAGATGGTGGGATGATTGAGATGACGGACGGACGGGCAGTCAGATTTTACGAGCTGGGAAAATGCGTAGAAGCTTAGCTTGACTTGACCGGTGTGTGGGACGGAATCTTCAAACCTCTTTGCGCGTCGTTTGAACGAACGAAACAGCGACAAGGAAAGACCGAGAGTGCGTGCGTCTGATACCACTCATGTCTGTCAGACACTAAGACCAGCTTCCAATAACAAGCAACAATAGTCCAAAGATTAGGGCATTCTTTGGTGACTTAACAATGGCAACGACGTACGTCCAGATTGGCTGCTGACGGACTTCTTTGGTGACTTGATGAATTATAGTTACGGGGAAGATGATTAACTACACATGTATGCAAACTGCCAATGTTCACATAATGAGGGGTAGGGATGCAGATCGACGAACTAAAACACCAAAAAGAAAAAATCCTAGGCCATGTCGAAATAAACAACAAGTTCAACATCGTCAATCTAGAAAGATGATATCTCAAGTTCTCAACTATCATTGGACAGCCCATGGATAGGCTGAAAGATAACCAAACAAATGTGGTTAGCTATAATTAGTACTGAGTAGTTGTGAAGAAATATACCCCCAATACATTCTAGTGCGACATGATGTTAGGCTTTGACAAGCACACCATTAGTCATGCGCCAGCCAGAGCTTTTCATTCATTCACACGCCAAGAAGACAACGGGTAAGCATGTTCCATTCTCACAAACAAATCAAACGAGAAAATATATAGTGTCATGAATGATGAATGTTGTAACCACATTATTAATGCAGGAAATACATACATAAGCCTGCAGAGCAGTGGCAACTTGAAGTATATATGGAAAAAATAACAAGAAACAATACATCACATCAAGGTACAGCCAAGTTCAGTAGTACATAGCTATATACTCCTTTCTGAGTGAGAGTGGAATTTTGGAACCTGGGTGCATTGGAGGAACTTATTTTTTGCCACTCTAGCTTTTGTCAATTTTGCTTATGCCACTCTAAAATTTGACATCTCACTTTTGCCACTCTTAAATTTTGACAATACATCACAAATGCCATTCCATGGCAAAAACGATCATTTTTTATTTCACTTTTGCCACTCTTAGCTTTTGACAATGTATCACAATTGCCACTCTGGAAATTTTGCTTTTGCCATGGAATGGCAAAAGTGATATATTGTCAAAAGCTAAGAGTGGCAAGAGTGAGATGTCAAATTTTAGAGTGGCATAAGAAAAATTGGCAAAAGCTAGAGTGGGAAAAACAAAATGTTCCCTTTAAATAATTAAAAAAAATGATATTTTAAGTTTCAAAATATTTTGAAAAGAATTCTACATGATCGTATGGATGTATATTACATATGTATAAAGTTTGATGATGAAATAAATAAACATGCGAGCTATACAAAAATGACGAATGATGATTCTAAATAATACATGTATTGTTCATCTTTCCAAAATCACGATTTTGTCATTTTGTGTAACTCACATGGTTATTTATTTCAACATCGAAATTTTTACATGTGTAATATCCATCCATATAAACATGTTGAATTTTGTTCAGATTTTTTTGGAACTTCGAAACACTATTTTAGCACTATTCAAAATATAGGGCTGTCGGAGCTCATCCTCCAAAGTGACTTTTTATTTTTGAGAGGCTTAATTATAAGAGCTCCTTTGCGGTGATTGGGGCGGTACTGGGAGTACTTTCGAGTACTTACCCCTCCGATTTTTATTAGCCGTCCGATCTGGTGGGGGATTAAAAATGAATTAACTTAATTAGTTTAATCAGAGAAGGGCATAATGGTCCAGAGTAAAAAAAAATCAACCAATCACGTCCACGACCAGAACCATGTCTAGATCTAGTAGCTCGGTCAAGTCCTCCTTCTCGTCCTCTTCCTTCTGTCCGACGAGCCCGGCGAGAGGAACCAATTCACCGTCATCGGCGTCGTTCTCGTCCTTCTCTCCTGGTCCCCTTCACTATAAAAGACGTGGTCGGCGACAGGAAGAAGAATAAGGCGTGACATCTGCGGCGACAGTGTCGGTGGCGATGGCGGCGGCGGTATAGGAGAAAGCCCCCCGCTGATCCCATCGCTTCCGGACTTGCATCTTAAGGTATGAATCGCCCGAATCTCAACTTACTTTGATTTGTAGCCTGCACTTCCTACTTAGATTTGTTTAGTCATCATCGATTTAGGTTTCCACGGTCACTTCACTAGTTTACGGGGGACCCAGTTTATGGACGTTTATAATTGCTTGCCATAACATGTACAAGGAGCAAAGTTTAAAATTCCACGCAAGATTTCATACTGGGTTTTGCATGCGTTTATGTTTGTCCTTTCAGATTTTTATTCGTCTGAATTGTGATGCAAGAAGACATGGCGGATGTAAGTCACGAGTCAATGATGGAGTACTATCATATTGCCAAGAAGATGTTTAATAGTGAGGATGAAGGTTATACATTCTATAACAAATATGGTCTTGAGAAAGGTTTTAGTGTCCGGAGAAGCTATGTCGAGTGGGATGGATCCAACTGCCATATAATTTTAAGGAAATTTGTGTGTATTCGTGAAGGGGTTCATGAAGAGAAGCACATGAAGTGGAAGATGGAAGATAGAAAGAGGAGGCACGGAGTATAACTCGTGTAGGGTGTAAAGCTAAATTGGTGATTGCAAGACAAGAGGAAACAGGCCAGTGGTTTGTCAAGGATTTCAATAATGAACACAACCATCCTCTAGCCCCACGGGATCTGTCGTGTCTTTTGCGTTCACACAGAAGAATTAGCGATGAGCAGAAAGCGGACATTGCAGACATGGAAAAATCTGGGATCATAAAACACCATATTATGGATATTATGTGCATGCAATACGGTGGATATGATGAGGTTGGATGCATTATGAGGGACATTTACAATTTCTGCCATGCTAACAAGCAGGAAACAATTTCTTCCGGGGATGCTCAAACAATGATCAATCACATGGTCGCGAGGCAAGAGCAAGATTCAGATTTTTTCTTTAGGTACTTGGTTGATGAAGCTGGCCATCTGAAGGGACTGTTATGGTGTGATAGTCAATCCCGACTTGACTACGAGGCTTTCGGAGACGTTATTGTTTTTGATAGCACATACAAAACCAATAAGTACAATCTGCCATTTGTGCCGTTTGTCGGGTTGAATCACCACCGCAACACCATTATTTTTGCATGTGGCATCATTTCACATGAAACAAGCCAGGCATACGAGTGGATGTTACGGACCTTTTCTGATGCTATGGGACAGAAGCATCCTATATCTGTGATCACGGATGGGGACCTTGCAATGCAAAGAGCAATCAGGGTGGTGTGGCCTGACTCAAACCATAGGCTCTGTATATGGCACATTCAGCAGAACATTGTACGCCATCTGCATGATGACGCGGTAAAGGAGGAATTCCGATCTTTCATATATGATACATCTTCCATTGAAGAGCATGAGATAAAATGGTTACACTTCTTACAACGGAATAAAGTAACAAGTGAGGACTCCTGGCTGCATCATATGTATAAGATGAGAAAACTATGGTGTGCTCCATATCTTGAGGGTCGTTGTTTCTTAGGATTGAGCAGCAATCAGCGGAGTGAGAGTTTAAACTCAGTGCTACATACGCATCTTGAGGCTAAGATGACGTTGTTTCAAATGCTAGAGCACTATGAGCGTTGCCTTGCGTCGCGACGCTTGAATGAGGCTCTCCAAGACGTCGAGGCCTTGCAGCCCGTTCCGTTCATAGAGGAAAATGCTTCAGTTCTTGAGAAACACGCCGCGAAAGTTTTCACTTCTGCTGTGTTTAAGTTGGTCATATGGAGTATAGATGTTGTCAAAAAATGTGAGATCAGAGAGGTACTTGATGCAGCAGAGGTTACCACATACGTTGTGTCTAAGAAGGAAATAATGGATAAAAAGATCGAAGTGCGCACGGAGTCAAAGGAAGGTATGCTTCGCAGTATCAGTTGTTCTTGCCGCAAATTAGAATGCGCAGGCACACCATGTTCCCACATATTTTAAATATTAGGAATTTTACAAGAAGAAACACTGCCCAAGTGTTGTGTTCCCACTCGATGGACAATGAGTGCAAAATGTGCATTCACACCGACCAGAAAGAGCCAGATGTATGCATACTCTGCAGCCCTACAAAGGTACCGTAAGCTAAGGAATTTTAGTCACACACCATGTTTCAAGGCATGCCACTCTGATGAGGCGTTTCAGCATCTAAAAAGGGTTTTGGAAGGACAAGATGTTTGCAAAGGATCAACAAGTGAACAAGCTGATAGCAAGGGATCAACTAATGCTTAGGGTAACAGCATTAGGTTTGGTCTGTTGATGCCATAATCGGCTAACCTTGATGGTGAAGGTTTCAAAAAGGTTCTGGATCCCATGCATGTGCCAGGCCGAGGTGCTCCGTGTTAGGGAACGTAGCAGAATTTTAAAATTTTCTACACATCACCAAGGTCAATCTATGGAGTCATCTAGCAACGAGGGAGAGGGGAGTGCATCTACATACCCTTGTAGATCACGAGCGGAAGCGTTCAAGAGAACAAGGTTGATGGAGTCGTACTCGTCGTGATCCAAATATCCGATGACCTAGCGCCGAACGGATGTCACCTCCGCGTTCAACACACGTACGGTTGGGAAGACGTCTCCTCCAACTTAATCCAGCAAGGGGGAAGAAGAGGTTGATGGAGATCCAGCAGAACGACGGCGTGGTGGTGGAAGCAACGGTGATTTCGGCAGGGCTTCGCCAAGCTCAGGGAAAGGGAGAAGTGTCACGGAAGGGAGAGGGAAGCGCCAGGGGCTAGGGTGCGGCTACCGTCCCTCCCCCCACTATATATAGGACCCCTAGGGGGAGGCACCGGCCCTAGGAGATGCAATCTCCAAGGGGGGCGGCGGCCAAGGGGGGTGGAGTGCCCCCCAAGCCAAGTGGGGCGCCCCCCACCCCTAGGGTTTCCAACCCTAGGCGCAGGGGGAGGCCCATGGGGGGCGCACCAGCCCACTAGGGGCTGGTTCCCCTCCCACTTCAGCCCATGGGGCCCTCCAGGATACGTGGCCCCACCTGGTGGACCCCCGAGACCCTTCCGGTGGTCCCGGTACAATACCGATTACCCCCAAAACTTTCCCGATGGCCGAAACTTGACTTCCTATATATATAAATCTTCACCTCCGGACCATTCCGGAACTCCTCGTGACGTCTAGGATCTCATCCGGGACTCCGAACAACTTTGGGGTTACCGTATACTAATATCTCAACAACCCTAGCGTCACCGAACCTTAAGTGTGTAGACTCTACGGGTTCGGGAGACACGCAGACATGACCGAGACGACTCTCCAGTCAATAACCAACAGCGGGATCTGGATACCCATGTTGGCTCCCACATGCTCCTCGATGATCTCATCGGATGAACCACGATGTCGAGGATTCAATCAATCCCGTATACAATCCCCTTTGTCAATCGGTACGTTACTTGCCCGAGACTCGATCATCGGTATCCCAATACCTCGTTCAATCTCGTTGCCGGCAAGTCACTTTACTCGTACCGTAATGCATGATCCCGTGATCAACCACTTGGTCACATTGAGCTCATTATGATGATGCATTACCGAGTGGGCCCAGAGATACCTCTCCGTCATACGGAGTGACAAATCCCAGTCTTGATTCGTGCCAACCCAACAGACACTTTCGGAGATACCCGTAGTGTACCTTTATAGTCACCCAGTTACGTTGTGACGTTTGGCACACCCAAAGCACTCCTACGGTATCCAGGAGTTGCACAATCTCATGGTCTAAGGAAATGATACTTGACATTCGAAAAAGCTATAGAAAACGAACTACACGATCTTTGAGCTATGCTTAGGATTGGGTCTTGTCCATCACATCATTCTCCTAATGATGTGATCCCGTTATCAATGACATCCAATGTCCATAGTCAGGAAACCATGACTATCTTTTGATCAACGAGCTAGTCAACTAGAGGCTCACTAGGGACGTGTTGTGGTCTATGTATTCACACATGTATTACGATTTCCGGATAACACAATTATAGCATGAACAATAGACAATTATCATGAACAAAGAAATATAATAATAACCATTTTATTATTGCCTCTAGGGCATATTTCCAACAGTCTCCCACTTGCACTAGAGTCAATAATCTAGTTACATTGTGATGAATCGAACACCAATAGAGTTATGGTGTTGATCATGTTTTGCTCTAGGGAGAGGTTTAGTCAACTGATCTGCCACATTCAGGTCTGCATGTACTTTACAAATATCTATGTCTCCATTTTGAACACTTTCACGAATGGAGTTGAAGCGACGCTTGATATGCCTGGTCTTCCTGTGAAACCTGGGCTCCTTGGCAAGGGCAATAGCTCCAGTGTTGTCACAGAAGAGAGTCATCGGGCCCGACGCACTGGGTATGACTCCTAGGTCGGTAATGAACTCCTTCACCCAGATTGCTTCTTGTGCTGCCTCCGAGGCTGCCATGTACTCCACTTCACATGTAGATCCCGCCACAACGCTTTGCTTGCAACTGCACCAGCTTACTGCCCCACCATTCAAAATATACATGTATCTGGTTTGTGACTTAGAGTCATCCAGATTTGTGTCGAAGCTAGCATCGATGTAACCCTTTACGACGAGCTCTTCGTCACCTCCATAAACGAGAAACATATCCTTAGTCCTCTTCAGGTACTTCAGGATATTCTTGACCGCTGTCTGGTGTTCCATGCCGGGATTACTTTGGTACCTTCCTACCAAACTTACGGCAAGGTTTACATCAGGTCTGGTACACAGCATAGCATACATGATAGACCCTATGGCTGAGGCATAGGGGACGACACTCATATTTTCTCTATCTTCTGCCGTGGTCGGGCATTGAGCCATGCTCAATCTCGTACCTTGCAACACAGGCAAGAACCCCTTCTTGGACTGATCCATATTGAACTTCTTCAATATCTTGTCAAGGTATGTACTCTGTGAAAGACCAATTAGGCGTCTCGATCTATCTCTATAGATCTTGATGCCTAATATATATGCAGCTTCTCCAAGATCCTTCATTGAAAAACACTTGTTCAAGTAGGCCTTTATGCTTTCCAAGAATTCTATATCATTTCCCATCAACAGTATGTCATCCACATACAATATGAGAAATGCTATAGAGCTCCCACTCACTTTCTTGTAAATGCAGACTTCTCCATAAGTCTGCGTAAACCCAAACGCTTTGATCATCTCATCAAAATGAATCTTCCAACTCTGAGATGCTTGCACCAGCCCATAGATCGAGCGTTGGAGCTTGCACACCTTGTCAGCATTCTTAGGATCGAAAAAACCTTCCGGCTGCATCATATACAATTCTTCCTTAAGGAAACCATTAAGGAATGCCGTTTTGACATCCATTTTCCATATCTCATAATCATAGAATGCGGCAATTGCTAACATGATTCGGACGGACTTCAGCTTCGCTATGGGTGAGAAAGTCTCATCGTAGTCAACCCCTTGAACTTGTCGATAACCCTTAGCGACAAGCCGAGCTTTATAGATGGTTACATTACCATCCGCGTCTGTCTTCTTCTTAAAGATCCATTTATTTTCTATGGCTCGCCGATCATCAGGCAAGTCAGTCAAAGTCCATACTTCGTTTTCATACATGGATCCTATCTCGGATTTCATGGCTTCCAGCCATTTGTCGGAATCTGGGCCCGCCATCGCTTCTTCATAGTTCGAAGGTTCACCGTTGTCTAACAACATGATTTCCAAGACAGGATTGCCGTACCACTCTGTTGCGGAACATGTCCTTGTGGACCTACGAAGTTCAGTAGCAGCTTGATCTGAAGTTTCATGATCATCATCATTACCTTCCTCTCTAGTCGGTGCAGGCACCTCAGGAACAATTTCCTGAGCTGCGCCACTCTCCGGTTCAAGAGGCAATACTTCATCAAGTTCTACTTTCCTCCCACTTACTTCTTTCGAGAGAAACTCTTTCTCTAGAAAGGATCCATTCTTGGCAACAAAGATCTTGCCTTCAGATCTGAGGTAGAAGGTATACCCAATAGTCTCTTTAGGGTATCCTATGAAGATGCATTTTTCTAATTTGGGTTCGAACTTTTCAGGTTGAAGTTTCTTGACATAAGCATCGCATCCCCAAACTTTTAGAAAGGACAGCTTAGGTTTCTTCCCAAACCATAATTCATACGGTGTCGTCTCAACGGATTTTGACGGAGCCCTATTTAAAGTGAATGCGACAGTCTCTAAAGCATAGCCCCAAAATGACAGCGGTAGATCGGCAAGAGACATCATAGATCGCACCATATCCAATAGAGTGCGATTACGACATTCAGACACACCATTACGCTGAGGTGTTCCAGGCGGCGTGAGTTGTGAAACTATTCCACATTTCCTTAAGTGTGTGCCAAATTCGTGACTCAAGTATTCTCCCCCATGATCTGATCGCAAGAACTTGATTTTTCTGTCACGTTGATTCTCAACCTCACTCTGAAATTCCTTGAACTTTTCAAAGGTCTCAGACTTGTGTTTCATTAAGTAGACATTCCCATATCTACTCAAGTCATCAGTGAGGGTGAGAACATAACGATAGCCACCGCGAGCCTCAACACTCATTGGACCGCACACATCAGTATGTATGATTTCCAATAAGTTGGTTGCTCGCTCCATTCTTCCTGAGAACGGAGTCTTGGTCATTTTACCCATGAGGCATGGTTCGCACGTGTCAAATGATTCGTAATCAAGAGACTCCAAAAGTCCATCTGCATGGGGCTTCTTCATGCGTTTGACACCTATGTGACCAAGGCGGCAATGCCACAAGTATGTGGGACTATCATTATCAACCTTACATCTTTTGGTATTCACACTATGAATATGTGTAACATTATGCTCGAGATTCATTAAGAATAAACCATTCACCACCGGAGCATGACCATAAAACATATCTCTCATATAAATAGAACAACCATTATTCTCGGATTTAAATGAGTAGCCATCTCGAATTAAACGAGATCCTGATACAATGTTCATGCTCAAAACTGGCACTAAATAACAATTATTGAGGTTTAAAACTAATCCCGTAGGTAAATGTAGAGGTAGCGTGCCGACAGTGATCATATCGACCTTGGAACCATTCCCGACGCGCATCGTCACCTCGTCCTTCGCTAGTCTCCGCTTATTCCGCAGCTCCTGCTTTGAGTTACAAATGTGAGCAACCGCACCGGTATCAAATACCCAGGAGCTACTACGAGTACTGGTAAGGTACACATCAATTACATGTATATCACATATACCTTTAGTGTTGCCGGCCTTCTTGTCCGCTAAATATTTGGGGCAGTTTCGCTTCCAGTGACCACTTCCCTTGCAATAAAAACACTCAGTCTCAGGCTTGGGTCCATTCTTTGACTTCTTCCCGGCAGCTTGCTTACCGGGCGTGGCAACCCCCCTGCCGTCCTTCTTGAAGTTCTTCTTACCCTCGCCTTTCTTAAACTTAGTGGTTTTATTAACCATCAACACTTGATGTTCCTTTTTGATCTCCACCTCCCCTGATTTTAGCAATGAATATACCTCAGGAATGGTCTTTTCCATCCCCTTCATATTGAAGTTCATCACAAAGCTCTTGTAGCTCGGTGGAAGCGACTGAAGGATTCTGTCAATGACCGCGTCATCCAGGAGATTAACTCCCAGCTGAGTCAAGCGGTTATGCAACCCAGACATTTTGAGTATGTGCTCACTGACAGAACTATTTTCCTCCATCTTACAATTGAAGAACTTGTCGGAGACTTCATATCTCTCGACCCGGTCATGAGCTTGGAAAACCATTTTCAGCTCTTCGAACATCTCATATGCTCTGTGTCGCTCAAAACGCTTTTGGAGCCCCGGTTCTAAGTTGTAAAGCATGCCGCACTGAACGAGGGAGTAATCATTAGCACGTGACTGCCAAGCGTTCATAACGTCTTGGTTCTCTGGGATGGGTGCATCACCTAGCGGTGCTTCTAGGACATAATCTTTCTTGGCAGCTATGAGGATGATCCTCAGGTTCCGGACCCAGTTTGTATAGTTGCTGCCATCATCTTTCAGCTTGGTTTTCTCTAGGAACGCGTTGAAGTTGAGGGCAACATTAGCGTGGGCCATTTGATCTACAAGACATAGTGTAAAGATTTTAGACTAAGTTCATGATAATTAAGTTCATCTAATCAAATTATTCAATGAACTCCCACTCAGATAGACATCCCTCTAGTCATCTAAGTGAAACATGATCCGAGTCAACTAGGCCGTGTCCAATCATCACGTGAGATGGACTAGTCAACATCGGTGAACATCTTCATGTTGATCGTATCTTCTATACGACTCATGCTCGACCTTTCGGTCTTCCGTGTTCTGAGGCCATGTCTGTACATGCTAGGCTCGTCAAGTCAACCTAAGTGTATTGCGTGTGTAAATCTGGCTTACACCCGTTGTATTCGAATGTTAGAATCTATCACACCCGATCATCACGTGGTGCTTCGAAACAACAAACCTTCGCAACGGTGCACAGTTAGGGGGAACACTTTTTTGAAATTATTACGAGGGATCATCTTATTTAAGCTACCGTCGTTCTAAGCAAATAAGATGTAAAACATGATAAACATCACATGCAATCAAATAGTGACATGATATGGCCAATATCATTTGCTCCTTTTGATCTCCATGTTCGGGGCTCCATGATCATCGTTGTCACCGGCATGACACCATGATCTCCATCATCGTGTCTTCTTGAAGTTGTCTCGTCATCTATTACTTCTACTACTATGGCTAATGCTTTAGCAATAAAGTAAAGTAATTACATGACGTTTATGTTGACACGCAGGTCATAAATAAATTAAGACAACTCCTATGGCTCATGCCGGTTGTCATACTCATCGACATGCAAGTCGTGATTCCTATTACAAGAACATGATCAATCTCATACATCACATATATCATTCATCACATCCTTTTGGCCATATCACATCACACGGCACATGTTGCAAAAACAAGTTAGATGTCCTCTAATTGTTGTTGCAAGTTTTTACGTGGCTGCTATAGGTTTCTAGCAAGAACGTTTCTTACCTACGCCAAAACCACAACATGATATGCCAATTTCTATTTACCCTTCGTAAGTACCCTTTTCATCGAATCCGATCCGACTAAAGTGGGAGAGACAGACACCCGCCAGCCACCTTATGCAACTAGTGCATGTCAATCGGTGGAACCAGTCTCATGTAAGCGTACGTGTAACGTCGGTCCAGGCCGCTTCATCCCACGATGACGCCAAATCAAGATAAGACTAGTAACAGCAAGTAAATTGACAATATCGACGCCCACAACTACTTTGTGTTCTACTCGTGCATAGAAACTACGCATAAACCTGGCTCTGATACCACTGTTGGGGAACGTAGCAGAATTTTAAAATTTTCTACGCATCACCAAGATCAATCTATGGAGTCATCTAGCAACGAGGGAGAGGGGAGTGCATCTACATACCCTTGTAGATCGCGAGCGGAAGCGTTCAAGAGAACAAGGTTGATGGAGTCGTACTCGTCGTGATCCAAATAACCGATGACCTAGCGCCGAACGGATGGCACCTCCGCGTTCAACACACGTACGGTTGGGAAGACGTCTCCTCCAACTTAATCCAGCAAGGGGGAAGAAGAGGTTGATGGAGATCCAGCAGAACGACGGCGTGGTGGTGGAAGCAACGGTGATTTCGGCAGGGCTTCGCCAAGCTCAGGGAAAGGGAGAAGTGTCACGGAAGGGAGAGGGAGGCGCCAGGGGCTAGGGTGCGGCTACCGTCCCTCCCCCCACTATATATAGGACCCCTAGGGGGAGGCACCGGCCCTAGGAGATGCAATCTCCAAGGGGGGCGGCGGCCAAGGGGGGTGGAGTGCCCCCCAAGCCAAGTGGGGCGCCCCCCACCCCTAGGGTTTCCAACCCTAGGCGCAGGGGGAGGCCCATGGGGGGCGCACCAGCCCACTAGGGGCTGGTTCCCCTCCCACTTCAGCCCATGGGGCCCTCCAGGATACGTGGCCCCACCTGGTGGACCCCCGAGACCCTTCCGGTGGTCCCGGTACAATACCGATTACCCCCAAAACTTTCCCGATGGCCGAAACTTGACTTCCTATATATATAAATCTTCACCTCCGGACCATTCCGGAACTCCTCGTGACGTCTAGGATCTCATCCGGGACTCCGAACAACTTTGGGGTTACCGTATACTAATATCTCAACAACCCTAGCGTCACCGAACCTTAAGTGTGTAGACTCTACGGGTTCGGGAGACACGCAGACATGACCGAGACGACTCTCCGGTCAATAACCAACAGCGGGATCTGGATACCCATGTTGGCTCCCACATGCTCCTCGATGATCTCATCGGATGAACCACGATGTCGAGGATTCAATCAATCCCGTATACAATCCCCTTTGTCAATCGGTACGTTACTTGCCCGAGACTCGATCATCGGTATCCCAATACCTCGTTCAATCTCGTTGCCGGCAAGTCACTTTACTCGTACCGTAATGCATGATCCCGTGATCAACCACTTGGTCACATTGAGCTCATTATGATGATGCATTACCGAGTGGGCCCAGAGATACCTCTCCGTCATACGGAGTGACAAATCCCAGTCTTGATTCGTGCCAACCCAACAGACACTTTCGGAGATACCCGTAGTGTACCTTTATAGTCACCCAGTTACGTTGTGACGTTTGGCACACCCAAAGCACTCCTACGGTATCCAGGAGTTGCACAATCTCATGGTCTAAGGAAATGATACTTGACATTCGGAAAAGCTATAGAAAACGAACTACACGATCTTTGAGCTATGCTTAGGATTGGGTCTTGTCCATCACATCATTCTCCTAATGATGTGATCCCGTTATCAATGACATCCAATGTCCATAGTCAGGAAACCATGACTATCTTTTGATCAACGAGCTAGTCAACTAGAGGCTCACTAGGGACGTGTTGTGGTCTATGTATTCACACATGTATTACGATTTCCGGATAACACAATTATAGCATGAACAATAGACAATTATCATGAACAAAGAAATATAATAATAACCATTTTATTATTGCCTCTAGGGCATATTTCCAACAGTCTCCCACTTGCACTAGAGTCAATAATCTAGTTACATTGTGATGAATCGAACACCCATAGAGTTATGGTGTTGATCATGTTTTGCTCTAGGGAGAGGTTTAGTCAACTGATCTGCCACATTCAGGTCTGTATGTACTTTACAAATATCTATGTCTCCATTTTGAACACTTTCACGAATGGAGTTGAAGCGACGCTTGATATGCCTGGTCTTCCTGTGAAACCTGGGCTCCTTGGCAAGGGCAATAGCTCCAGTGTTGTCACAGAAGAGAGTCATCGGGCCCGACGCACTGGGTATGACTCCTAGGTCGGTAATGAACTCCTTCACCCAGATTGCTTCTTGTGCTGCCTCCGAGGCTGCCATGTACTCCACTTCACATGTAGATCCCGCCACAACGCTTTGCTTGCAACTGCACCAGCTTACTGCCCCACCATTCAAAATATACATGTATCTGGTTTGTGACTTAGAGTCATCCAGATTTGTGTCGAAGCTAGCATCGATGTAACCCTTTACGACGAGCTCTTCGTCACCTCCATAAACGAGAAACATATCCTTAGTCCTCTTCAGGTACTTCAGGATATTCTTGACCGCTGTCTGGTGTTCCATGCCGGGATTACTTTGGTACCTTCCTACCAAACTTACGGCAAGGTTTACATCAGGTCTGGTACACAGCATAGCATACATGATAGACCCTATGGCTGAGGCATAGGGGACGACACTCATATTTTCTCTATCTTCTGCCGTGGTCGGGCATTGAGCCGTGCTCAATCTCGTACCTTGCAACACAGGCAAGAACCCCTTCTTGGACTGATCCATATTGAACTTCTTCAATATCTTGTCAAGGTATGTACTCTGTGAAAGACCAATTAGGCGTCTCGATCTATCTCTATAGATCTTGATGCCTAATATATATGCAGCTTCTCCAAGATCCTTCATTGAAAAACACTTGTTCAAGTAGGCCTTTATGCTTTCCAAGAATTCTATATCATTTCCCATCAACAGTATGTCATCCACATACAATATGAGAAATGCTATAGAGCTCCCACTCACTTTCTTGTAAATGCAGACTTCTCCATAAGTCTGCGTAAACCCAAACGCTTTGATCATCTCATCAAAATGAATCTTCCAACTCTGAGATGCTTGCACCAGCCCATAGATCGAGCGTTGGAGCTTGCACACCTTGTCAGCATTCTTAGGATCGAAAAAACCGATGACCTAGCGCCGAACGGACGACACCTCCGCGTTCAACACACGTACGGTTGGGAAGACGTCTCCTCCAACTTAATCCAGCAAGGGTGAAGGAGAGGTTGATGGAGATCCAGCAGCACAACGGCGTGGTGGTGGAAGCAACGGTGATCTCAGCAGGGCTTCGCCAAGCTCAGGGAGAGGGAGAAGTGTCACGAGAGGGAGAGGGAGGCGCCAAGGGCTAGGGTGCGGCTGCCCTCCCTCCCCCCCACTATATATAGGACTCCTAGGGGGCGCCGGCCCTAGGAGATGCAATCTCCAAGGGGGGGCAACGGCCAAGGGGGGTGGAGTGCCCCCCAAGCCAAGTGGGGCGCCCCCACCCCTAGGGTTTCCAACCCTAGGCGCAGGGGGAGGCCCATGGGAGGCGCACCAGCCCACTAGGGGCTGGTACCCCTCCCACTTCAGCCCATGGGGCGCTCCGGGATAGGTGGCCCCACCCGGTGGACCCTCGGGACCCTTCCAGTGGTCCCGGTACAATACCGATTACCCCCGAAACTTTCCCGATGGCCGAAACTTGACTTCCTATATATATAAATCTTCACCGCCGGACCATTTCGGAACTCCTCATGACGTCCGGGATCTCATCCGGGACTCCGAACAACTTTCGGGTTACCGTATACTAATATCTCAACAACCCTAGCGTCACCGAACCTTAATTGTGTAGACCCTACGGGTTCGGGAGACACGCAGACATGACCGAGACGACTCTCCGATCAATAACCAACAGCGGGATCTAGATACCCATGTTGGCTCCCACATGCTCCTCGATGATCTCATCGGATGAACCATGATGTCGAGGATTCAATCAATCCCGTATACAATCCCCTTTGCCAATCGGTACGTTACTTGCCCGAGACTCGATCGTCGGTATCACAATACCTTGTTCAATCTCGTTGCCGGCAAGTCACTTTACTCGTACCGTAATGCATGATCCCGTGATCAACCACTTGGTCACATTGAGCTCATTATGATGATGCGTTACCGAGTGGGCCCAGAGATACCTCTCCATCATACGGAGTGACAAATCCCAGTCTCGATTCGTGCCAACCCAACAGACACTTTCGGAGATACCCGTAGTGTACCTTTATAGTCACCCAGTTATGTTGTGATGTTTGGCACACCCAAAGCACTCCTACGGTATCTGGGAGTTGCACAATCTCATGGTCTAAGGAAATGGTACTTGACATTTGGAAAAGCTATAGCAAATGAACTACACGATCTTTGAGCTATGCTTAGGATTGGGTCTTGTCCATCACATCATTCTCCTAATGATGTGATCCGTTATCAATGACATCCAATGTCCATAGTCAGGAAACCATGACCATCTTTTGATCAACGAGCTAGTCAACTAGAGGCTCACTAGGGACGTGTTGTAGTCTATGTATTCACACATGTATTACGATTTCCGGATAACACAATTATAGCATGAACAATAGACAATTATCATGAACAAAGAAATATAATAATAACCATTTTATTATTGCCTCTAGGGCATATTTCCAACACTCCGAAGAAAAGGCTACAGGCAAAGATGAACAAAACCAGAACAAAGGGTAGATATAGCTATTGTCATGAGGCAGATGGTCACAATCGACGTACGTGCGCCAAATTGATAGAGGTACCTAATATGCCATAATTTAATGTTTTAATGTGTCCAAATATATTCCATGGCATTAATAATATCCTTATGTGCAGGATCTCAAAGCAGAACTATGATAGCTACAACATTGTGCGCACGGTCGGACAGCAAGTACAACCTGATGTTGGCGTGTGCATTTTCGTCTATGTCTAGTATCGTGTGACCTTTTCTCTAAAATACTTCATTCTGTCAGTTAGTGACTTCCTCATAATGTATTACTTAGCTATTTGATTGTCCACTACCTTGTAACAATATTAGTTTGGAATATATTTTTTGCATTTTATATGTGAGTTTTTCAAGTGCAACCTCAAGAATCATGGTTTGTTCGTGGCCAGCGTGTAGCTTGTTTATGTTGCATGATAAAATTTGGAAATAGATGTAATGGAGGAATTATATTTCGCTCCTGAAAACAAAATAAAAGCTGATAAATCCAAAAATACATTATTCATCCATGCTCTCCAATTGAAGAATATACAGGATGGATACAGATGATGAATCATACTCATCCTACATATCCTCCACGTAGAGTGCAAGGAAAACTGCTTGCAACTTCTTATCACAGCGTGTTTGTATCTGCATGTACAACTCTCCATGCTATAAAGGAGCCAGGAGAACAAAACAGTGAAAACGGCGAAGAAACTGGTGAAGAAATCATTCCGGGCGAGTTATATCGCGTGTGCCGCGGCGTGGGGAACATATCCTCCTCGGGATTTCCATCACAAAGGCCCAGGCAATCGTCTCCGAGATCAGCGCCAGGTGACAGCTACGGATCCGCGACAGATTGACCAGACGCGCCAGCTGCGGTCGTCTGCACGCGCGCCTCCGACCCGCCGCTCGACATGCGGTCACCTCGGACCGGGCGAGGCGCGCCCTCCGGCCCGCACCAATCACCGGTGGCCACGCGGCAACCAGATAATGGTCAGGGACACACGCGCTTTGCGGCCCAGCCCATGTGCTACAAGCGGCGCCCCGCCGTTCGCCAGGCGGACGTGGAGACAGCCCCTAGCTCCAGTGGGCCTACGGCATCATGGGCTCATGATGAGTCTGCGAGCCGCCCTGGATCTTCTGCGGCTCCACTCTCACCAGTGCCTCAGCTCGCTGCCATAGAAGATCAGGATAGCCTGGAACCGGCTGCTGCAGGCTAATCTGCCTCGGATTCCGTCACTGTCCTGTCTCTAGAAAGGGCTACGGGATCTTCTGCGGCCACGAACTCTCCTGCACCTCAATGGTCCCTCCGGAATGCGGTCATTTTTTTCGACCACCTCCAAATCACCTCAATTTTGGCACACATGATCTCTTGCAAAAACAAAGCTAGGTTTTATATTTTTTGAATTTATATTGCCCTCTAGACTGACTGATCATAACATTGGTCTATACCTCAAGGGGGCATTGTGAAATATATTTTTCCAAATTTTCTTTCATAGACATGTCTGGCACATGTGGGTCACCGTTTCATAGAAAATTTGGGTGATTTGAGGTGGTGGAAAAAAATCACATTTGTTCAAAAAATGGCTTAAGTTAGACCAAATGGTCCCTCCGGAATGTGGTGATTTTTTCGACCACCTCCAAATCACCCAAATTTTGGCACACATGATCTCTTGCACAAACAAAGCTAGGTTTCCAAGGTTTTATATATTTTTGATTTTTTTGAATTTATACTGCCCTCTAGACTGACTGATCATAACATCGGTCTATACCTCAAGGGGGCATTGTAAAATATTTTTTTCCAAATTTTCTTTCATAGACACGTTTGGCACATGTGGGTCACCTTGTAATAGAAAAATTGGGTTATTTGGAGGTGGTGGAAAAAATCACCTAACCTAAATGGTCCCTCCGGAATGCGGTGATTTTTTTGACCACCTCCAAATCACCTAAATTTGGCACACATGATCTGTTGCAGAAACAAAGCTAGGTTTCCAAGATTTTTTTTTGAATTTTTTTTAATATATACTACCCTCTAGACTAACTGATCATAACATCGGTCTATACCTCAAGGGTGCATTGTAAAATATATTTTTTCCAAACTTTCAATCATAGACATGTTTGGCACATGTGGTTCACCATGTCATAGAAAATTTGGGTGATTTAGAG
Organism: Triticum dicoccoides; assembly: GCF_002162155.2. Classification (NCBI taxonomy): domain Eukaryota; kingdom Viridiplantae; phylum Streptophyta; class Magnoliopsida; order Poales; family Poaceae; genus Triticum; species Triticum dicoccoides. The sequence goes on from NC_041382.1 coordinate 122,767,851, forward strand.
GTGGTGGAAAAAATCACCTAACCCAAATGGTCCCTCCGGAATGCGGTGATTTTTTCGACCACCTCCAAATCACCTCAATTTTGGCACACATGATCTCTTGCACAATCAAAGCTAGGTTTCAAAGGTTTTATATTTTTTTTGAATTTTTGTGAATTTGTACTGCCCTCTAGACTGACTGATCACAACATGGTCTATACCTCAAGGGGGCATTGTAAAATATATTTTTTGCAAATTTTCATTCATAGACATGTTTGGCACATGTGGGTCATCGTGTCATAGAAAATTTGGGTGATTTGTAGGTGGTGGAAAAAATCACCTTTGTTCAAAAATGGCTTAAGTTAGACCAAATGGTCCCTTCGAAATGCGGTGATTTTTTTCGACCACCTTCAAATCACCCAAATTTTGACACACATGATCTCTTGCACAAGCAAAGCCAGGTTTCCAAGGTTTTATATTTTTTTGATTTTTTGAATTTATACTTCCCTCTAGACCGACTGATCATAACATTGGTCTATACCTCAAGGGGGCATTGTAAAATATATATTTTTCCAAATTTTCATTCATAGACATGTTTGACACATGTGGGTCACCGTGTCGTATAAAATTTGGGTGATTTGGAGGTGGTGGAAAAAAATCACCTTTGTTCAGAAAATGGCTTAAGTAGACCAAATGGTCCCTCCGGAATGCGGTGATTTTTTCGACCACCTCCAAATCACCTCAATTTTGGCACACATGATCTCTTGCACAAACAAAGCTGGGTTTCCAAGGTTTTATATTTTTTTGAATTTATACTACCCTTTAGACTGACTGATCATAATATCGGTCTATATCTCAAGGGGGCATTGTAAAATATTTTTTTCCAAATTTTCATTCATAGACATGTTTGGTACATGTGGGTCACCGTGTCATAGAAAATTTGGGTGATTTGGAGGTGGTGAAAAAAATCACCTTTGTTCAAAAAATGGCTTAAGTTAGACCAAATGGTCCCTCCGGAATGCGGTGATTTTTTCGACCACCTCCAAATCACCCAAATTTTGGCACACATGATCTCTTGCACAAACAAAGCTAGGTTTCCAAGGTTTTATATTTTTTTGATTTTTTTTTGAATTTATACTGCCCTCTAGACTGACTGATCATAACATCGGTCTATACCTCAAGGGGGCATTGTAAAATATATATTTTTCCAAATTTTCTTTCATAGACATGTTTGGCACATGTTGTTCACTGTGTCATAGAAAATTTGGGTGATTTGGAGGTGGTGGAAAAAATCACCTTCGTTCAAATGAAATTTTGAGGGAGTTGTATTGATGAATGGAAGAGGGTGAATGAGTAGGATACTTCACCATTTTGTGGCTGCAGTGATGTGGTACACGAGGCAGAGACCCTCCACGCTGATCTGCAGAACTACTACCATCTGTGGAGGTTCATCATCTTTGGTAAACTCCACATCAACACCCATTATGTGGGGGTACGAGTCGCAGGCGCTCCTCCTGATCCTAGAGATCATCTCGCCGGCCTTGTCTGTTTGCTGGTGCAGACGACCTCCAGCGTCTCCTTGCCGTGGAGCTCAACCTTGTGAGGGTTACGGTGTACTCGCGCTTCTTACCGGGAACGTGAACGACGTCGAGGTTGCCGCTCTGGTGGGATGTCTGGCCACAATGACGCTTGGCAGACGCTTCCTTTGCCATTGCGCTCCTCCTGCGACTGCGGGCTTCGAAGAGATATGTTTGTGGGTTGTTTGCAGAAGAGATGGAAGAGGCAATGGAGGTTCTCGGAATGAGGCAGTGATGTAGTCGATTTGGGGCTTTTTCATGCCTTCGATGGGGACGTGGGGGAGGCGGTTCGTCTATGACGTGGGGGTAGTTGTGGTGGGGCGCAGTTGCAGTCCGTCGTGGCAACCGCGCTCTGTGCACTGCTGGGTGCGCGTGCGTCTGAGTTTAGTCCCACCACGGGCCTGCATCCTGGCCCATATCACTGGGTTTGTAGTCGTATGCGGGTTGTGGTGTGTGAAATATCATGTTAGGTAGGTGGGCTTTTTTTCTATGAAATCTTTTTTTGCCTATTAGACATTTTGACTTATACTAAAATAACACTTCCTTTTTTTAGGTACACGTGTCTTATGTGACAAGTTTAAGTTTGATAACAATGAAAAACATGTAAAACCTTGCCACATTGCCTTTCTTGGACATGTGTAAAAAGTTTAAGTTTGAAAACAATTGAAAAACATGTAAAACCTTGCATCATTGAATTTTAATTATAAAATAAATATGTAATATTGCAGTGAAATTGTAGAACATCTCCAAATCAACCATCTTCAACAAATTTTGGAAGTTTTGTCACATGCGTGATTTTTTCGTTCATTAGTACAATGTTGACCATTTTCAACATGTATTGCAAGTTTTGTCACGTATGGCGTTTTTCAAGCATATGCGACACGAAGAAACCATTGTTAATACTAAAAAAGCAAGGCCAATATTTTCTAGATCTTTTGGGATATCATTGTGATATTATTGAAATCTCACATAACTCAACGTGGCCCACCCCTCCCTAAATCCCGCGATTATAGCGCCTCATTCTAACCACCCGGCCGTGCCATCTGCAGCTCCGACGACCGCTGCAAGATCAGATCGGAGACCCGGGCTCACACGGATTACAGGAGTTGCCGCCCACCGCCATGAGGGGTCAGACTTCAGTGTTCTTCTCACCACCCCGTCCTCGCATGAACGTGCCGTATATCCTTGCCGCCGTCTACCGCGCTATACGGGCACTTCTAGTTTGCCACGCACTATCTGCGGCCATCAACTTGGCGCTGACGTCTCTGAGAGAAGGTATTTCCTGATCGTAGCTTTTTTTAATCGTTGTCAATCGCCCTTTTAGTAGTTGAACCCTCATAGGGTTTGCACAACTTCACGTGGTTAAGCAATTGGATACCCTTGTTAAACTACGCTTAGTTTATGCACGATCAAATAGGTTGTGTGCTTAAACTCATAAGTGGGTCATATGTTAAATGATCCACTTAAATTTGACAGCAAGACCATAGCCAAACAAATGTTGAGCCCATTCAAACACAAATAGGTAGCATCAATTGATACATGATCTTGCTCATGCTCTACTTTTAGCATCATTTCATACATGTTCAGTTCTTATCATAAAGTGGATATATGTACTTTTGGCAATCATGAACATCCTCTACTTACTGCTATAACTAATGCATCCTCAGTACAAAAATTGAACAGGCAATACGGTTGTATTGGCAATCATTTGCATGCTTTACATTTGGCAAGAACTAATGCATAGTTGAGTTACAACTGGTGATAGATATGGCTGGAACATCTTGAGTTATCATCACGGTCACACAGAGACCCTAAACCATCACCATATATGTTGAGCCCATTCAAACACAAATAGGAAGCAGCAATTGATACATGTTCATGCTCATGGTCTACTTTTAGCATAATTTGATACATGTTCAGTTCTTACCAGAAAGTGGAAACAGGCACTTCTGGGAAACATGAGCATCCTCTACTTATTGCAATAACTAATGCATCTTCAGTACAAAGCTTCAAATGGCAATAGGTAGAATTGGCAATCATTTGCATGATTTACTTTTGGAAAAAACTAATGCATAGTTCAGTTGTAACTGGTCATAGATATGGCTGGAACATCCCGGGTTATAAACTGAACATAATCATGACAGGCTATAACTACCATAGTCATCGTAGTAGAGTTCCTAGCATGCATCACCGTACGATTCTAGAATGGAAGAATAACAACTTAGACCACACTTAACCAGATTAGCAGCAAACACTTAGTTAAACGGCAGACCGCACACCATAAGTTCACACCCACCATAGACCATAGGACATAAGTTCTTACACACCATAGACCATAAGTTTTAGAGTCGACCAGCGAATACCGATAACATAAAAGGACATGACGGTCCTAGGGCAGCAGCAGCAGCAGCAGTCTAGCAGCACATCACTTGTCTCCCTTGTTCAGCGGAGGCGTGGCGGGATGTAGTAGGGCTCATTGACTTTGACAATCTTGAGGAAGCGCCCGTAGGCCGCATGTTTTGCCAGAGTACTAGCATTTTGCTTCCTACTGTAGGAGTTGCCAGTGGAGACGGCATGCTGCATCAAGCCATCTATGCCGCCCTTGATCGCCTTGCCACAAAAGGGGCAGCCAAGCTTTCCATAGAAACGACACTTGAATTTTCTAGCAATCAGTTGCCTCATGATGTAGCAGCTCTTGCTGTGCCTGCTGTCCATGTCATACCCCATATCATCGTCATCCTCCTGTGAATTAGTACATAAAGAAGAACTCGGTTAATCTATTTTGCTACATTTCTCTTAATTAGAATGTTTGAAAAGTACAGACGTGTGACATGACAACCATCTATTTGCTTGAAATAAGGCGTATATGCACATACATAATTGACTCAAATAATTTGACATGCGTAAATATGGACGATGGAATAGTTGCATTGATAGATTAGTTCACAAGAAGTACATAATTAACACATGAAAGAATTCATAATGTGGCTTGGTTTAATGATACTTGATACTTGTTACAGGTGTAATTCTGATTGGAATCAGAAAAAAGGCTTCGGGGGTTTCTTCTATCTACTGGAATCAAGAAACCATAATTCTTTCTGAGAGCAGCAATACTAATTCTCCAACATTGTTAGTATGGACGAAAATGCCAAGAGCACACTCACAAGTCAATGCATAATGCAGAACGACGCTACAACCCATACAGCTCGATTTCATCTATCTGGGAGAGAGAGATTGTTTTGTCATTTCGTACGACTAATTTGACATTAAACTGATGTCAGTCCACTCGTCAAGTGATTCAAGACGTGAGGTAAGAAGACAGAGGGGCACAAGCTATCACAATCTTCACGATCCAGATGTCTTTCTCAAGGATGTTGATTCATTGCATCACCTTGATCTCGACGTCTTGCTTTGAGAACTACATCCAACATGACAACAAGAAGAAAGGGAAAATTTAGAAGAATCGATCTTCTTGAGGTTCGAGCAACTTGGGATCATCTTATTGATCACAAGATCAACTCATGGGATGAGACATAAAAACATCTCGGGAGCTGAGAGGCAAAACTTGCACCAGGAGCGACAGAAGAAACAATTTGACGAGGGTTTCAAAGTAGCGAGGGAAATTGCCATGATTCCGAAACGGGGCACCTCGGGGAAGGTGACTCGAAGAACTATTCCCTTAAGTGGCAAAAAGAATTACTTTTGATACAAAGATCATTGAAACTCTCTATACCAGCCTAAGGCAATCACAACGATCGTTTGAAGAAGTTCGAAGAATGGCATACTCCGACTAGAATGGATGATGTGGACTATCTTGTTGAAGACAACGCAATGGATAATTTTTGCTCATCATCGGAAATGGATGAGACCCATGGTAAGTCCACTTTTGAAGATGATCCTGAACAACAACTACTGAGGTGCAAGCTGGGAACAAAATGCAAATGTTGGGAATGATTCTGGTAACTAGGGAAGAGCTCAACAGTCGAGAGTGAGTCCACTGTTTGAAAAGGGTTATAACATAACCGAGGAAACTGGAAGCAAATCCCAGTTAACGCCAACGGTAAAACTTGGTGCTGGCGCGTGCTCTCAAGAACTTGAGCATTTCCATATTCATCAAGGTTCTACCAACATCCGTGGCAAGGATCCTGGCAACACGACATACTACCATGATGACTAGTGATGGATGATGCGGATACAAAGGAAGATAACACCTTCTCAGATCTTCCCTTAGCGAGGCTAAGGGAACAGAATCTGGACGATCGACCGAGAGACATTTAGCACTCCGCTTCTAATGTTCTTGATGTGCTAGCATAATCCATTCATAGATATGGTTTGATATCTAGAACATCAAGTAAAAGGTCGGACTTCAGAAGCTCAAGAATCCATAAGGAATAACTACGGAGGCAGATCCTGCGAGATCCTTATGGAGAGGTGACCAACTTCTTTAACCAGGATACTACAATAATAGGTCTTCCGGCTAGGTGTGTTGGCCACGACATCCATGTTACCGGTTATAGAGAGACCAACGTTATAGTTCTTGGAGTACGTTCCAACCATCATATCTGCCTGAGATTCAGATCTGGTTGATGTCAGGATATTCCAGACTCATCGAGTCTAGAAAGGAAAATGAAGGTTTGCAACACAATTTGACGAGATGACATTGCGAGATTCTCGGGGAATGAACTGCGATAGCTAGCTCCAAAACATGAGCTGGTTCTGCTACAAACCTGTGAACACGCTATCCAAGACGAGCATGACCATGTAGTAGTTTTATAGTAAAACACTATCGAGTTCAGGTGGGAACCATGATTGAGGATAACGAAGTCCTGACATAAGTCATGACTAGTTGTTATGAAGGAACTCCTTCTCCTTGAACATATCAATCAGTGGCTTGGTGTGCTAGGGATACATATGGGCTGAAGGTTGCAAGTCTTCAAACCATAGAATACTTCGCACATATGCATGACTGACTTGGGATGGTTCCGAAGGAAGCAAAAACAAGCTTTCTCGAATTCACGGCAGCAACTTTCATCAAATGCACGTGAATTAGAGGAAGTCACTCCTTTCATCCAAACGTATACCTCATGAGCGGAACATAAAGGCAATGCTTACAAAGTTTCCAATACTAGTGTAATGTTCAACATGAATCATGGAGGAGACAAAATGCTGCTGATGGGCTCAACAGCAACTCATCAAAATTCCCATATCACTGGACTTCCACCATCATGTGAACACGGTGATAGCATTGGTCAGACCAAAAGATTTAATGGTGTATGCTCGAGGGATCAACCACGAGTAAGACAACATTACGAACATCGTTGGTTCTGATTTGACTTGATGATAGCCCATACTCAAGTCAAAGTTTTGACAAGGCAATAGATCCAACAACTGATAATGAGGACCAATCGATGGAGATATCATCTTTCTTCAACACGTGCACACACACAAGGATATCCCTTTGGAATGAACTGAGTCGGACAAGCTTTCATCTTCCAAGTCTCCAAGTTGTTGTTCAGCTTAACCAACTAGCTCAGGGTATCCAACTCAGATTCTTGGAGAAGGGGTGGTTTACAAGAAACCAACTTGATCACGAGCTCAACATAACAGTCAGGGGGCAACCTGGTGATACTTCCGAGGAAAAATTCAGAAAATCACGAACCACCAATATGTTCCTAAGCTCGGGAACAATCTTGCTTTTCAGAGCAAGACGATATGATCAAGAGAGCGAGGGACTGACCCAATCCTAACTCATTGATCGAAGAGTGCACCAGGGAAAATGGACTAGGTAGCACGATCAATCTTAGGATGATGATTCAATAACCAACACGCTAAGAAAGAAATTATTGTCCATTAGCTACCTAGCAACTAGTTGCTAGGAGTATTGATTTCACACATCATGGTTCACTTGCCGGCATTCCGGTTGCGACAACACGAGACCGAGGAATGAAAAATGATGGTAATAAGTATCACTGCGTCAAGAATTCATGAGAGAGGGTGCAATTCCCATGACAATCCTGACATAAAGGGGGTAATACTCCAGGGTAGAACAGAGCAAAAGCTGGATTGGCATTTTGATCTGTGGAATACAACTGCTTTGATCCAATCCTAGACATGGATGAGGTACTGGAGTTTGTTTCTCCTAGTCATTCTGAAATAGAACGGCTTGACGAACCACAAGAATACTAGGCATCGACGAACACGAATGCATACATACTCCTCACTATCAATTGATAGACGGAGATCGGAATATAATGGAAGGGGGACAACTCAAAGGAACATATAACTTTCTGAATTGTGAATGCATAGATTAGTATGTCGAACGAGTTCAACATATTTCTTCCGGATAACCCAAGCATAAAGGTAGAACTGGCAGAGTCACAATGCAGAATGGAGAACTCATCAAGAGCACTCTGGTTGTGATCTTTTGATCCAACAAACTTCTGCCATAAGTGGTTCATAGTATTTGGAAGAAGGAAATACCACGGACCTCGAGACTAAGGCAAGGTTACTAAATCCTAAAGGAACTAGCAACACTATCAACATGAGGTAAGTAGGGTGAATCTCAGGTTCAAGAACCCATGAATAGAGTACCTACTACTAAATGGCATCACGGGATGCTTTCGAGAATGGTGGCCAGAATCATCACACCGGGAACACATAGCATTGCTAGATTACTAGATGACTCCCTAAGACACCTAGGGTCATAGTAATAGCTCCAACATATATGTCAAGGCAACGGAGTACCTCAACTCACTGATTAGTGTGGTTAAACTGGCCCGAAGAAACATTGGGAACGGAAAGAAGGGATTTGCAAATGCATCGGACTATTTAGACACCTGGGATGACTCGGACAACATAACAGCTGTAAATGCTCAAAATGATTTGAGACATCCTGCAAAATGGTGGCATAACCACTCAACATCACAATATCAATGTTCTGAGATCAACTGAGAACACATAGAAGTAGTAGAAACTGAACAGAGGCTTGAATTCATCAATCCTACAAGTCTATATCATAGTAACTCGTCATCCTGATAGATAGATGAGAAGGCCTAGTTCTTAATCCCCGTAGAAAGGAAGAGGATGACTCAGATCAGAAGGCCATGAGGTATAAGGAGTAAAAAGAGCCTTACGTTTCCTCCCACAATCAATTCCCTTATATAACTAAAGCATTTCTAGACACAACTTCGACCAGTTTGGCTTGGTAATCCTACAGGCAGTCAGGCTCTGGTACCAAAGCTGTTAGGACCCCGATTTCAAGTCACATCGATCTAGCCGGTAACACCTCATATCACTTTGCGGCCTCACGCACGGTATCCCACGGGTGTCGCCTTACCATGGCCCAGGACTGTTTGCGCCTTTTGTCTCACGTATATGATAGTGTCGCTAGCATCCATATGACAGAGAACCCGGGCCAACATGGCTAGTCGTGAACCCAAAGCGGCACTAACCTATGGGGACAGGCATACATGATTCACATCGAGCGTGTCGGTCAGTAGCGTGTGAATCCGGGCTGTAGCACTGGGCTAACAGGACTCCGGGAACCCGGGCTGTAGCAGGCTAGGCAGGACTCCGGATGTCACCGCATGACATTTCCCCGAAGGAACAGACACAGGAACGAAGTGAAACACATGCCGGCCAGTCAAGTGTCCTGAGCAGTAGTGCGGGGCTAACAGGACTCCGGTGAACCGGGCTGTAGCGGACTACTATGGCTCATGGAAGCACTTAGACTACATTTCCCCATAAGAGAGGCTGCCAAGGCTAAACAACTAGATTGTCGGATCCCACACATACCAAGCATTTCAACCATACACACAATATGCTCGATATGTGTAAATACAACATGGCATCACAACATAACTCTACAACTCAAGTATTTATTCATTAGGCTCCGAGGAGCGAGATGTTACAAACATGGGTCTCATGACCCAACAATCATAGCATACAAATCAAGGCACAAGCGGAAGCTTAACTTGTCTGAGTACAGACATCTACAAATGGAAAAGGCTAAGAAGCCTGACTATCTACCAGATCCTGCTGAGGCACAAGATCGTAGCTGAGGTATCAAGCTAAACATCAAAGTCCACGCGGAACTACTAGCGAGACCGAAGTCTCTCTCTCTACAAAACATAAATTAAGCAAACGTGAGTACAAAGGTACTCAGCAAGACTTACATCAGAACTAGCTACATATGCATCGGTATCAACAAGGGGGGGTGGTGTAGTTTAACTGCAGCAAGCCAGCTTTGACTCAGTGGCTAACCTGAACTACGATTGCTAGCAACTCTTTTGAGGTGGCGCACATGAGTCCACATATTCACCATTCAATACACCACTATGGATCTGTTCCCGTCTCCCTACGAGAAGGCCATCCATAGCACTCACACTTATCTTGCGAGTTTTAGAGTATCCACTTTCACTTGTCTATGAACTGTCATAGGCAACCCAGAAGTCCATTACCGCGGACACGGCTATTCGAATAGATGATGTTAACCCTGTAGGGGTGTACTTCTTCACACACGCTCTCACCACTTACCGCCGTTTACACGACATGTACTCGGCAACCTTCAAGCGGAAGCCCAACGAGGGTGTCGGCCACGGCCTACCTAAACACTCAAGTCTCTAGTCCAGGTTTATCGCCTATCCAGGTTCCATCCGCAGGGAGTCCGGCCGAGGTTTCCACATACGGCCCCGAACGATGTGTACAGGGTTCCGAGACACCAAACGGGCGCCCGACATGCCCGGCCATAGTGTATCTACCGCAACATAGCCCACCCCTAGGGTCAGCGCTACGCACGGCCGCCAACACATATCCCATAAACACCAGAAACTAGTTGCAACTCCTGGACAGAGGACAAGGGTGATCAAGAAGCCGAGAGGGTCCATTGGTTTCGGGCCCAATGCGTGGTAGTAACTGTTTCATGGATCACAAACACATAACTCAGTTCCTAAGAACGGTTTCAATGAGACAACCCACCATGTACTCCTACATGGCCTCTCACCGCTACCTTTACCAAATCGTGTTCACACACTTAGCTCACACACTGTAAGACATGTTTACACACCTCCGGTTCATCCCCGATGAACCAGACCTGACACGACTCTATGCAATAGCAGGCATGACAAACAAGCATGAATGAGTAGGCACATCAGGGCTCAAACAACTCCTACTCATGCTAGTGGATTTCATCTATTTACTGTGGCAATGACAGGTCATGCAGAGGAAAGGGGTTTAACTACCGCAACATGTAACAGTTGAATCGTTGTTGTCCTAATGCAGTAAAAGAGAGCCAGAGCGAGAGAGTGGGATTGTATCGGAATGAACAAGGGGTTTTTGCTTGCCTGGCACTTCTGAAGATAGTATATCTCTTCATCAGTGTCATTGATCACGTCATCAGAAACATCGTCGTCTGAGAGGGGACGGTTACCGGCAAACAGGGAAGGACACAATCAATGCCATGCAACAATATGATGCATGAATGTGACATGGCAATATGCTGTTGATTGGCCTAATGCAACTAGCAACAAGTTAAATGGGGTTGGTTTGAACACTAGGTTCAAATTCAAACTCCATATGTGCTTTATTAAATGCCATTTAATTATTTTGTCCAAAACAGAGGACAACATTGCTCAAACATGCATGAAAATGGTACAGATGGATTCCTTGAATTTTTCTGATCATTTTTCATATATAATTTATTTCATTTGGAGTTATGGTTGAATTTCTATGAATTTTAGAAGTTTATACTATTTTCTGGAATTTCCTGCATTAAATTAAATCCAGAAAAGTAATGTTGCATCAGCATTAGGTCATGCCGACGTTAGCAGGTCAACAGGCCCAGTCCAGGTCAAACCTGACCTGTGGGACCCGCGTGTCAGTGTCACATCTAACTAACAGTGCCTGTTAGTGCTAAGTAGGTGATTAACTTAACTAATCTAGGGCTGGGCCCGCATGTCAGCGAGTCAGTGGGTTAACTAAGTTAATTAACACTAATTAAACTAACAGTAATTAAACAGGGGCCTGGGCCCACACGTCAGGACCCAGGGGAGGTCAAACCGGGGTCTACCCGGGCCAGCGGGGTCAACCCTGCCGGTCAAAGCGGTCAACCCGCCGGCGTTTAGCCGCCGGCGAGGGCCGAGACGGTGGTGTGGCTCAGGAATCGCCCACAGGCGACCATTTGCGTGGCGGAGAGGCTCTACATGACGAGGAGACTCGTCCACGTCCAGTGGTAGTGGTGTTTGGGCTCGGGGTGGTCCGAAACGACGGCAACGTCGAGCTTTGCGGCGACCGGAGTTCGGCCAACAGCGGGTTAGGCGATGCAGGGAACGGCAGGAGTCGCGGGTGGTCGCGGTCGACTCCTGGGAACGTGCTGAGCACGATGATGCGCTTGGTTTCGAGCCTTAGCGGCTGCAGCGACGGTGGGGACATCGCCGGTGACGTGGAGCTCTGGTTCCGGCTATGGAGCTAGCTAGAGGATGCGTGTGACGACGAGGTAAGGGGGGTTTCGACCGGGGGCTCACAGAGGATCGTTTGGCGCAGACAGCGAGGCCGGGGCCGGTCGAGGATGAGCGGGAGGCCGAGAGGGATCTCCGGCGACCGAGGTTGAAGAAGATGGTGGTGGGGGCGTTCGGGGGCGTCCGGCATCGCGTAGCTTGGTAGAAAGGACGGGGCAGATGTGGCGGAGCCCGTGGACTGCTTGGAGAGGCGAGGGGAGCTCGGTGGCCACGGGGACAGCGGGCAGCGGCGACGGTTGCACTCCGGCGTTCTCGGGTCCGAGGGGGAAGCGAGGCAGAGAGCGGGATGGGGGCAAGTGAGAGGTCAGGCGGATCCGTACGGCAACGGGGTGGTCATCTGCGGCGTCGTGTTGGCCAGCGAGGGCCGGGCAGGCAGCTGCGTGCCAGCCCGCGTGGGCGCCGTGCTCGGCCTCGCCTCTGCCAGTAGGCAGAGGTTGAAGACAGGTATGCCCCTGGTGGGCTAGGCCGGTTAGCTGGGCCGCCGGGTAAGGAGGCCCAAGTGGGTGAGGCAGGTGAGTTCTTCTCTCTCTCTTTCCTGTTTTCTGTTTTCTATTTTTTTGCAGTATGTTTTGACTTAGTTTAAATACTAAAACACTTTATAAAATTCTGTAAACTTTTATGGGCACTATCTGATTTAAACCAGAGGCCCTCACCAAGTTTTAGAATAATTGGAGCTAGCAAATATTTTATAGGAATTAGTAGCTCCAATTCAAATAAGTATTGACTTAATTCAAAGGCCCAAATAAATATTTCTGTGATTCCAAAAATATTGGTTTGAATTTTACCTCTTGCCAATATTTCCAAAAATGAACAGGAACATTTTCTTGGGTTTATTTGAAACAATTTTTAATGTTGATCATTTTTAGAAAAGATTTCTGAGGCTTTCCACTTTCCCCAATTCAACTTTCAGAAATATATACATGATGCATGAATGCTTGTGCAACTAGTTACAACCAATTCTAGGGCTGTGACAACTCGCACCCACTAAACAAGAATCTTGCCCCGAGATTCAAGACGTGAGGTAAGAAGACAGAGGGGCACAAGCTATCACAATCTTCACGATCCAGATGTCTTTCTCAAGGATGTTGATTCATTGCATCACCTTGATCTCGACGTCTTGGTTTGAGAACTACATCCAACATGACAACAAGAAGAAAGGGAAAATTTAGAAGAATCGATCTTCTTGAGGTTCGAGCAACTTGGGATCATCTTGTTGATCACAAGATCAACTCATGGGATGAGACATAAAAACATCTCGGAAGCTGAGAGGCAAAACTTGCACCAGGAGCGACAGAAGAAACAATTTGACGAGGGTTTCAAAGTAGCGAGGGAAATTGCCATGATTCCAAAACGGGGCACCTCGGGGAAGGTGACTCGAAGAACTATTCCATTAAGTGGCAAAAAGAATTACTTTTGATACAAAGATCATTGAAACTCTCTATACCAGCCTAAGGCAATCACAACGATCGTTTGAAGAAGTTCGAAGAATGGCATACTCCGACTAGAATGGATGATGAGGACTATCTTGTTGAAGACAACGCAATGGATAATTTTTGCTCATCATCGGAAATGGATGAGACCCATGGTAAGTCCACTTTTGAAGATGATCCTGAACAACAACTACTGAGGTGCAAGCTGGGAACAAAATGCAAATGTTGGGAATGATTCTGGTAACTGGGGAAGAGCTCAACAGTCGAGAGTGAGTCCACTGTTTGAAAAGGGTTATAACATAACCGAGGAAACTGGAAGCAAATCCTAGTTAACGCCAACGGTAAAACTTGGTGCTGGCGCGTGCTCTCAAGAACTTGAGCATTTCCATATTCATCAAGGTTCTACCAACATCCGTGGCAAGGATCCTGGCAACACGACATACTACCATGATGACTAGTGATGGATGATGCGGATACAAAGGAAGATAACACCTTCTCAGATCTTCCCTTAGCAAGGCTAAGGGAACAGAATCTGGATGATCGACCGAGAGACATTTAGCACTCCGCTTCTAATGTTCGCCTTGATGTGCTAGCATAATCCATTCATAGATATGGTTTGATATCTAGAACATCAAGTAAAAGGTCGGACTTCGGAAGCTCAAGAATCCATAAGGAATAACTACGGAGGCAGATTTTGCGAGATCCTTATGGAGAGGTGACCAACTTCTTCAACTAGGATACTACAATATTTGAATCTTCTCTGAATTCTTTTATGTATGATTGGTTATCTTTGCAAGTCTCTTCGAATTATCAGTTTGGTTTGGCCTACTAGATTGATCTTTCTTGCAATGGGAGAAGTGCTTAGCTTTGGGTTCAATCTTGCAGTGTCCTTTCCCAGTGACAGTAAGGGCAGCAAGGCATGTATTGTATTGTTGCCGTCGAGGATAACAAGATGGGGTTTTCTTCATATTGCATGAGTCTATCCCTCTACATCATGTCATCTTGCTTAAGGCGTTACTTTGTTTTTAACTTAATACTCTAGATGTGTCGTGGAATTGTCACGGCAGATGTCCTCTTGCAAGGACTTAATCGTGGAGCCATCGCAACTAGGAAGCTTAAAGGGGTTAATCGGGACAAAGGACACACGAGGTTTATACTAGTTTAGCCCCTTACGGTGAACGAAGGCCTACGTCTAGTTAGGTTGGTATTGCTTGCGGTTTCGATGACCAGGGAGCGAGATACGCTATGCCTGGTTCTCGATTGGTTGTTTCTTACCCTAAGCCGCCGGCGGGTCGTTCCCTTATATACATGGGTTGACGCCCTGCGGCCTACAGAGTCCCGGCCGGCTCATAAACAGTGTCCGGCTCGGTGACTAGTTACCTCTACCTTATGTTACAAGTCATGCCATTACGGTAGTTTGTCTCTATGGGCCTTAAGCTCTATGAACCGCCATCCTCACACTGGGTCTTGGGCTTCCTTTACGATGAGTCTTCTTTGCATAACCCGGCCCCTCCTGGTCGGCTTACTCAAATAGTTATATCTCCAACATTAGGCCCCAGATTGATTTCGACCGGTTCATGTCAATCTTAAAACACCTTAAGAATCAGTCCTTCTGCCTTCTGTCCGTGAAAAGGTTACAACCCATTGTGACATCATCTTCTGGATCTGGGTTAACCTACCGTGACATCATCTTTTAATTAAATCCTTATCTTATTTCATCATATCTTCAACGGATCTTTGCCTTAACTGACCATTCCGAAAATCGAGGCGTCGGGGTCGTTTGTAAAATAATATTCCGTCTCCTCATTTCTCGCGCCGTCTTGGTCGGCCCCTCCTATAGATGCAACCTAGGTTTTTTTTTCATTTCCTTCAGTCGTCTTCCTCCTCGCACCTCCTTCTTTGCTGCTCAAGCTCCGCCGCCGCCGCCGATGACCCCCTCGTCTTCACCGACTCAGGCCGCTGCATCACCCTGATTCTGACCAGAAAACGATGGCGACCCTCCGCAGTTCTTCCGCATCTGTGAGTTCCTCTTTTCCCCCTTCTCAGATCTGTGTTGAAACTGTCTTGAGTTCGTCGCCATTCATCGCCGCCTGACGCAAAACCTCCATTAGTTCTCACCTCCAATGCCTTGTTTAGATTATAAAAACAACTTAGAACTGTTGCGGAAAGTGTTTGCGCTTATCCTGTATGAGAACAGATCTCATTTCCCTTGTTTTGGAAGCCTTCCGCGAGTATATGAACTTCTCTGTACTGTTTTAGGTCTAGAAATATTTTCCTTTCCAGAGTATCGTTTGATCCAAAATAATGATTGCAACTTGTGAAACCTGTTTGTTCCACACTTAGCGAAAAAACTGCGTCTATTGACTCTGTTTCAGCCATAGTAGTCCGTGTAGCCGGTTTAAGATAATACCGGCTGTCAGCACCGCTTGCCTCTGGTGACTTAAGAAAACCTTAATCATCTTTAATACCTGCAGCTGTTAAACATTATCACACAGTTACATGCATGCCATTAGGCCCCTTCTTAAGCCGCCATCTTAAATAATCCAATAATGTTTATTCTCCGGGTTATCATAAACCGGAAAAAATTCCTTTATCTTGTTGTAGGCTTCAATTTACCCAATGGCACCCAAAGCTGTTAAACCTCCGGTTACCTGCAATTGGGCCCCATCCCTTGTTACAGAGAGCAAACTGTCCGAGTTTGTAAAGTCTGGCCATCTGCCCAAGAAGGACATCATGTCTTATCGTGCTCCTGAACTGTCTGAAGAGAAACCTCAACCCAAGGAAGGGAAGGTGATCATTTTTACCGATCACATGAACCGGGGATTTGCTCCTCCCGGTTCAAAATTCTTTAGAGACGTTCTGCATTTCTTTGACTTAATACCTCAAGACATCAGGCCCAATTCCGTGTCAAATATCTGCAACTTCCAAGTTTTCTGTGAGGTCTACCTTGGAGAAGAACCCAGCCTACTTTTGTTCAGGGAATTGTTCTATTTGAACCGGCAGAATGAGCGCGCCAACAGACCCAGTATAGAACTTGGTGGCATTTCGATTCAGCGACGGAGAGACTGCCTTTTCCCTTATGCTGAACTGCCGAGTCATCCAAAGGATTGGAACCAAACATGGTTCTACTGCCAGGACACTTCTCCGGCTGGTGAAAACCCGCTGCCCGGCTTCCGCGCCTTGCGCCTTGAGTCCAACCACCCGCTGCCGGACAAGTTGACTGCTATTGAACGTCTGTCACTCACCCCCACTATTAAGAAAATCAAAGCTCTTTTGGGGAATGGTTTAGATGGCATCGACCTGGTCCGAGTCTGGGTCGCTTGGCGAGTGATTCAGTTAAGCCGCCGCCCCGGCTTAATGTGTACTTACTCAGGCGAAAAGGATGACCCACTGCATCATAGTCCTGACGACTTACCAGATGATGCGGTGGAAGCTACAACCCAGTCTTTGCTGAAAGAGGGCACGGTGACTAGTAATGCCTTTGGCTTACTTCCTTTCTGCAAGAAGAACCCGGCCCCTCCAGTGAGTTATTAACCACCACAATTATCTTTATTATGTTATACCTTACCTTTACTCATAACCCTTTATCCTTATTCATAGGCAAATAGCGCCTTCTGGAAGGTCAAGTATGACCATGAGGCTGCCAAACAAGCCAGAGCAGCAAAAAGAGCCGAAAGAAAAACCGCTAAGACTGGAACTTCAAGAAAGAGGAAACCCAGCGCCTCAGATATGATGAAACTGGATGATACTGAGGATGATGAAGAAGAGGTAACTCCTAATTCCTCTGACTCTTTTATCATCATGTTATTGACATTAATTCCTTTCAGGAGGATACAGGCCACAGCCAAGCTGTTGAAGAGGTAACTATAATCTCCTCCGACTCAGAGCCTTTACCGAGGTTGAAAATCCGAAGAGTGACCCGGAAAGTAAGATTTTCACATTCTTTAGCTTACCAAGACCCTCAATTTCTTTTGAAGCGACAGATTTATGAGAGCCGGAGGCAGACCCGGACTAGCAAAGACGCGGAACTCTCCTCTGGCTTACTTGATGTGACTAGGAAGCGCCAGGCTGAGGTTATCTCCGATTTACGCCTTCCTTTTCCTTTGACGGGTTTCATTCGCCATCCTCTCAATTCCTCTGATTCCAACTATCAGGATATTTCACCTTCCTCCGGTGAGTCTATGCAGTCCAACATGCCAGCCTTCAAAACTGCTCCCGGGTAATATGAACTTGTTGTACCTTATGCCTTATTTTACTCATATTTTTTGTATTTAACCTGTCTACGTTTTCCGCAGTGTGCAAGTAAAACCCAGCAAAAGGGCAAAAAAGAACAAGCAGCCCCAAGAGCCGGTTGTGACTGAACCGGAGCTGGGCACAGCTGCTCCTGACGCCTCTACTCATGAGCCGCCGCCTCAACCATCTCCTGATGTTCCTATATCTTCCTCTGACCCGCCTACTGAGCAAACCCTCAATGATTCTGATAACCCGGAGGCTCCTAGCCCTGCCAAGGCAGATGATCCGGAAGTTGAGATTCTCAAGACTCAGTTTGTTGAGCCGGCACAGCCAATTGTACTTGCCAAGTGTTCTGCTAAAGAGGAATTGTTAGAACGCCGAAAGGCCAAGCTGGACGTCACTGACTGTACTCATTTGAGTATTGGAGAGATCGTCTCCGGCTATATCAATCAAGTACATAGCAGCCGTGACCTGGAAATTGACATGGTGAAGCAGATACAGCAAAAATCTGAGGTATGACTTATGCTAGCTTTCTTTAACCATACTTACTGTACCAGCCCCCAATTCTGTTGCTTATAAGTAAATATGTTGTAGACTTTAGAAAATTGCCTAGCACTGCTTATCCGGCTTAGGAAAAAGACATTTAACCCGGTTGTAGCACTTGCGATACACATTAGCCCCCAAGTGCCAAACATCTTTGCTTGCAAAGTGCTTGGGACTTAATTTCCATGAACCGGAGTAGTAATTGAGAGTTCTTCAGTATACATTAGCCCCCAAGTGTCAAGTACCTTTGCTTGCAAAGTGCTTGGGACTTAATATTATTTACCGTAATCTTGACTATTATCCGGTGCAATGCAGGCCATCATAAGTCAATTTGAATCGGAGATTGTTGACCTGAAGAACCGCTGGCAGCCCAGGAGATTGAAACTCAAAAGGCTAACTCCAAATTTGAATTCAGCGTCTCTGAACAAGAGAAGATGAAGAAAAATTTTGAGTCAGAGAAGAAAATTTGGGCTGATGAAAAGGCCGCACTGGTGACCCGGGCCGAGACAGCAGAGGCATCGCTTGCGGAAGCAACGGCCGAACTGTCCGACTTAAAGCGCCATATATCTCGAATGGTCTCATCAATCTTTGGTGAGTGACTTACTCAAACCTTAAACACTGCAAAACTCCTTTAATGACCATTTCAGTTGTTTCCTCTGACTCACCTTATGCTTAATAACGCAGGCCCCAGGAGCACAAATCTCAAGCAGAACATGGTGATCAAGCTGAAGGCGGTTTATACTCTGGTGTAACAGCTCTACACCGGGTCACAACGTGCTCTGGCTGTTGTGGCTTTATCAAATGATGTTCCCTATCTCCTGCAAGATGTGATGAAGCGGCTTGCTGTGCTACCTCAGCGAATCCAAGAGTTAAGATGAGCATCTGCAAGAGCCAGAGCGATAGCCTCATTGAGCCGGGCCAAGGCGTGGCTTCCAGAACTAGACCCCGCTGATATTGCTCTTGGGTATCCAAGTTTGAAGGAAGATGGCACCGTGTTTAATAATAAGGACTTCACCGCCTGTGTGAAGGATATACGCCCGGTGGCTACTCTTATTGGGAACGACACTGACCTGACCAAGTGCCAGCCGGGTTATGACAAGGAGAATCAGAGAATCCCCATGCCGCCTTATGACGATGTCAGCTTGATCCCTCCAACCCGTAAGCACACCTTTGCTCCTGAAGTTGACCCAACCGGTTTAATAGATGATGAAGCTGAGTTTGAGGCCTTGAGTGGCATTGACTGGGCCTCATCATCCTTCTAGGACAAAGCAGCCGGCGGAGAGACGGAGAAGGATAACCCGGAGGCTTCAAATCAACCCCAAGAGTAGATCGCCAGGCACCACCTGCTTATGTCATTGTAGAAAAACAATGCCGCATCATTCAGAGTCGGGGAGTCTTGTAATAGAGTAGAAAATACTTTGAGTTTTGCTATGCCTTTGCGCATGCTTATGGCCCTTAATACTTGCATAAGCCGCTGTTATTATGCACTTTGTAGTATATATGAATCTGTTATGTCCTTTGCAGAAATACCTTGCATTGCCCTGTGATGCTTACGGCTGCTTTTCCGGCTTATATAAGCCAACCCCGAGGGTAAGTTTAACTCCTGAAAATTGGCACATAAAAGTTCACCTGGTACTTAACAACCTGATGTAACCAATATTAATCCTGGAGGTTTGCAATGTATTCCATTGTATTTTCAAGAGGGTCGCAAGATATCCAATGTTGATACTTGTAAAATATGATAAACAAAAATTCAAGGGTTCCTGATTCGAATACGATCAGTGAATCGTTCCAAAGGGGTTGAGCTAAGATTCGGATACGATCTGTTAGCCCCCAGTGGCTGTGGCGATGCCGATCAAGTGGGTATCGACAACTATGTTCTCTTTGGTTCGGATACGACCTATATTTGAACAGGAAGCCCCCAAGTGACCATAAGAGTTGTTTAATGACGCTGATTTGAATACGATCCACGTCAGACCCAAAGGGGTTAAGCTATGATTCAAATATGACCAAGAAGCCCCCAAGTGGGTTTGGCAGTATGCCGATCAAGTGGGTATCGACGGCTATCTTCTCTTTGGTTCGAATACGACCTATGTTTGAACATGAATCCCCCAAGTGATCACAGCTAGATTCAGATATGATCATAAGCCGGACCAAAGTAAAGCCGGATTCAGATATGATCCGCTTCTCCTTGGTTATCTCCACCACCTGACAAAGAAAACACATAAACCTTTTTTGGGAGTGGAACAAGGATAGAGGTCCTGCTTTATTGCTTTATGTAATATACATAGTATAAGTATATACACATTAGAGCCGATGGCTCAAGTATAATAAGGCCGAAGATGAGCGATATTCCACGGCCGACGGGTCTCCTCCTCCGACTTACGTGAGTCTTTGTGCTCCCGAACGTCGATAAGGTAGTATGATCCGTTGTTCAGATTCTTGCTGACCACAAAGGGTCCTTCCCAAGGAGGGGATAGCTTGTGCGTGTCAGCTTGATCCTGGATGAGTCGGAGCACTAAGTCACCTTCCTGAAAGGTTCTGGACCTAACCCGGCAACTGTGGTAGCGGCGCAGGTCTTGCTGGTAAACCGCCGAGCGGGCTATCGCCAAGTCTCGCTCTTCATCCAACAGGTCAAGTGCATCTTGCCGAGCTTTTTCGTTGTCTTCCTCAACATAAGCCGCCACACGGGGTGAGTCATGACGGATGTCACTTGGCAGAACCGCCTCTGCTCCATACACCATAAAGAAAGGCGTGTAACCTGTAGATCTGTTAGGTGTAGTATTGATGCTCCAAAGTACAGAAGGTAATTCCTCTACCCAAAAACCAGGCGTCCGCTGCAGAGGGACCAAGAGCCGGGGCTTGATACCCCTCAAGATTTCTTGATTAGCTCGTTCTGCTTGACCATTGGATTGAGGGTGAGCCACAGCTGAAACATCAAGCCGGATATGCTCTTGTTGACAGAACTCTTCCATAGCTCCTTTGGAGAGGTTAGTGCCATTATCAATTATGATGCTATGTGGAAAACCAAACCGAAAAATCACCTTTTTCATAAACTGGACCACCGTGGATGCATCACACTTACTGACTGGCTCCGCCTCTACCCACTTTGTGAACTTGTCAACCGCCACCAAGAGGTGCGTCTTTTTGTCCTTAGACCTTTTGAAAGGCCCGACCATATCAAGCCCCCAGACTGCAAACGGTCAAGTAATTGGAATCATCCTCAATTCTTGAGCCGGCACATGGGCTCGTCATGAGAATTTCTGACATCCGTCACATTTACTGACCAGGTCTTCTGCATCAGCATGAGCCGTCAGCCAATAAAACCCATGATGAAAAGCTTTGGCCACAAGAGATTTTGGGCCGGCGTGATGACCGCAATCGCCTTCATGAATCTCACGAAGGATCTCCTGACCCTCTGTAGGTGACACGCAACATTGAAACGCTCCAGTGACGCTGCAATGATGTAACTCGCCATTGACAATTGTCATAGACTTGGTCCGCCGGGCGATTTGTCTTGCCAAGGTCTCATCTTCAGGCAACTCTCCCCGGGTCATGTAAGCCAAATAAGGCACTGTCCAATCTGGGATAACATGGAGAGCTGCCACCAGCTATGCCTCCGGGTCTGGTATTGGCAGATCTTCCTCTGTAGGTAACTTAACAAAAGGATTATGCAAAACATCAATAAAAGTGTTAGGCGGCACCGGCTTACGCTGAGATCCCAGCAGGCTTAAGGCATCAGCCGCCTCATTCTTCCTTCGATCAATGTGTTCCACCACATAACCCTTGAAATGTCCAGCCACAACATCGACTTCACGACGGTAAGCCGCCATAAGGGGATCTTTAGAGTTCCACTTGCCTGACACTTGTTGAGCCACAAGGTCTGAGTCTCCCAAGCATCTTACTCGGCTCAAGTTCATCTCTTTGGCCATCCGGAGACGATGAAGCAGGGCCTCGTACTCAGCTACATTGTTAGTACAAGGAAACATAAGCCGGAGCACATAGCAAAATTTGTCACCTCGAGGGGAAGTTAACACGACTCCAGCCCCCGAGCCTTCCAACTGTCTGGACCCATCAAAGTGAATAATCCAATAAGTGTTATCGGGCTTCTCCTCAGGTGCCTGTAGCTCTGTCCAGTCGTTGATGAAATCTACCAAAGCTTGAGACTTAATGGCCGTGCGTGGCACATACTTCAGACCATGAGGCCCGAGCTTGATGGCCCACTTGGCGACTCGTCCTGTAGCCTCTCTGTTTTGAATAATGTCTCCCAAGGGGGCAGAACTGACCACAGTGATAGGGTGACCTTGGAAGTATTGCTTCAGCTTCCGGCTTGCCATGAACACCCCGTAAACAAGTTTCTGCCAATGAGGATATCTCTATTTTGACTCGATGAGTACCTCACTGACATAATAAACTGGCCGTTGAACCGGATGTTCCTTACCAGCCTCCTTGCGCTCTACCACAATTGCCACACTGACGGCTCGTGAATTACCAGCCACATATAACAGCAAAGGCTCTTTGTCAATAGGAGCTACAAGAACTGGCGGCTCTGATAACTGCCTCTTCAAATCCTCAAAAGCAGCATTAGCAGCATTACTCCAGACAAAGGTGTCTACCTTCTTCATCAGTTGGTACAGCGGTAGGGCCTTCTCACCTAACCGGTTTATGAACCGGCTTAAAGCGGCAACACGACCCGCCAGTCGCTGAACATCATTGATACATGCCGATTTAGCCAAAGAAGTGATTGCCTTAATCTTTTCCGGATTAGCCTCGATGCCCCTGTTTGAGACCAAGAATCCCAAAAGCTTGCCTGTAGGCACACCAAATACACACTTCTCCGGGTTAAGCATCATTTTATGAACCCGGAGATTGTCAAAGGTTTCTCTGAGATCAGATATCAAAGTTTCCGCCTCTCTGGATTTCACCACTATGTCATCCACATAAGCATGAACATTGCGCCCAATCTGATTGTGGAGACAATTTTGTATACACCGTTGATAAGTCGCCTGGGCACTCTTGAGCCCAAAAGGCATAGACACGTAGCAGAAGGCTCCAAACGGAGTGATGAAAGTCGTCTTCTCCTGGTCCTTAACTGCCATCTTGATCTGATGATAACCAGAGTAAGCATCCAAAAAGCTCAAACGCGCACAACCCGCCGTAGCATCAATGATTTGATCAATACGGGGGAGAGCGAAAGGATCAGCCGAACAAGCCTTATTTAAGTCCGTGTAATCCACACACATCCGTCAGGTGCCGTTTTTCTTGAGAACGAGCACCGGGTTAGCCAACCATTCCGGGTGAAAAACTTCGACAATGAACCCAGCCGCCAAGAGCCGGGCGACCTCTTCTCCTATAGCTTTTCGTCGTTCCTCATTGAATCACCGCAGAAACTGCCTGACCAGTTTATACTTCGGATCAATATTAAGAGTGTGCTCAGCGAGTCCTCTCGGTACACCCGGCATGTTAGAAGGCTTCCATGCAAAGATGTTCCAGTTCTCACGGATGAACTCGATGAGCGCGCTTTCCTATTTAGGATCCAAGTTGGCACTGATGCTGAATTTCTTAGACGAATCGCCCGGAGTAAAATCAACAAGCTTAGTCTCTGTAGCCGATTTAAACTTCAAGGCTGGGTCATGCTCCGTAGTCGGCTTCTTGAGAGAGGTCATATCCGCCGGGTCAACATTATCTTGATAAAATTTGAGCTCCTCTGCTGCACAGACAGACTCGGCATAAGCCGCATCGCCTTCTTTGCATTCCAGGGCCACCTTTCGGCTTCCATGCACAGTGATGGTACCCTTGTAACCTGGCATCTTGAGCTATAAATAAACATAACACGGCCGCGCCATGAACTTGGCATAAGCTGGCCGCCCGAACAAAGCGTGATACGGACTCTTGATTTTTACCACCTCAAAAGTTAACTTTTCTGCCCTAGAATCATGCTCGTCTCCAAAGGCCACCTCTAGCTCAATCTTACCCACAGGATACGCCGATTTATCAGGCACCACTCCATGGAAGACGGTGTTGGAAGTCTTTAAATTCTTGTCAATTAAGCCCATGCGCCGAAAGGTCTCATAATAGAGGATGTTGATGCTGCTACCTCCATCCATGAGCACCTTAGTAAATTTATAACCACTAACCTGTGGTGCCACTACCAAGGCCAGTTGACCCGGATTATCAACCCGGGGAGGGTGATCCTCCCTGCTCCACACAATAGGCTGTTCCGACCACCTCAAGTAACGAGGGACTGCCGGCTCAACAGAATTTACCTCCCTCCTATGAACTTTCTGATCACGTTTACACAAACTTGTGGTAAACACGTGATACTGCCCACTGTTTAGCTGTTTTGGATGGCTCTGATAACCCGACTACTGCTGCTGCTGACCTCCTTGACCAGACTGTTGTTGATTATAACCACCCTGGCTTCCCTGAAAGCCGGATCCTGAACCGCCGCCCGGGCCATGAAAACCGCCAGCTCCTGAACTGCCGCCTGGGCCTTGATTGCCATCAAACGCGTTAGAATTCTTGAAAGCCTTCATGATTGCGCAATCCTTCCATAAATGAGTCGCTAGTCGTTCCCGGGTGCCGTGTTTCGGGCAGGGCTCATTGAGGTTGCTCAAGAGACGGACCTGACCCGCCAAACCGAGAGGGTGACTTCCCTTTGCGCTTTTGGTTGTTACCCTATGCATTAGCCACAAATTTCGGGTTACCGTCCGCCTTACGCTTATTGCCTCCTTGACTCGCCGGGTTATGCTGCTGACCCTTTCCATTACCGTTCTTCTTTCCCTTCCCTGTCTTTTCCTCATCAGACGCGGGAACCTTGGTACTATCAGAATCGGCATACTTGACTAAAGCCGCCATCAGCGTCCCCATATCATTGCAATCACGTTTAAGGCGCCCCAGTTTTTGTCTCAGAGGCTCAAAGTGGCAATTCTTCTCCAGCATGAGAACTGCTGAGCCGGCATCCATCTTGTCAGACGAATGTATTATATCCTTGACCCGGCGCACCCAATGAGTCGTAGACTCACCTTCCTCCTGCTTACAATTTGTCAGGTCCACAATTGACATAGACTGTTTGCAAGTGTCTTTGAAGTTCTGGATGAAACGGGCCTTTAACTCTGCCCATGAACTAATGGAATTGGGTGGCAAACCCTTTAACCAAGAACGGGTCGTTCCGTCCAACATCATGGTGAAGTATTTAGCCATCGCTTCATCACTAACCTCCAGCAGCTCCATGGCCATCTCGTAACTTTCAATCCACGCCCCAGGCTGTAAATCGGCCGTATAATTCGGAACCTTTCGAGGTCCCTTGAAATCCTTGGGCAGACGTACATTACATAGAGCCGGTACCAGACAAGGAACCCCTCCGGTTCTAGTAGCAACCCCCGCCTCAACGGAAGTCGTTGGGTAAGCCGGTGAGTCCTGTTGGGCTGCTAGCTGAGCCGCTAGCTGAGCCGCCCGCTCGTCCTCCTGACGTATCCGATCCTGAACCGGGTTATACCCGCCGGGCTAGTTTCGGCGCTGAGCGCTACTTGACAAGGCCTCTGACTCCATGTGTCTACTGTAACTCAGGCTCTAGTTTTGACGAGGCGGAGCTAACCAGGGAGGAGGAGTTGAATGAATCCTGTCCCGACTGTAGGAGTAGGTCTCTTGCTGAGCCAGGGCTGTTTGGACTAGTTCCCTGATCTTCCGGGTTTCCACCACTGTCGGATCATCACCATCCACTGGGAGAGCCGCCAAACATGCTGATGCTGCGATTAAGTTCTCCATGGGGTTGGAGAAGTGACCCTGTGGTATTGGTACGTAATGGGGCGGTGCCGTATTGACGTGAAGAGGCGCCATCATCGGAGGCTGGACTGGGCCTCCTGCTCCGGATGTCATAAACTGATTTGCACCTGGCGGGTTACTTGGGCCGGCCCCGAGTGTAGCAAAGAGATTCCGAGGATCATAACTCTGCGGTAAACGGGACCGAGTCTTCTGATGTCTCCTCCTCATTACCTCGTTAGATGCGTTCAAGCTCAACGTGAGCTGAAGGGCCTCTGCCTGAAGTTGTTGCGCCCGTACGTCCAAAGCCGCCCGCTCTGCGGCTAATCTAGTATCTTCAGCTGCTAAGGTTTCCTTGGCCTGGGCGATCTCATCGTGAACCTGTGCTACCTCTGCCTCTGCCTCATGCTCAGATTTGTTCGCAGGGATGACCATAGTAGTTAACAAGGCCGTAAGTTTATCCATGAGATTCATCAGCACCTGAGCCGGCGAGCGCACAGGGCCTCCTGCCCCGGCTGCTCCTAACCCGGACGTTATCGCAGCTGAGGCCGTAGAATTTTGGCCGGGTTGAGTACCAGCCATGAAGACTCCTGCCCAGTTTGGCGACTCTGAAGGGTCCGGAATAGTGTTGCCATCAGAACAGCCCCCAAGCACACCATCTTGAACTTGATACAGCGAATCTGTTGAGCCGGCGGATGAATCACCATCAGAGAGGACGGCCGGCTCACCATCACCTTCAGATCTTTCAGAAAATTCACCTCCGTGGATGCAACCCACAAAGGCACGCTTCACGACGGGTTGAGCTCAGGTGGGTTTCGCACGCTGAGCCGTCTCGGCGAGGTCGGTGCAGCTGTCCGGCTCAGGGCCTGGCTCACCAATCCGGCCGATGAAGACGTGAATTCCACCAAAGGGGACCCGGTACCCGTACTCAATTGAGCCGGCGTCGGGGCCCCAGCCTTCGTCGTCGATGTAGATCTTGCCGCGACGACTCTTGGTCATCCGGCCAACTGCGTATCCCTTGAGCCCTTCGAAGCTGCCCTTCAAGAACTCAAATCCACCATGCGTTGGCCCCACGGTGGGCGCCAACTATCGTGGAATTGTCACGGCAGATGTCCTCTTGCAAGGACTTAATCGTGGAGCCATCGCAACTAGGAAGCTTATAGGGGTTAATCAGGACAAAGGACACGCGAGGTTTATACTAGTTCAGCCCCTTACGGTGAAGGAAGGCCTACGTCTAGTTAGGTTGGTATTGCTTGAGGTTTCGATGACCAGGGAGCGAGATATGCTATGCCTGGTTCTCGATTGGTTGTTTCTTACCCTAAGCCGCCTGCGGGTCGTTCACTTATATACATGGGTTGACGCCCTACGGCCTACAGAGTCCCGGCCGGCTCATAAACAGTGTCCGGCTCGGTGACTAGTTACCTCTACCTTATGTTACAAGTCATGCCATTACGGCGGTTTGTCTCTATGGGCCTTAAGCTCTATGAACCGCCATCCTCACGCTGGGTCTTGGTCTTCCTTTATGATGAGTCTTCTTTGCATAACCCGGCCCCTCCTGGCCGGCTTACTCAAATAGTTATATCTCCAACAAGATGCATACTGGATAGCGGTCGATAAGTGGAGTAATAGTAGTAGATGCAGGCAGGAGTCGGTCTACTTGTCTCGGACATGATGCCTATATACATGATCATGCCTAGATATTCTCATAACTATGCTCAATTCTGCCAATTTCTCAAAAGTAATTTGTTCACCCACCGTAGAATACTTATGCTCTCGAGAGAAGCCACTAGTGAAACCTATGCCCCCCGGGTCTATCTTTATCATATTGTTCTCCTACTACTTTTCTATTTACTTTGCCTTTATTTTACTTTGCATCTTTATCACAAAATACCAAAAATATTATCTTTATCATATCTATCAGATCTCAATCTCGTAAGTGGCCTTATAGGGATTGACAACCCCTATTTGTGTTGGTTGCGAGGATTTATTTGTTTTGTGCAGGTACGAGGGACTCGCGCGGAGCCTCCTACTGGATTGATACCTTGGTTCTCAAAAATTGAGGGAAATACTTACGCTACTTTGCTGCATCATCCCTTCCTCTTCGGGGAAAACCAACGCAGTGCTCAAGAGGTAGCAAGAAGGATTTCTGGCGCCGTTGCCGGGGAGGTCTACGCAAAAGTCAACATACCAAGTACACATCACATACCCTTATCTCCCGCATTACATTATTTGCCACTTACCTCTCGTTTTCCTCTCCCCCACTTCACCCTTGTTGTTTTATTCGCCCTTCTTCTGTTAGTCTTTTTGTTTGCTTTTATGTCTTACTTGGCTCGTTTGCTCGTTTGGTTGGAATAGTTGTTTATTTATTACTAAACAGAGAACCTAAGATCTATGGATCCTCACCCGCTTGCTAATCTTTTTAAGAGATCCAATTATGATGAACCAATTGCTAGTGAGTTTTGTGCACTAGATTATCTTTACGAGGTTTTGCTTGAAATTCGTGAATCTGAAAAGTGTGATGAATTACTTTATGAAGCGATTCACGATAGATATTCGAATAAAAAGCATGATTGCAATGATGTTATTATAAATTCTATTAATGTCAATTGTGCTAATAATATGCAAAACCCTAAGCTTGGGGATGCTAGTTTTGCTATGTCCTCTACTTGTTGTAATGATCATGATTTGGGTGATTCTTCTTTTGATCTTGAAAATTTATTTAAGCCCCATGATGAATATGAGATTGATTATAATGTTTGTAATAATACTGAAAGTGGGTTTGGAAGAATGACAACTTTAGATCCCACATATTTGGAGAATGTTCAATCTTATGAAGTTTTTGATAAAAGTGCGTTTGGAAAGGTCATGACCTTAGTTAATGTTAATCCCACTATTTCGGAAAAGTGCCAACTTTGCATGCATGTGGATCATGTTGAGAATATTTTATATGATATATATATTGTTGAATTTGCTTATGATCCTACTTGTAATACTATGAGAGAGGAAAATATGGTTGTAGAAATTTTCATGTTACTAAATTACCTCTCGTTATGTTGAGATTCCTATTGTTTCTTTCCGCTTCCTTGCACATGCTAGTTTTTGCTTGCCTTGTTAATTTGTTTCCTATAAGATGCCTATGCATAGGAAGTATGTTAGACTTAGATGTGATTGTCACATGTTTTATGATGCTCTCTTTGTGCTTCAATTCTTGTCTTTCTTGTGAGCATCGTTGAAATCGTATGCCTAGCTATAAGGCTTTAAAGAAAAGCGCTTGTTGGGAGTCAACCCAATATTTATCCTTGCTGCTATTTAATAAATAATTTATCTAGCCTCTGTTTTTTTTGTGTTTTTTGTGTTTAATTAGTGTTTGTGCCAAGTAGAACCGTTGGGAAGACTTGGGGAAAGTCTTGTTGAACTTGCTGCAAAAAACAGAAACTTTAGCGCTCACGAGAACTGCTGCCATTTTTATTTGTAAAGTGATATTTAGTTAATTCTTTTTAAATATGATTAATAGATAAATTCCTCACGTCCAGCAATTTATTTTAGAATTTTTGGGGTACCAGATCTTGCGCTAGCTACAGATTACTACAGACTGTTCTGTTTTTGACAGATTCTGTTTTTCGTGTATTGTTTGCTTATTTTGATGAATCTATGGCTAGTAAAATAGTCTAAAAATCATAGAGAAGTTGGAATACAATAGTTATAACACCAATATAAATAAAGAATGAGTTCATTACAATACCTTGAAGTGGTCTTATGTTTTCTTGCGCTAACGGAACTCACGAGATTTTCTACTTTAAGTTTTATGTTGTGAAGTTTTCAAGTTTTGGGTAAAGATTTGATGGATTATGGAACAAGGAGTGGCAAGAGACTAAGCTTGGGGATGCCCATGGCACCCCCAAGATAATCTAAGGATACCTAAAATCCAAAGCTTGGGGATGCCCCGGAAGGCATCCCCTCTTTCGTCTACTTCTATCGGTAACTTTACTTGGAGCTATATTTTTATTCGCCACATGATATGTGTTTTGCTTGGAGCGTCTTGTATGATTTGAGTCTTTGCTTGTTAGTTTACCACAATCATCCTTGCTGTACACACCTTTTGAGAGAGCCATACATGATTTGGAATTTGTTAGAATACTCTATGTGCTTCGCTTATATCTTTTGAGTTATATAATTTTTGCTCTAGTACTTCACTTATATCTTTTAGAGCACGTCGGTGGATTTGTTTTATAGAAACTATTGATCTCTCATGCTTCACTTAGATTATTTTGAGAGTCTTAATAGCATGGTAATTTGCTTAAAATCCTAATATGCTAGGTATTCAAAGTTAGTAAAATTTTCTTAAGAGTGTTTTGAATACTAAGAGAAGTTTGATGCTTGATGATTGTTTTGAGATATGGAGGTAATAATATCAAAGTCGTGCTAGTTGAGTAGTTGTGAAATTGAGAAATACTTGTGTTTAGGTTTGCAAGTCCCGTAGCATGCACGTATGGTAAACTTTATGCAATAAATTTGAAACATGAGGTGTTATTTGATTGTCTTCCTTATGAGTGGCGGTCAGGGATGAGCGATGGTCTTTTCCTACCAACCTATCCCCCTCGGAGCATGCGCGTAGTACCGAGGTTTTTGATGACTTGTAGATTTTTCCAATAAGTATGTGAGTTCTTTATGACTAACGTTGAGTCCATGGATTATACGCACTGTCACCCTTCCATCCTTGCTAGCCTCTTCGGTACCATGCATTGCCCTTTCTCACATTGAGAGTTGGCGCAAACTTCGCCGGTGCA
Organism: Triticum dicoccoides; assembly: GCF_002162155.2. NCBI lineage: Eukaryota > Viridiplantae > Streptophyta > Magnoliopsida > Poales > Poaceae > Triticum > Triticum dicoccoides. The sequence continues at coordinate 122,798,672 of NC_041382.1, forward strand.
TCCAAACCTCGTGATATGATACGCTCTTTCACACATAAACCTCATTATATCTTCCTCAAAACAGCCACCATACCTACCTATTATGGCATTTTCATAGCCATTCTGAGATATATTTCCATGCAACTTTCCATCATTCCGTTCATCATGACACATTAATTATTGTCATATTGCTTAGCATGATCCTGTAGTTGACATAGTATTTGTGGCAAAGCCACCGTTCATATTCTTTCATACATGTCACTCTTGATTCATTGCATATCCTGGTACACCGCCGGAGGCATTCATATAGAGTCATCTTTTGTTCTACTATCGAGTTGTAATCATTGAGTTATAAATAAATAGAAGTGTGATGATCATCATTTTCTAGAGCATTGTCCCAAGTGAGGAATATATTAAAAAAGGCCATAAAAAAGAAAAAAAAGAGAAGGCCCAAAAAATGAGAGAAAAAGAGAGAAGGGACAATGTTACTATCCTTTGCCACACTTGTGCTTCAAAGTAGCACCTTAATCTTCATGATAGAGAGTCTCTTGTTTTGTCACTTTCATATACTAGTGGGAATTTTTCATTATAGAACTTGGCTTGTATATTCAAACAATGGGCCTCCTCAAGTGCCCCGGGTCTTCGTGAGCAAGCAAGTTGGAGGCACACCCACTAGTTTCTTTTGTTGAGCTTTCATACATTTATAGCTCTAGTGCATCCGTTGCATGGCAATCCCTACTCCTTGCATTAACATCAATCGGTGGGCATCTCCATAGCCTCGTTGATGTGAGACTATCTCCTTTTTTGTTTTCTCCATATAACCCCCCTCATTATATCTATTCCACCCATAGTGATATGTCCATGGCTCACGCTCATATATTGCGTGAAAGTTTATAGGTTTGAGATTACTAAAGTATGAAACAATTGCTTGGCTTGTCATCGGGGTTGTGCATGATGAGAGCATTCTTGTGTGACGAAAATGAAACATGACTAAACCATATGATTTTGTAGGGATGAACTTTCTTTGGCCATGTTATTTTGAGAAGACATAATTGCTTAGTTAGTATGCTTGAAGTATTATTATTTTTATGTCAATATGAACTTTTGTCTTGAATCTTTCGGATCTGAATATTCATACCACAATTAATAAGAATTACATTAAAATTATGCCAAGTAGCACTCCGCATCAAAATTCTGTTTTTATCATTTACCTACTCGAGGACGAGCAGGAATTAAGCTTGGGGATGCTTGATACGTCTCCAACGTATCTATAATTTTTGATTGCTCCATGCTATATTATCTACTGTTTTGGACATATTGGGCTTTATTATCCATTTTTTATATTATTTTTGGGACTAACCTATTAACCGGAGGCCCAGCCCAGAATTGCTATTTTTTTTGCCTATTTTAGGGTTTCGAAGAAAAGGAATATCAAACGGACTCCAAACGGAATGAAACCTTCGGGAACGTGATTTTCTCAACGAACAAGACCCGGGAGACTTGGACGCTACGTCAAGAAACAAGAGAGGAGGCCACGAGGTAGGGGGCGCGCCCACCTACCCCAAGCGCGCCCTGCAGCCTCGTGGCCCCCCTGTTGCTCCACCGACGTACTCCTTCCTCCTATATATATCCACGTACCCCCAAACAATCAAATACGGAGCCAAAACCATAATTCCACCGCCGTAACTTTCTATATCCACGAGATCCCATCTTGGGGCCTGTTCTGGAGCTCCGTCGGAGGGGGCATCAATCACGGAGGGCATCTACATCAACACCATAGCCCCTCCGATAAAGTGTGAGTAGTTTACTTCAGACCTACGGGTCCATAGTTAGTAGCTAGATGGCTTCTTCTCTCTTTTTGGATCTCAATAGAATGTTCTCCCCCTCTCTTATGGAGAACTATTCGATGTAATCTTCTTTTTGCGGTGTGTTTGTTGAGACCGATGAATTGTGGGTTTATGATCAAGTCTATCTATGAACAATATTTGAATCTTCTCTGAATTCTTTTATGTATGATTGGTTATCTTTGCAAGTCTCTTCGAATTATCAGTTTGGTTTGGCCTACTAGATTGATCTTTCTTGCAATGGGAGAAGTGCTTAGCTTTGGGTTCAACCTTGCGGTGTCCTTTCCCGGTGACAGTAAGGGCAGAAAGGCACGTATTGTATTGTTGCCATCGAGGATAACAAGATGGGGTTTTCTTCATATTCATGAGTCTATCCCTCTACATCATGTCATCTTGCTTAAGGCGTTACTCTGTTTTTAACTTAATACTCTAGATGCATGCTGGATAGAGGACGATGAGTGGAGTAATAGTAGTAGATGCAGGCAGGAGTCGGTCTACTTGTCTTGGACGTGATGCCTATAAACATGATCATACCTAGATATTCTCACAACTATGCTCAATTCTGTCAATTGCTCAACAGTAATTTGTTCACCCACCGTAGAATACTTATGCTCTCGAGAGAAGCCACTAGTGAAACCTATGGCCCCCGGGTCTATCTTTATCATATCGCTCTCCGACTACTTTGCTATTTACTTTGCCTTTATTTTACTTTGCATCTTTATCACAAACATACCAAAATATTATCTTTATCATATCTATCAGATCTCACTCTTGTAAGTGGACTTATAGGGATTGACAACTCCTATTTGCATTGGTTGTGAGGATTTATTTGTTTTGTGCAGGTACGAGGGACTCGCGCGGAGCCTCCTACTGGATTGATACCTTGGTTCTCAAAAATTGAGGGAAATACTTACGCTACTTTGCTGCATCATCCCTTCCTCTTCGGGGAAAACCAACATAGTGCTCAAGAAGTAGCACTCATCAATTGGTATATGCAATTAGTTAGGGTTAAATCCAACTGTCTAGTCATTGGTAGTTACAAAGGAGCTATGGGCCACTATCTTTATCCCTTATCTTGTGACTCTGATGATACCGGTGAGGAAAATACTATGGAGCAACTTAACTTGGAACAGGAAATGTTGTCATGCAAAACAAAGTGTTTTTTTGTCTATTTATTGGAATCAGAAATTGAATTCTAGTTTTACAAATATATGCTAAAAAAGATTCATTCCAGTGGTCTAAAAAAGATTCAGAAATTGAATTCTAGTTTTACAAATACAAGTTGAGTATTTAGGGCATGTTGTCTAAAAAAGATTCATTCCAGTGGTTAGATGCTCAAATTGAGGGCTTCACAACATTGAAGAATTGTCTGGTCACTGCTCTTGTTATGGCTTTGCCTTATTTGACCCTACCATTTACTTTTTAAACAGATGCATCAGGTCAAGGTATTGGTTCTGTCCTCATGCAACAAGGCAGACCAATTGCCAAAACAGGAAATGGTGTCAAAGAAATAATCAAGTGGTCAGAACATGATTCTTACCAATTAAAACTGAATGTAGATGCATCATATGATAGTTAAGAAGGACATGAGTCGACGGGTGGTGTTTTAAGAAATCAGTATGGCAACTCTGTGTCAGTAAATTGCCATTATATTACAAATGCATCATCTGCCTGCTTGATGGAGTTTTAGCTATACTAGTGGTTTTTTTCTTCTGTCTACTGGAAACAGAAAATGAATCAGATTCTAAAATTACCATCCAACAAGAAAATCTATGCTAGATCCCTACAATCCTACATGTACGCAAACATTGTGGAGGGGCCAGTACATGAGTAGAAATACCTCATCAATACTTTAAGAAAATGATTCAGATTCAAAAACCACCATTCATTATGCAAGAAAATCTATGCTAGATCCTTTCAACTAGCACGCCCATATGAATTAGATTCTCATGTACTTAACAAGAAAAACCCCAATGCCATGAAAAAACAGAGTACATGAAGGAAAAATAAATCTCAAAAAACCAGAGTAGTACCTCCGACAGCTCGTCGATGACATCCTCATCGAAGTCGTTGCCCTTCCTGGGATCCACAGCCATCTCGAACTCTATCTCGCCCACAGTGACCCCCCATAGAACTCCTCCTCGATTCTCTCATGGAGCCTTGTCGTCTCCTCGTCCAGATCTTCCCCCACCTTCTCGTGCACACACTCTTCGACTGGTAGCTCGACGGCTGGGATGGCAGCGGGAGGAGGCACAACAGTTGCTGCACCGCCAGCCGTCGCCGCTACGGTGGACTCAGCCGCTGCAACCACGGCGGCAGCCACAGCAGCAGATTGCTCTCCATGATGGTTGCTTCCGGCTCGTCGTCCGCATCTTCACAGCCGCGCTTCATCGGCGGTCGACAAGACGAGGAGGAGGAGGAGTGGATTGCTGAGGAAGCCAGGAGGGTTTGGGAGAGGACGAGGTGGTATGGCTGGAGTGGGAGAGGACGAGGGTTTTCTACCCGAATTTGGGAAGAAAATGAATGCGGATGCCTCTTGGAGTAACCGAAGGGTCGAGGGGGGTGATTTGTCTCACCTACCAGGGCCTTCCACAGTGTGGACGCGTGGGGTTTGCCCCGCGCCGTGCACCTCGCGTGCGCTTTGCCTCGCGCCGCCCTTCAAACTGCTCACACATGGACACCACCAGTGGTTACACATGATAGGTTGATACGTCTCCATCGTATCTATAATTTTTGATTGTTCCATGCCAATATTCTACAACTTTCATATACTTTTGGCAACTTTTTATACTATTTTTGGGACTAACATATTGATCCAATGCCCAGTGCCAATTCTTGTTTGTTGCATGTTTTTTTGTTTCACAGAATATCCATATCAAACGGAGTCCAAACGGGGTAAAAACGGACGGAGATTTTTTTTGGAATATATGTGATTTTTTGAAAGAAAAATCCACGCGAGACGATGCCCGAGGGGGGCACGAGGCAGGGGCGCCCCTGACCCTCGTGGCCACCCCATAAGGCGGTTGATGCCCTTCTTTCGCCGCAAGAAAGCTAATATCCAGATATAGATCGTGTTAAAATTTCAGCCCAATTGGAGTTACGGATCTCCGGGAATATAAGAAACGGTGAAAGGGAAGAATCTGAGAATGCAGAAACAGAGATAGACAGAGAGACAGATCCAATCTCGGAGGGGCTCTCGCCCCTCCCACGCCATGGAGGCCATGGACCAGAGGGGAAACCCTTCTCCCATCTAGGGAGGAGGTCAAGGAACAAGAAGAAGGAGGGGGCTCTCTCTCCCCTTCTCTTCCGGTGGCGTCGGAGCGCTGCCGGGGCCATCATCATCACTGCAATCTTCACCAACAACTTCACCGCCATCATCACCAACTCTTCCCCCCTCTATGCAGCGGTGTAACCTCTCTCTTACCCGCTGTAATCTCTACTTAAACATGGTGTTCAATGCTATATATTATTTCCCAATGATGTATGGCTATCCTATGATGTTTGAGTAGACCCGTTTTGTCCTATGGGCTATTTGATGATCAAGATTGGTTTGCGTTGCATGTTTTATTATTGGTGATGTCCTATGGTGCTCTCCGTGTCACGCAAGCATGAGGGATCCCCGCTGTAGGGTGTTGAAATACGTTCATGATTCGCTTATAGTGGGTTGCGTGAGTGACTGAAACACAAACCCGAGTAAGGGGGTTGTTGCGTATGGGATAAAGAGGACTTGATGCTTTAATGCTATGGCTGGGTTTTACCTTAATGAACTTTAGTAGCTGCGGATGCTTGTTAGAGTTCCAATCATAAGTGCATATGATCCAAGTAGAGAAAGTATGTTAGCTTATGCCTCTCCCTCAAATAAAATTGCAACAGTGATTACCGGTCTAGTTATCGATTGCCTAGGGACAAATAACTTTCTCGTAACAAAAAGCTCTTTACTAAAACTAACTTAGTTGTGTCTTTATCTAAACAGCCCCTACTTTTTATTTACGTAATCTTTATTATCTTGCAAACCTATCCAACAACACCTACAAAGTACTTCTAGTTTCATACTTGTTCTAGGTAAAGCGAACGTCAAGCGTGCGTAGAGTTGTATCGGTGGTCTATAGAACTTGAGGGAATATTTGTTCTACCTTTAGCTCCTCGTTGGGTTTGACACTCTTACTTATGGAAAGAGGCTACAATTGATCCCCTATACTTGTGGGTTATCAAGACTTTTTTCTGGCGCCGTTGCCGGGGAGCAATAGCGTGGGGTGAATATTCTCATGTGTGCTTGTTTGCTTTATCACTAAGTAATTTTTATTTGCTGTTCTTAGTTGTTCTCTATCTCTAGTTATGGATATGGAACACGAAATACCAAAAAAATTAGGTGTACTTGCTGTTCATGGAGATGAGGAACCTCCTAAAACCCTTGATGCTCGTTATGTGACAGAAATTATGTACTACTTTGATAATCCTGAGAAAACCCCATTCAATCTGGTAATGGGAGTAACGTTGGATCAACGTGAATACTTTAGGGATTATTGCTTGACACAAAAAGGGAAACTATTATGGGATCAAATTTATATGTTGTATTGGTATGCTAGGCAACTATGCTTGAGATATGATTACACTTGTTGCTCTAGGATGAACGCTCCACACCTTCCCTTTTCATGTGAATTTAATGATAATGAAACTTTGGCTTCTTATGCTAGAGGTATATATGATTACTATGATGTGGAACAAATAGAAGAATTTGTTGCTTTTAAGGGTGCTTATGAAATTGAATCTTTGTTTGAAAAGAATGAAGCTTTTGATGATGATGTTTATAGGCCCGAAAATTTAGCTATCCTAAAATGTTGTTATGATAATTATGAATATAATGCCTATATTAATGCGCTTATTGAGAAAGTCTCCGCTGTCCAAGAAGAGACTAATATTTTGGAAGAAGAAGTTGATGAAACTGTGAGCTCATTGGATGAAAAAGATGAGGAGGAGAGCGAAAAACAAAAGGAGGAAGAACGGATTGATCACCCGTGCCCACCTTATAATGAGAGTAACTCTTCAACACATACATTGTTTAATTCTCCTTCATGCTTACCGAAGGATGAATGCTATGATAATTGCTATGATCCCATTGATTATTTTGAAATATCCCTTTTTGATGATGCTTGCTATGCTTGTGGCCAAGATGCCAATATGAATTATGCTTATGGAGATGAACTTGCTATAGTTCCTTATGTTAAACATGAAATTTTTGCTATTGCACCCACACATGATAGTCCTATTATCTTTTTGAATTCTCCAAACTACAATATATCGGAGAAGTTTGTGCTTATTAAGGACTAGTAGATGTCCCGTGCGTTGCCACGGGCTTTTAATTTATTTATTTTATTACATCTATGAATACATGATAGATTTTTTTTCTTGATTGCGCATATAATGTATATCATATTTCACATGTATAGAAAAAAATAACTTGCAATAATTGGAAAATAATTGAAATCCATGTCACCTGCCATGTAACTCGATGGTATATAAATAGAGAGCAATTATCCGGTTAATTACATGTTACAAGCTAAGATCTGCTTGATGCGCTTAAAATGTTCCCATACAAGGTCAGAAACGTTGTCTTTAACTTCATTTGCATGGTGCTTCACCAAGTATAATAAAATTTTATTTCTGAGCTCATAAGCATCTTACACGAGCAATATATATATATAATTAGTATAAAGATTTAGTCGAGTTAAAGTATACCTACAGTTTTTTTTTGCACATCTGCAGTCTATTTTTTTATCAATAGATCCCTCTCCCCCCCTCTCTCTCTCCCTCCCTCCCTCCCTCTCTCTCCCTCTCCCTCTCCCTCTCCCTCCCTCTTGGACATACACACACACACACACACTCCTGTCTCTCTCTTTCCCTCTCCCACAACTCAAACCTTAATATTGTTCAGTGTTAACATTCAACGGCTGCAGTATATCCTAGAAGCTTAAACACTAAAGGAAAATCTTAACCTTTGCACGGGTTGAGACAACTTTTCTAACTTAATCCTAGCTCATTTACTCCACCATTCTGAAGCACATAAATTAATGGTTATACTCCCTACGACAATCAAAAATGACTTTATAGGGGAATGTTTTTAGTCCATTGCCAAAGTTGACAAGCGTCAATGTTTTTCTTGCCAACGGGCTTCATTTGAACTGTAACCGGTTGTCGTTTCCTTGATCTTCATGTGTTTCATTCCACCCTTACCCAACAGGAAGACAAAGTCCCTATACGTCTCACTAAATAACCTTTAGAATTACCGCCACGACGCCATTGTGTGGTTTTAGATTGTCCAACTTAAACAAGGAAAGGAATCAAAATGCTCCACCACTTTGTTAATTAGACATCTCAAATTTTGCTGAAAGCCTGAAAAAACAAATGCTAGTGCATGACTCTAGTGTTGGTGATTTTAGGAGGCATGCACCAGTACATTATTCACATCCACACATCTCATATGGTCGTTCTAAAATTATTACAACACATCTCTTCTACGAGAAAAATAAAACACATGACAAGTTTACACGGCCACACGCCATGGTATATAGAATGCACGATTTTAGTTTTCTAAATCATTAAGGAAACATCCATGAAATGAAAAAATTCTGGTCTCATGGTTGAAAGTAAAAGCAGTACTTACTTTGAGTATATTTCTAAGGTTTTGCAGAAACAATGAATTCTTTTCCAGTGCAACTGCTGAAAGCATAATAAATGTGAACATATAGTAAAATATTGTAAAATAGGCATGAAAATACGTAAGCAAAGTATAACATGTTACCGGTCGCAAAGGACGGCTCCACAACCACTATCGGTTGTTCTGATGTAATATCCCGCGCAAATGCATTAACCCAGTTATGTTTGAAATTCGTGTGTTTCTGCATTCAACTAACTTTGAAACCAATGCATAAAACTGAGTGCATGAGGTGATTCAGCTGTGTCAAAAAGAAAAAAGTACCTTAACCAAGTCAACAGCTTACAACAACAACAACAACAACAACAAAGCCTTTAGTCCCAAACAAGTTGGGGTAGGCTAGAGGTGAAACCCATAAGATCTCGCAACCAACTCATGGCTCTGGCACATGGATAGCAAGCTTCCATGCACCCCTGTCCATAGCTAGCTCTTTGTCGATACTCCAATCCTTCAGGTCTCTCTTAACGGACTCCTCCCATGTCAAAATCGGTCGACCCCGCCCTCTCTTGACATTCTCCGCACGCTTTAGCCGTCCGCTGTGCACTGGAGCTTCTGGAGGCCTGCGCTGAATATGCCCAAACCATCTCAAACGATGTTGGACAAGCTTCTCCTCAATTGGTGCTACCCCAACTCTATCTCGTATATCATCATTCCGGACTCGATCCTTCCTCGTGTGGCCACACATCCATCTCAACAGCTTGTGAAGAAAATTACACACATGAACAAATATATCTAGAGATATATGCCAGCAGTGGAAATATTGTACTTCCGGCTCTATGGCCAACCTATATCGAACTTCACATCAGTCATGCTCATATCATGCAAGCAAGAAAAAACATGAAAATCATATAGATTCAGATAATTAGTCATATCCATTGAACCATAGATTCAGATAAGCAATGTCCGCACCTCCAAAACTGCCATATTCCCCTATATTGGACTTCAAAGTATTTCCCCATTTCTTATCAAGTAATATCAATCATTAAAGAACTATACAAATCGAAGGACGCGAATCAAATAAATGGCAAAACAAATCAAACAAGATGACATTTGCAGTATCACTTGCACTTGCAAGGGCAGTTTATTGGAAATTGTGTGTTTTACGAAGAGACGAAAAATTCACTGGTCCAAAGCTTAGGGACGAAGGGATCACAAGAGGTTGGATACGTTCGTTGCTTATATTGCCGATTGACCGTGACACGTATAGAGCTGTGATGTTCAGGAGGACATAGAGAGGAGACATGCCCGTGACCTCCATCCGTCCACTCGCTGCCACCGTCGTCCTTCGTTACTGCTTCGCGCGGCCCCGGCCGCTGCTGCTAGCAGAAGGGGAGGCAGGGGAGAGGAGGAGTGGAGGACCAGGGGCAGCGACGGAAGCACGTCCTACCATTCATGCCCTGCATCCACTATAATTCATGTCAAGTCTTCACAAGGATCAAAGAACTCTTACGAAGAGAACTGAAGAAAAAATATACCCACTTCTCATAAGTAGATCATGCTTGTTTACTAAGCACCATGCCGGCCGAAGATAACAGAAGATCAAGCATCAAAGACCAGCAACAAACCGATCGATATGAGGAGCAGGCCGGACGGCCATCGGCATCACCTTGCTTCGTCCATGGGGCAACCCCCATACACGTAATTGTTTATTGACAAAAATAAAACAATAGGAGCATTCTTTCTTGACAGGACCAGTGATATTCCTCTATCTGACCTTCACTTTTATCAGATTATGGATTTAAGTTCTTGTTATGCATGAATAATATGCACATGTTACTTGCTTCCAGTAGCTCTATCCTGAAGAATGTTCCTGACTAAGCTGAATGCACCAAACCAGCTGGCACAAAGGTCTCCATATTAGCAGAGTGAAAACCCATGCATTTGTCCCAAGACATTGGGACCAAACCTGCCTCGGAATTCCTTATAGCAAGCTAAATTTTCTATCTAACTGTAATTGGTTTTCTACATACAAATTCTTTAAAATATTTACACCATATCAATACATTAGAAATATTATCAAGATTTTGAATGCAGCAGACTTGATAACATTTCTGTTAAATACATGCAAAATCGACTTTTTTTTTTGAATTTTCACCGGGGAGGAGGGGGGGCCTCCACCACCTGAATATATTACCCAAAAAAGGACCACGGCCCTGAGTACAGAGATGCAGAGATATACAAAGTGAAAGAGGGAGGGGGAGAGGGGGGGTTAAAAACTACTCAACCCCTAAGAGCAGATAGCCATACATCTATATGAGCACGGTCACCGGTGGGCAGCCTCGCCCGCCAGAGAACGGCATCGTCACGGCAGGCTTTGAGGGTGGCTGCAAGGGACTGCCGGACATTGCGGAAGACGACCGTATTCCGACGTTTCCAGAGCCTCCAGCAACAGAGGAGAATGAAGGCAGCGGGCGACGCCCCCCCCCCACACACACAGCGGGAGACGCGTCGAGGCGGTGGATGGACTCCACCGTTCTCCCATCCGTGGAGATACCGAGACATTGCCAGAACTGCGCCGCAAAGGCACACCCGAAGATGAGCTGGTTTGCAGTCTCTAGCGCGGCCGAGCAGCAGGGACACCCAGCCTCCGCCACCGTCAGGATGGTTTTCCGCAGGAGCACATCCCTCGTATTAATGTGAGCCAGGGCCAGCAGCCAACCGAAGAACACAACACGCGATGGAGCCCGGGACGACCAAAGGAAGGGCGCCGGTGACCACGTGGCCCCCCCGAAGCGGACAAGGGTGTAAACCCCCCGCGACGAGAGTTTCCCCTTTGGTCCCGAGAAAAGGACAGCCACCCTGGAATCAGGTCCATCCAGGGGCGCCACCCCCTCCATGAGACACTGAACGGCGGCGCACTCACGCACTGCCAAGGGGATGAGTCGGGGAATGAGAAGGGCACGGACGCTGCTGTGGCGGGCCTCCCAGACCGACACCTCCCGGCGAAGCGCATGCGAGAATAAGGCGGGGAAGGCCACGACGAGTGCCCCGCATGGGAGCCACCGATCATGCCAGAACGACGTCCTTCGGCCGTCCCCCACCACGACCCTCATAAGGGCCCGGTAGGCCGGCAACAAGTCGAGGAGGGACCGCCAGTGCTCGCCCGGGAGGGGGGGACTTCCAGGGGCCAGGAGAGATCCTCCTCCCATCAGGCCCCAGACCCAACAGGCCCACCGAGAAGGCGTCGGGGAATGCAGCCTGTGAAGGAGCTTGAGCAGGAGGCAGTCGTTCTGATCCTGGAGAGACCGGACGCCGAGGCCTCCCTCGGCCTTGGAGCGGCAGACACGCTCACAGGCGACCAGGCACTGAGCACCCGAGGCACGGTCCGCCACGTTCCAGAGAAACGCCCAGCGCAGCGCGTCCAGGCGATCCAGAACCGCCTGCGGAAGGCGCATGGCCGCCATGGCGTACGATGGGATGGAGTCGATGATGACATTGATCAACACCATCCTACCAACCGGCGAGAGCAGCCGCGCCCGCCACCCAGCCAGGTAACGGTCCACCTTAGCAAGCATGGGGCGAAGTCGTCGAGCTTGAGCTTGTCGGACGAGAGAGGCAAGCCAAGGTACGTTTGGGGAAAGGCTCCCACGGTGCACTCGAAGGACGCCAGGACGGAGTCGAGGACCCCGCGCTGACTCTTTTAGAAGAAACAAGGCAAATTTGTTACTATATATGTGAACTCGGGAACTTTTGAGCATGGCCTAAATTAATGTCCAGTACAACCAACTCACCTAGAACTGCCCACACTATACGATCAAATGAAGCAAATCATTTGATCCTTCACCATGTTTTACGATGTCAAGTACCCAAAGCTCATGTTCAATAGCATAGACAATGAATATTACGGCAAACCTCACCTGATCGAATCATCAAGCTGCAGGTCAGTAATACCATGCCGTGCAGTACCTAGAGCACCCTATCAGCCACTAATTAAGGTTGTGCCTTGGTACTTCCAAACCTGCCAATAAATACAAGACATGAACGGATGAAAATCGTTGACCCATGTGCTCACATGGCTGGAACATAATTCTTTGACCAACCTAACACTGCACCGCTCACTCTTGCCCTCTTTCTTGGGGCCTCGAGGGATAGTCTGATTCTCCTGGAAACCATCTGACCTCTGCAACTGCACAACCGGAAGTCATGACGGCCCAGCTAGCTATGGTTAATACGAATAAGATACAAGGTTATTTCTGTAGTCCCACTACCATCAAGACTGGTGGACGCAGCCGATGAACTCACTGCAGTCGGCCTCCTATGCATGCGGAGGGCCGCAACGCAGCCACGAAACACCCATTCCTCCTAGAGCGAACGAGATTAGCAATGCAAGATTTTTGTTTAGGCACTGCTAAGAGGGTGAGATTGGGCAAAGCGATGAGAAACCAATAAGAGCAGGGGGTACCTGGAGTGGCTGTCGCTAGGGAAAGATGGCGAAAACCAGCAGTGCACGCATGAAATACCAGGCGCATCCTTACGGACGTACCTGACACCGGAGCCGGTGCTCTTGTCCTTGCAGCGCCGCACGACCTGCCCGTCACCCTCGTGGACGTAAACCTCCAGGTCCATCTCCCGCATCGGCAGGGCTTCACGCGCTCGTGGGGATCCTATCATCTCATCGATCTGGACCGGAGGCGGCGCCGGGTGAGGATGGGCGGCAGGCTTACCCTAGCACGCTGCGAGGTCAGGGTCATGGGTTTGTGCTTCGTGCGTGCGTCTGCTGCTTGAGGCGCTAGAGAGGATTGGGTGGGCTGGGCTCCCGAGCCACCTCTTCTTTGTTCGGGAAAAATAATCGTGATCCCATAAAAAAGGAAAAAAATCGGGATGAATTAAAATAAATCGGTGGGGATTGGTGGGAAAAAGAAGGAGAAAATGGGTGGGGATGCGAACGAACGAACGAAACCAACGAACGACCTACGTACTAAGACATTAGGAGTAGATATTATATTGATGGGTTGCCTTTTACTACTAAACATAATGTTTTTGATAGATATAATATGCCTGTGCTTGCTGCTCCTACTTGCAATTATTATGAGAGAGGAACTATATCTCCACATCTCTATGTTTCCAATACGATAAAATTGCAAGAAACTGTTTATATTATGCATTGGCATTTACTATGTGTGGATGAATTATTCTTTTATGACATGCCGATGCATAGGAAGAGAGTTAGACTTCGTTGTTACATGATATATGTTAATTTGTGCTCACTACTAAATTACAAATCATTGTTAATTAAAATTGGCTTTGATATACCTTGAGATCCGGGTGGATTCACTACTTGAGCACTATATGCCTAGCTTAATGGCTTTAAAAAAAGCGCTGCCAGGGAGACAACCCGGAAGTTTTAGAGAGTCATTTATTTATGTTGAGTGCTTTTATATAGTTTAAAAAAATAAAGAGGGGAACCTGAAACTTTTCAAAAAGAAAAGCGAAAGTGAGAAAGACAAGCATTGTTGAAGTGGGAGCTAGCCTTGAACTTTGTTCATGCTCACGGAAACTTTGTGAATCTTGATTACAGAACCTTTTCAACAAAAATAATTACCCCCTTGTACAATTCCATTGTATTATAAAAATAATGTGCCAAGGTTTGCCTTTAGGATGTTTATAATGCTTGTTGGTTTGTGCGGTGCAGGACAGAAACTTTGGTTGTAGTGTGTGATTTTACATTTTTTTACTGGAACGTCAAATGGTTCTGAAACTTTTTGCATTGTCTTTCTATACAAATTGTTTATTTTTCCTAATTTTGGCAGAATTTTTCAAGTATCATAAGTATGGTGAATGTTCAGATTATTATAGACTGTTCTGTTTTGGACAGATTCTGTTTTTGATGCATAGTTTGCTTGTTTTGATGAAACTATCAATTTATATCAGTGGATTAAGCCATGGAAAAGTTATATTACAGTAGCTATAATGCAAAAACAAATTTTGAATTGGTTTGCAATAGTACTTAAAGTAGTGATTTGCTTTATTATACTAACGGATCTTACCGAGTTTTCTGTTAAAGTTTTGTGTGGATGAAGTGTTCAATGATCGAGAAGGTCTCGATGTGAGAAGAAGGAAGAGAGGCAAGGGCTCAAGCTTGGGGATGCCCTAGGCACCCCAAGTAAATATTCAAGAAGACTCAAGCGTCTAAGCTTGGGGATGCCTCGGAAGGCATCCCCTCTTTTTTCAACAAGTATCGGTATGTTTTCGGATTCTTTTCGTTCATGCGATATGTGCAATCTTGGAGCATCTTTTGCATTTAGTTTTCACTTTTATTTTATGCACCATGCTGGTATGAGATAGTCCTTGGTTGATTTATAGAATGCTCATTGTACTTCACTTATATCTTTTGAGTATGACTTTATAGAATGCTTCATGTGCTTCACTTATATCATTTGAAGTTTGGATTGCCTGTTTCTCTTTACATAGAAAACCGCCATTTGTAGAATGCTCTTTTGCTCCACTTATACTCTCTCCGTTCGGAATTACTTGTCTCGGATATGGATGTATCTAGAACTAAAATACATCTAGATACATCCATTTCTGCGACAAGTAATTCCGAACGGAGGAAGTATTTGTTAGAGCGTGGGCATATCTTTTGTAGAAAGAATTAAACTCTCTTGATTCACTTATATCTATTTAGAGAGATGACGGGAACTGGTCATTCACATGGTTAGTCATAAAATCCTACATAAAACTTGTAGATCACTGAATATGATATGTTTGATTCCTTGCAATAGTTTTGCGATATAAAGATGGTGATATTAGAGTCATGCTAGTGGGTAGTTGTGGGTAGAAATACTTGTATTGAGGTTTGTGATTCCCGTAGCATGCATGTATGGTGAACCGTTATGTGATGAAGTCGAAGCATGATTTATTTATTGATTGTCTTCCTTATGAGTGGCGGTCGGGGACGAGCGATGGTCTTTTCCTATCAATCTATCCCCCTAGGAGCATGCGCGTAGTACTTTGTTTCGATAGCTAATAGACTTTTGCAATAATTATGTGAGTTCTTTATGACTAATGTTGAGTCCATGGATTATACGCACTCTCACCCTTCCATCATTGCTAGCCTCTCCAGTATCGCGCAACTTTCGCCGGTACCTTAAACCCACCATATATACCTTCCTCAAAACAGCCACCATACCTACCTATTATGGCATTTCCATAGTCATTCCGAGATATATTGCCATGCAACTTCCATCATCATCATATACATGACTTGAGCATTTATTGTCATATTGCTTCGCATGATCGTAAGATAGCTAGCATGATGTTTTCATGGCTTGTCCATTTTTTGATGGCATTGCTACGCTAGATCATTGCACATCCTGGTACACCGCCGGAGGCATTCATATAGAGTCATATCTTTATTCTAGTATCGAGTTGTAATATCGAGTTATAAGTAAATAAAAGTGTGATGATCATCATTATTAGAGCATTGCCCCACTGAGGAAAGGATGATGGAGACTATGATTCCCCCACAAGTCGGGATGAGACTCCGGACTGAAAAAGAACAAAAAAAGAGAAAGGCCAAAAAGAGAAGGCCCAAAAAAAGAAAAAAGAAAAAAATGAGAGAAAAGAGCGAAAAAGAGAGATGGGGCAATGTTACTATCCTTTTACCACACTTGTGCTTCAGAGTAGCACCATGTTCTTCATATAGAGAGTCTCTTCAGTTATCACTTTCATATACCAGTGGGAATTTTTATTATAGAACTTGGCTTGTATATTCCGATGATGGGCTTCCTCAAACGCCTGAGGTCTTCATGAGCAAGCAAGTTGGATGCACACCCACTTAGTTTTCAGTCTGAGCTTTCATACACTTATAGCTCTTAGTGCATCCGTTGCATGGCAATCCCTACTCACTCACATTGATATCTATTGATGGGCATCTTCATAGCCCGTTGATACGCCTAGTTGATGTGCGACTATCTTCTCCTTTTTGTATTCTCCACAACCACCATTCTATTCCACCTATAGTGCTATATCCATGGCTCACGCTCATGTATTGTGTGAAAGTTGAAAAGGTTTGAGAACATCAAAAGTATGAAACAATTGCTTGGCTTGTCATCGGGGTTGTGCATGATTTGAATATTTTGTGTGGTGAAGATGGAGCATAGCTAGATCATATGATTTTGTAGGGATAACTTTCTTCGGCCATGTTATTTTGAAAAGACATGATTGCTTTATTAGTAGGCTTGAAGTATTATTGTTTTTATGTCAAATGATAGACTATTGCTTTGAATCACTCATGTCTTAATATTCATGCCATGATTAGATACATGATCAGGATTATGTTAGGTAGCATTCCACATCAAAAATTATCTTTTTTATCATTTACCTACTCGAGGACGAGCAGGAATTAAGCTTGGGGATGCCGATACGTCTCCGTCGTATCTATAAATTTTTTATTGTTCCATGCCAATATTCTACAACTTTCATATACTTTTGGCAACTTTTTATACTATTTTGGGACTAACATATTGATCCAGTGCCCAGTGCAAGTTCCTGTTTGTTGCATGTTTTTTTGTTTCGCAGAATATCCATATCAAACGGAGTCCAAACGGGATAAAAACGGACGCATATTTTTTGGGAATATATGTGATTTTTGGGAAGAAAAATCCACGCAAGACGATGCCCGAGGGGGCCACGAGGCAGGGGGGCGCCCCAGGGGGGCAGGCGCGCCCCTGACCCTCGTGGTCACCCCGTAAGGCGGTTGATGCCCTTCTTTCGCCGCAAAAAAGCTAATATTCGGATAGAGATCGTGTTAAAATTTCAGCCCAATCGGAGTAACGGATCTCCGGGAATACAAGAAACATTAAAAGGGAAGAATCTGAGAACGCAGAAATAGAGAGAGACAGAGAGACAGATCCAATCTCGGAGGGGATCTCGCCCCTCCCATGCCATGGAGGCCATGGACCAGAGGGAAAACCCTTCTCCCATCTAGGGAGGAGGTCAAGGAAGAAGAAGGAGGAGGGGGGCTCTCTCTCCCCTTCTCTTCCGGTGACGTCGGAGCGCTGCCGGGGCCATCATCATCACCGCAATCTTCACCAACAACTTCACTGCCATCATCACCAACTCTTCCCCCCTCTATGCAGCGGTGTAACCTTTCTATTACCCGCTATAATCTCTACTTAAACATGGTGCTCAACGCTATATATTATTTCCCAATGATGTATGGCTATCCTATGATGTTTGAGTAGACCCGTTTTGTCCTATGGGCTATTTGATGATCAAGATTGGTTTGCGTTGCATGTTTTATTATTGGTGATGTCCTATGGTGCTCTCCGTGTCACGCAAGCATGAGGGATCCCCGCTGTAGGGTGTTGAAATACGTTCATGATTCGCTTATAGTGGGTTGCGTGAGTGACTGAAACACAAACCCGAGTAAGGGGGTTGTTGCGTATGGGATAAAGAGGACTTGATGCTTTAATGCTATGGCTGGGTTTTACCTTAATGAACTTTAGTAGCTGCGGATGCTTGTTAGAGTTCCAATCATAAGTGCATATGATCCAAGTAGAGAAAGTATGTTAGCTTATGTCTCTCCCTCAAATAAAATTGCAACAGTGATTACCGGTCTAGTTATCGATTGCCTAGGGACAAATAACTTTCTCGTAACAAAAAGCTCTTTACTAAAACTAACTTAGTTGTGTCTTTATCTAAACAGCCCCTACTTTTTATTTACATAATATTTATTATCTTCCAAACCTATCCAACAACACCTACAAAGTACTTCTAGTTTCATACTTGTTCTAGGTAAAGCGAACGTCAAGCATGCGTAGAGTTGTATCGGTGGTCGATAGAACTTGAGGGAATATTTGTTCTACCTTTAGCTCCTCGTTGGGTTCGACACTCTTACTTATCGAAAGAGGCTACAATTGATCCCCTATACTTGTGGGTTATCATAGGTATGGTAAATGAATTTATTAAATATGAGGGCACGTAATTTGTATGAAAATGCATCATCAGCCCAGCGGTAACACCCTCCCCATCACAAACTAATGCCCTAGGTTCGAAACTCCGTCGGGCAGTTTGGTTGGGCCTCTTTTTTTTACGTATGGGGTTTTTACATGTGGATCCCACATGTCATTCACACACATGGAGAACACGTACAAACAGACTTGCCGGACATGATGTAAATGGACCCAAAAAATTTCTACTTCTTTGATTCAAAACATGAGAAGGAAGCATGACTAGTTTGGTAAGGTTGTCGGCATTTGTATGGATTTTGTAATATGATTAAATGCTTAAAATACTTCTCGGAGGTGACGCGAGAAGCGCATGTTGTCGATCCTTCACCGACGGCCGTTCCCGTAGGAGGTAAGGGTCCATGTGGAAGGACACGTTTTTCTCAACTTGCTTCAACTGGACCTATATTCTTTCTTCACCCTAGTACCAACTTGAGAAGCATCCATGACTAGTTCCATTGATTTTCGACGTTTTATTAATTTTCTAGGGTTATCACGACGATAAAACCCTAAAATATTTCCCACTAGTGCCACACTTCCCTCCGATCACTCTGACCAACATGTACTTAACTTAGCATCAACGCCATGAAAACAGGAATCAGAACCGTATTAGATCTAAATCCCACATATACAAAATAGATAACACACAGACTGCGGGTACTACGATTATCAGATTGAACTTGTAATGCATAACAACTTCTGGTATTCAAATACGTCACATGAAATACTGAGAAAACTAGAAATGCAAAAGAGCTTCTGATGTTGAGGTTGGGCGAGCGACTGTTATTGTGAGGCGCAGCATCTTCAGCAACCTATCCATGATTCCACATGTAGCATATAAGTAATTGAAAGTTTCAGATTGAATATAGTTGGTATTGGAAAAATGACAGTATAGTAATTTGAAGATGCCAAGGAAATCTGTCACAACAACTGTAGGAGGATACGGATTTGAACACAAAGTTCATAGAAGTCAATGTTGAATTAATAAGACCTTTGCAAGATGCAAAATCACTGTTGTGATGAGAGTAAACAGCATGTAGGCCATAGCACATGCAAGAAGCACTTACAGAAAGTGAAGCAAAAGGTTGTACAACACGGCAATATGAGTAAGCCAACATCCGTACTAAAATTATTTCATTGCTTATGTCTATTTTTTGGTGAATCATTAGGAAGCCCTAAATATTTTGATGCAAGATCACCGACAGGGCACTACTGAAATATTTCAGTGTCTACATCTCTCTACTGAAAGTGCATTACTGAAATATTTCAGTGGCTATGTGTGTGTACTGAAACAGCACCACTGAAATATTTCAGTTGCTACATGCGAGTACTGAAACAACACCACTAAAATATTTCAGTAGGTACGTGCGTGTACTGAAAGTGAACCACTGAAATATTTCAGTGGGTACGTGCGTGTACTGAAAGTGCACCACCGAAATGTTTCAGCGGCTACGTGCTTGTACTGAAACAGCACCCCAGAAATATTTCAGTGGCTACGCGCGTGTACTGAAACTGCTACACCAAAATATTTCAGGGGTTGTGTGCGTGTACTGAAACTGCAGTACTAAAATATTTCAGTGTGTACTGAAATTGCATTGCACTACTGAAATATTTCAGTGTGTACCCGTGTGTACTGCAATTGCACTACACAAATATTTCAGTGTGAACCGATCAGTACTGAAATATTTCAAAGCCTACAACTATCTACTGAACTTGCAGTATTGAAATATTTCAGTGTCAACCCAGAGTCTATCACTCTAAAATTGTGTACTGAACTTGTCTGGAGGCACTTCTTGCAGCAAAAATATTGCAAGTTCAATTTACACGGATTGCATCACGTAATTTGAACACAACTCTTGAGGTGACAGACAAAATTCCCTATCATGGATACGACTCCAGCACACCAAAACATAGCAAGTAAATGTAGCAATGCTATATGCCTAGACTCATTCCAGCTTCGTTGATCAAACTAAGATGCTATCCAGAGGCTACGGATTCAAGTACACAAGTAGCAAGAACATATTGCAGAGAATCAAATTAAGCAAGTGGCAAGTAATGATGAATGAAATTAAGCAATCTTACCCTAAACATAGCTACGGCCGCCTCTCTGGCGAGGAGAGCGGCGAGGGAAGCGTGGAGAACGGCAGGGAAGCGATGTCGCGACCACTGTCCTCCTCCTCTTGCGCTTCAGAGTCATCTCCGACTCGGTTGGAGGCTCCACAATCTGCAACGGCACCTCGTGCACCGTGGGTTCCTGATCCAGTGGATGCTCTACCTTGGATCTGAACGCCCACCACCTCTGCCTGGTCCACGGGCTGGACGAATCGGCCTGCTCCATCGCCCAGAGGAGGATCTCGACCATGTGCATCGGTTGTGCGGGTGGGGGGGAAAGCTTTGCCTTCTCCCTCCTCGTCATTTGCTTCATAGTGGCCCATGCCGTCGAGTGCATCTGCCTTGTGTTGTGAAACCAAGAACGGATCTCCGTCAACCTTCTCATCTTGACCTGGTCGCTGCCGGCGATCTCCATGAAGTCAGCATTCTCGCCGTCGGCGATCTCCACGAAGTCGGTGTTCTCGCCGCCGGCAATCTGCTCGATCTGCGGCTCCATCGAGGTTTTTGCGTGGATGGAAGAGGGGGTGGATGTGGAAGATGAGAAGAGCAAAGTTGTGGTCGCGAGAAGGAGGAGAAGGCAGGAGATGGTCGCGGTTGTAATGGTGATGGAAGAGGGGAAGGACCACAGCGACGGCTTTGCATTGGACGAGAGGGACGGCGGTTTTGCATTGGACAAGAGGGGCGGCGGTTTTGCATTGAACGAGAGGGCCCCACCTTGTCATATATTTCCTAGGACTAAAATGCCCCTAGACTAATAGTACTTCCGAATACTTTTGAGTACTTTCATCCGCGTACTTTCGAGTACTACGTATGTATGCGTCGTTAGATCAAGACAAACAAACGCTCCAAAAAATGCCAACTACTGTAAAAGATGTATAATTATAATTATGTGTACCCACTTATCTACACTAGACTCTCCACATAACTAATGGTTTCGAAAGTCATTTCCTTGCCCGAATACGGCAAGTAGTTGTTCCTATCAGGTTGATAGTACCACAAGTCCTTGATCGCCACAGCAACCTTCTTCATCGTGGCATTTTCAATGTTATACTAGAACAGCTCGTGGTCAGCAATAATAAGCAGTAAATCCATGCCGTGAAAGGCAACCTTGGGGCATCTAAAAAGCCCACCAAGGACCGGCACAACAATCTCTCGCGGAAGCGGGGCGATGAATCGTCGAGTCCATGTCGGCGTATCCGTTATATCATCACAGGCCCAGATCTCCACCACCTCACACGGCTTTGTGAAGCAAGGACAGCATAGCTCACCCTCCAATTCTACGAAACCCATGCTGGAATTTTGTCTACTTTCGGCCTAGCCCAATAGCAGTTTCAGAAATTCTTAATAAATCCTAGAGGCCCACGCAGTCCATTCGTGCAAGGCAAGAGGTGGAACTAAAGTTTAGTCCCACATTGCTAGCTTAGAGGGAGTTGGACCTCTTTATAAGGGAGGTTCTTTCCCCACTAGTATGAGCATGAGAACAAGAGGGACATCCACGCGCACTCCTCCTCCGCCCGCCTCGCCACGACACGCCGCGGGTTGCGGGAATGAGCCGAGCCGATGCCTAAATTTCCCGGAATCCGACGACTACTTCCCCGACGTTGACGACCTTCTCGACGACATGGCTGGCGACGACATTGACCCCAAGTCCAGTGCTACTGCTGCTGTTGTCCCGTACGTGTTCCTGCTCTTTCTGTTAGAAGTTCTCTCGCAGTTCTTTGCTCTAGTGTCTGTCCTACATATGTTAGGTTCTACGCTATCTATGCAACCTGTTCTACTATCTGCTTTAGACATGTTTGGTTGCAGTTCATATATGAAGATATTATTTACCTTCTCTCTGTCAGATCACATGACCACTTTTATCCATGTTATATTAGTCATGCTTTATCTAATATTTCTATTAAAAAATCATTTGGTAAATTGCTCATATTTCCAACATTCCAAAAACCTTATTATAGGCAATTTACCTCAAGTGGTTTTGCTGCTTCCATGAGACCTCATATGTTTGAGGGTATCCACTATAAGAGGTGGCGTGTGAGAGCAGTCTTATGATTTCAAACCATGAGTTGCTATGATGCCAGGCTTGGCAAGCCTGAAGGGGAGCTTGATGCCCAACAGGAACAAGCTTTTCAGAAAATGGATACTCTGTTTAAGGCTGCTCTGTTGAGTGTTCTTGGTGAGAACATAGTTGATGCTTATGCGTCAATTGATAATGGAAAAGATATGTGGGACGCACTCGAGGTCAAGTTTGGGGTCTCGGATGCAGGCACTGAGCTATACATCATGGAGCAATTCTATGATTACAGGATGACTGAAGAGCACTCCGTGGTTGAGCGAGCTCATGAGATACCGTCATTTGCTAGAGAACTTGAGCACTTCAATTGTATGCTACCGGACAAGTTTGTTGCTGGAGGTATTATCACTAAGCTTCCTCCTTCGTGGAGGAACTTTGCTACCTTACTGAAGCATAAGAGGCAGGAGTTTTCCGTTCCGGATCTCATTAGCACTCTTGATGTGGAAGAAAAGGCGAGAGCAAAGGACACACGTGCTCGAGGTATTGAGGGAGGATCTAATGCCAATGTGGTACAGAAGCAGAACTTCCAGCCCCACAAGTTCAAGAACAATGGCAAGTTTGATGGTAAAGCAAAGTTTGATGGGAAGAACAAGGCTGTCCGGCACAAGAACTTCAAGAAGAAGAATGACAAGAAGAAAGGTGTTTGTCATGTGTGTGGAGATCCTGATCATTGGGCTCCTAGTTTCCCTAATCGCTATGACAAGCGTCATCCTGGGAAAGGCGACAAGACCGCTAATGTTGTCATTGGAGACATTGACATGAAGGATGTTGGGTAGGGTATATTTCCCACTATTCTTTCAGTTTTTCATTCTCCTCATTGGTTGATTGACACGGGTGCTAATGTGCATGTATACGGTGATATTTCCATTTTTTCGTCTTATCAGACCGCAGGGACTTCAACCGTGCTGATGGGCAACGGTTCAAGTGCTTCTGTTCGTGGTGTTGCCACGGTCGATCTGAAGTTCACTTCGGGGAAGATCGTGCTGCTGAAGAACGTGCATTATGTCCCCTCCATCAATAAAAATCTTGGTAGCGGATCTCTTATGTGTAGAGATGGCTACAAGCTTGTCTTTGAGTCGAATAAATTTGTAATATCCAAGTATGGAACCTTTGTTGGTAAAGGCTATGAGTCAGGAGGCCTGTTTCGTTTATCCTTATCAGATGTTTGCAATAAAGTTGTTAATCATGTTTGCAACAATAGTGAATCAAATGTATGGCATTCACGTCTTTGTCATGTTAACTTTGGTTGCATGCCGCGACTAGCGAAGTTGAACTTAATCCCTAGTTTCACCACTGTCAAGGGATCTAAGTGTCAAGTTTGTGTGCAAGCTAAGCAACCTCGTAAGTCACACACGACTGCGGAAACAAGAAATCTTGCACCACTAGAGCACATACATTCAGATCTTTGTGAAATGAATGGTGTTTTGACAAAGGTGGAAAGAAATATTTCATGACGTTAATTGACGACTCCACTAGATACTGCCGTGTGTTTCTTCTGAAATCTAAGGATGAGGCTTTGAACTTTTTCAAGATCTATAAAGCTGAAGTGGAAAACCAACTTGATCGAAGAATCAAGAGGCTTAGGTACGACCGTGGTGGAGAGTATTTTTCCAATGAATTTGATGCTTTTTGTGCGAAACATGGTATAATCCATGAGATGACGCCTCCCTACTAACCTCGGTCAAATGGGGTGGCCGAAAAAAAGAACCATACTCTAATTGATTTGGTTAATGCCATGTTAGACACATCGGGTCTCTCCAAGGCATGGTGGGGGGAGGCGATATTGACGGCATGTCATGTCCTAAACCGAGTTCCCACAAAGAACAAAGAGATAACTCCATTCGAGGAATGGGAGAAGAAAAGGTTAAAACTCTCTTATCTGCGAACATGGGGTTGTTTGGCGAAAGTCAATGTTCCAATTCCAAAGAAGCGGAAGATTGGACCAAAGACTGTGGATTGTGTTTTCCTGGGATATGCTTTTCATAGCATTGGATATAGATTCTTGGTTGTAAAATCTGAGGTATCTGACATGCATGTCGGTACGATCATGGAGTCGAATGATGTGACTTTCTTTGAAGATATCTTTCCCATGAAGGATATGGCTACCTCATCTAATCAGGAGATGCTTAGTTCATCGAATCAGGAACCAGTTACAATTACCAAACCTGCTATTTCGATGGAACACTTTGAAAGTCTTGTGGAGGAGAACAATGAAGTTCCTACTAGGAGCAAGAGACAGAGGACTGCAAAGTCTTTTGGTGATGATTTTCTTGTATATCTCATAGATGACACTCCCAGTTCTATTTTAGATGCCTATGCATCTGAAGATGCTGACTATTGGAAGGAAGCAGTTCGTAGCGAGATGGATTCCATCTTGGTGAATGAAACTTGGGAGATAACTGGTCGTCCTTATGGGTGCAAACCCATAGGATGCAAATGGGTATTCAAGAAGAAGCTTAGGCCTGATGGTACTATTGAAAAGTACAAGGCTCGGCTCGTGGCTAAGGGTTATACCCAAAAGGAAGGTGAAGACTTCTTTGATACTTACTCACCTGTGGCTCGACTGGCCACTATTCGAGTTCTACTTTCACTAGCTGCCTCGCATGGTGTTCTCGTTCATCGAATGGATGTTAAGACTGCTTTCCTAAATGGAGAGTTGGACGAGGAAATTTATATGGAACAACCAGATGGGTTTGTACTAGATGGTCGGGAAGGAAAAGTGTGGAAGTTGTTGAAGTCTTTGTATGGACTCAAGCAAGCACCCAAACAGTGGCATGAGAAGTTTGAAAGAACTTTAATAGTTGCAGGCTTTGTTGTGAACGAAGCTGACAAATGTGTGTACTATCGCCATGGTGGGGGCGAGGGAGTTATCCTTTGCTTGTATGTTGATGACATACTGATTCTCGGAACAAATCTGAATGTTATTAAGGAGGTCAAGAATTTCCTATCTCGCTGTTTTGAGATGAAGGATTTAGGAGTGGCTGATGTCATTCTGAACATCAAGTTGTTAAGAGACGATGATGGTGGGATTACATTGCTTCAATATCACTATGTGGAAAAGATCTTGAGTCACTTTGGCCATAGTGACTACAAGCCTTCTCCAACACCTTATGATGCAAGTGTGTTACTTCGAAAGAATTGAAGAATTGCTAGAGATCAATTGAAATATTCTCAGATTATTGGCTCGCTTATGTACTTAGCCAGTGCTACAAGACCTGACATCTTTTTTGTTGTTAGCAAACTGAGTCGGTTTGTCTCAAAACCAGGAGATGTGCATTGGAAAGCTCTAGAGAGAGTTTTGCGTTATTTGAAAGGCACTGCGAATTATGGAATTCACTACACTGGGCACCCAAAGGTGCTTGAAGGGTATAGTGACTCAAACTGGATCTCAGATGCTGATGAGATAAAGGCCACGAGCGGTTATGTATTCACTCGTGGAGGTGGCGCTGTTTCTTGGAAGTCTTGCAAGCAGACCATCTTAACGAGGTCAACAATGGAAGCAGAACTCACAGCACTAGATACAGCTACGGTCGAAGCAGATTGGCTTCGTCGGCTCTTGAATGACTTGCCGGTTGTTGAGAAACATGTACCGGGTATCCTTATGAACTGCGACAATCAAACTGTGATCATGAAAGTGAGCAGCTCAAAGGATAACATGAAGTCATCAAGACACGTTCAGAGAAGGTTAAACTCTGTCGGAAAAATGAAAAACTCCGGAGTTATTGCATTGGATTATATCCAAACATCTAAAAATTTGGCAGATCCTTTTACTAAGGGTCTTTCACGTAATGTGATAGATAATGCATCGAGGGAGATGGGTATGAGACCCACAATATGAGTTGTTCACAGTGGTAACCTATTCTTTGTGATCGGAGATCCCATGAATTAGATGTGGAAGACAAGCTGTTGGTCAACTGAGAGGAGAGTATCCTTACTATTCACAATACCACTCCATGAAGATGCAATACTCTCCTAATCTGCATGGCAGGTTGATGTATATCTTAATGTGTTCTAAGTGGCTCATTTAAGCAGAGATGTTGTCCTGCAGAACATCTTTTGAAGAACACGCCTATATGAGTCTGATTGTCAAATGTTGCAATCTATGAGAGTAGGGTTCTCTCTAGTAAACTCATGAAATATCACGGAGTATGACGCATAAGCTCCACCCGCGGGGAAGACCCACGGTAGCCATGTATCGGTCAAGGCTTTATGTGAAGCTAGATTCGCAGAAAACTTACAGTTCAAGGCCTAGTCCACTGTTCAAGTTGCTTACTAGTGTAGCATAGAGTTCTAGGTGGAAGTTCAACTTAACAGTCTCCATTGCAGTACCGGTATATAAAACAGTGTTTTGGAACCAAAGGCAATTTTTGTGTGCCTCTGGGATCTGGTGGGGGATTGCTGGAATTTTGTCTACTTTGGGCCTAGCCCAATAGCAGTTTCAAAAATTCTTAATAAATCCTAGAGGCCCACACAGCCCATTCGTGCAAGGCAAGAGGTGGAACTAAAGTTTAGTCCCACATTGCTAGTTTAGAGGGAGTTGGACCTCTTTATAAGGGAGGTTCTTTCCCCACTAGTATGAGCATGAGAACAAGAGGGAAATCCACGCGCGCTCCTCCTCTGCCGCCCACCTCGCCATGCCACGCCTCGTCACGACGCGCCGCGGGTTGCGGGAACGAGCTGATGTCTAAATTTTTGCCACGTACTACGGGTATACGAAAGGTCACACGAAAGCTGAAAAGATTTTTGTGAAAGTGGAGTTCGAATGTGAACGGTGTAGCCCTTCGGTTGCTGGATGTTCGCTTCATCTCCGTCTCTTTGTTTCACCTCCCATCGCTGCCCTCTCGCCTCTTTCTCTTGAGCCTATAAAAGGGAGGTCGCTCCTCCCAGAGAGACGCACCAGAACCTCTTCTTCCTCTCGCCACAAGTTCCTGAACACTGCGCTGCTGCTACGTTCTTCCCCATCCCTGCTTGCGGCATGCACCGCGGGTCGGGACAGTAGGCCTCCGAAACCGCACCTTTTGAGTCTTGTACGGGAGAAGGATGATAAGGTTTTTGGGGAGCGCTCGGCGCGACTACTGACTTCTTCATCACGGATGCCCCGAACTCCGACGACTACTTCCCCGACGACGACTTCTTCCCCGACGTTGACAACCTTCTCGACGACATGGCTGGCGACGACACCGACCCCAAGTCCAGTGCTACTGGTGCTGCTGTCCCGTACGTGTTCCTGCTCTTTCTGTTAGAAGTTCTCTCACAGTTCTTTGCTCTAGTGTCTGTCCTACATATGTTAGGTTCTACGCTATCTATGCAACTTGTTCTACTATCTGCTTTAGACATGTTTGGTTGCAGTTCATACATGAAGATGTTATTTACCTTCTCTCTGTCAGATCACATGACCACTTTTATCCATGTTATATTAGTCATGCTTTATCTAATATTTCTATTAATAAAATCATTTGGTAAGTTGATCATATTTCCAACAACCCACAGGCTGCGCATCACACGGAGGACTCTCTGGTCAAAAGATTGCGGACCATTATCTCCTGGCCACTGGTGGAGTCGAGGATGAGGCCGTCGCAATGCAGAGGCTGAGTCCATCGAGCAATGCCCGTTGGAATCAGTGTGAACCAGATCCTACGCAAGGCGGCCTCTTCCGTACACGTAGAAAGAAGGCGGTCTTCTTCCCCGGGGAGTACTCACAAGGCAGTATGAGCATCCTTGGCCGAGACTTTGCGAGCTCTAGGTACGCGTCGACGAAGCGCCAGGTGGATATCATGGCGAGCCACCACTTGCAGACACACTTGAGCCTCGCCACGGACTTGGCCGGGGGCTGTGATAGGATCTCCATCGTCAGATCGCCTGGGATGCTGGCAAGAGACAACCGTGAACACGGTTTGCCGATGAATGCGGTCTTGCGGGGTGGGTGAGGAGACACGGGGAGTTTGCGCATCTCTTCCCCGCCATGGCAAAGCCGAGTTATTTACCCAAAACCATCACACTTGGGGCTAGGGTAACAACTTGATACCAGATTCAAGACAAGGTGATACGTCTCCAACGTATCTATAATTTTTTATTGCTCCATGCTATATTATCTACTGTTTTGGACATTATTGGGCTTTATTATCCACTTTTATATTATTTTTGGGACTAACCTATTAACCGGAGGCCCAGCCCAGAATTGGTGTTTTTTGCCTGTTTTAGGGTTTCAAAGAAAAGGAATATCAAATGGAATCCAAACGGAATGAAACCTTCGGGAACGTGATTTTCTCAACGAACAAGACCCAGGAGACTTAGACCCTATGTCAAGACACAAAAGAGGAGGCCACGAGGTAGGGGGCGCGCCTAGCCCCCCCCCAGACGCGGCCTCCACCCTCGTGGGCCCCCTGTTGCTCCACCGACGCACTCCTTCCTCCTATATATACCTACGTACCCCCAAACGATCAGATATGGAGCCAAAAACCTAATTCCACCACCGCAACTTTCTATATCCATGAGATCCCATCTTGGGGCCTGTTCCGGAGCTCCGCCGGAGGGGGCATCGATCACGGAGGGCTTCCACATCAACACCATAGCCTCTCCGATGAAGTGTGAGTAGTTCACCTCAGACCTACGGGTCCATAGTTATTAGCTAGATGGATTCTTCTCTCTTTTTGGATCTCAATACAATGCCCCCCTCTCTTGTGGAGAACTATTCGATGTAATCTTCTTTTTGCGGTGTGTTTGTTGAGACCGATGAATTATGGGTTTATGATCAAGTCTATCTATGAATAATATTTGAATCTTCTCTAAATTATTTTATGTATGATTGGTTATCTTTGCAAGTCTCTTCGAATTATCAGTTTGGTTTGGCCTACTAGATTGATCTTTCTTGCAATGGGAGAAGTGCTTAGCTTTGGGTTCAATCTTGCGGTGTCCTTTCCCAGTGACAGTAGGGGCAGCAAGGGTTGTATTGTATTGTTGCCATCGAGGATAACAAGATGGGGTTTTCATCATATTGCATGAGTCTATCCCTCTACATCATGTCATCTTGCTTAAGGCGTTACTCTGTTTTTAACTTAATACTCTAGATGCATGCTGGATAGCGGTCGATGAGTGGAGTAATAGTAGTAGATGCAGGCAGGAGTCGGTCTACTTGTCTCAGACTTGATGCCTATATACATGATCATACCTAGATATTCTCATAACTATGCTCAATTCTGTCAATTGCTCAACAGTAATTCGTTCACCCACCGTAGAATACTTATGCTCTTGAGAGAAGCCACTAGTGAAACCTATGTCCCTCGGGTCTATCTTCATCATATTAATCTTACATTACTTAGTTATTTCCTTTGCTTTTATTTTACTTTGCATCTTTATCATAAAAATACCAAAAATATTATCTTATCATATCTATCAGATCTCACTCTCGTAAGTGGCCGGGTAGGGATTGACAACCCCTTATCGCGTTGGTTGCAAGGATTTATTTGTTTTGTGCAGGTTCGAGGGACTCGCGCATAGCCTCCTACTGGATTGATACCTTGGTTCTCAAAACTGAGGGAAATACTTACACTACTTTGCTGCATCATCCCTTCCTCTTCGGGGAAAACCAACGCAGTGCTCAAGAGGTAGCAAGAAGGATTTCTGGCGCCGTTGCCAGGGAGGTCTGCGCAAAAGTCGACATATCAAGTACCCATCACATACCCTTATCTCCCACATTACATTATTTGCCATTTGCCTCATGTTTTCCTCTCCCCCACTTCACCCTTGCTGTTTTATTCGCCCTCTCTCTCTATCCTTCCTCTCTTTCTCTATTTGCCTCTTTTTGACCACTTGCTTTTTGTTTGCTTGTGTGTTTGTTTGCTTGCTTGCCTCAATGGCTCTACCTAAATTTGGTGATCTCCACCTTAAAAGGCTAGAAGAGGTCGAAAGCAATGTCAGGAGTTTTATGGTTTTGCAATTTGAACATAATAGTTTCTTCAGATACGAGCTTAAAGAACAGAAAAGTTTTATGAGTTTTATGAATAAAGAGCTTGATGACATGTCTAAAGAATTCGATGGTTTAAGATCCCAAATTGCTCATCTTGAGGAATTAACTGCTGAAATTTCGGATAAGCAGGCTACCTTAGTTAATAAGATGGCCGCTAAACCAGATTCCTATGAAAATAATGATGAAGATCTAGAAGTTATTGATGTGTCCCCTATTAAATCTTTGTTTTGCAATATGAATCTTGATAATGATGGGACTGGATATGATCCACCTTTACCTAGAAGGCGTTCCAAGAATTCGGAATTTGTTGATCTTGATGCTAAAATTGATAAAAGTGAGATTGAACAAATTAAAACCCTAGATGTTTCTAAGACCACTATTATGGATTTCAAGGAATTTAACTATGAAAATTGCTCTTTGATTGATTGTATTTCCTTGTTACAATTCGTGCTAAATTCTCCTCATGCTTATAGTCAAAATAAAGCATTTACTAAACATATCGTTGATGCCTTGATGCAATCTTATGAAGAAAAACTTGAATTGGAAGTTTCTATCCCTAGAAAGCTTTATGATGAGTGGCAACCAATTATTAAAATTAAAATTAAAGATCATGAATGCTATGCTTTATGTGATTTGGGTGCTAGTGTTTCCACGATTCCAAAGACTTTGTGTGATTTGTTAGGTTTCCGTGATTTTGATGATTGCTCTTTAAACTTGCACCTTGCGGATGCCACTATTAAGAAACCTATGGGAAGAGTTAATGATGTTCTTATTGTTGCAAATAGGAATTATGTACCCGTAGATTTTATTGTTCTTGATATAGATTGCAATCCTTCATGTCCTATTATTCTTGGTAGACCTTTCCTTATAACGATTGGTGCAATTATTGATATGAAGGAAGGAAATATTAGATTCCAATTTCCATTAAGGAAAGGCATGGAACACTTCCCTATAAAGAAAATTAAATTACCTTATTAATCTATTATGAGAGCCACTTATGGATTGCCTGCCAAAGATGGCAATACCTAGATCTATCCTTGCTTGTTATGCCTAGTTAGGGGCGTTAAACGATAGCGCTTGTTGGGAGGCAACCCAATTTTATTTTTATTCCTTGCTTTTTTCTCCTGTTTAGTAATAAAAAAATTATCTAGACTCTGTTTTAGTTGTATTTTTTTGTGTTTAATTAGTGTTTGTGCCAAATAGAACCGTTGGGAAGACTTGGGGGAAGTCTTGTTACACATGCTGTAAAAAACAGAAACTTTAGCGCTCACGAGAACTGCTGTAATTTTTATTTGGAAAGTGATATTTAGTTAATTCTTTTTGCAGATGATTAATAGATAAATTCATCACGTCCCGAAATTTATTTTAGAATTTTTGGGGTTCCAGATCTTGCGCTAGATACAGATTACTACAGACTATTCTGTTTTTGACAGATTCTGTTTTTCGTGTGTTGTTTGCTTATTTTGATGAATCTATGGCTAGTAAAATAGTTAGTAAACCATAGAGAAGTTGGAATACAATAGGTATAACACCAATATAAATAAATAATGAGTTCATTACAGTACCTTGAAGTGGTCTTTTGTTTTCTTTCGCTAACGGAGCTCACGAGATTTTCTACTTTGAGTTTTGTATTGTGAAGTTTTCAAGTTTTGAGTAAAGATTTGATGGATTATGGAACAAGGAGTGGCAAGAGCCTAAACTTGGGGATGCCCATGGCACACCCAAGATAATCTAAGGACACCTAAAAGCCAAAGCTTGGGAATGCCCCGGAAGGCATCCACTCTTTCGTCTACTTCTATCTGTAACTTTACGTGGAGCTATATTTTTATTCGTCACATGATATGTGTTTTGCTTGGAGCGTCTTGTATGATCTGAGTCTTTACTTTTTAGTTTACCACAATCATCCTTGCTGTACACACCTTTTGAGAGAGCCATACATGATTTGGAATTTGCTAGAATACTCTATGTGCTTCGCTTATATCTTTTGAGTTATATAGTTTTGCTCTAGTACTTCACTTATATCTTTTAGAGCACGGTGGTGGATTTGTTTTATAGAAACTATTGATCTCTCATGCTTCACATAGATTATTTTGAAAGTCTTAAATAGCATGGTAATTTGCTTAGAATCCTAATATGTTTGGTATACAAGATTAATAATAAAACTTTCTTATGAGTGTGTTGAATACTATGAGAAGTTCGATGCTTGATAATTGTTTTGATATATGAAGATGGTGATATTAAAGTTGTGCTAGTTGAGTAGTTGTGAATTTGAGAAATGATTGTGTTGAAGTTTGCAAGTCTCATAGCATGCACGTATGGTAAACGTTATGTAACAAATTTGAAACATGAGGTGTTATTTGATTGTCCTCCTTATGAGTGGCGGTCAGGGACGAGTGATGGTCTTTTACTACCAATCTCCCCCCCTAGGAGCATGCGCGTAGTGCCGAGGTTTTTGATGACTTGTAGATTTTTCCAATAAGTATGTGAGTTCTTTATGAATAACGTTGAGTCCATGGATTATACGCACTCTCACCCTTCCATCCTTGCTAGCCTCTTCGGTATCGTGCATTGCCCTTTGTCACATTGAGAGTTGGCGCAAACTTCGTCGGTGCATCCAAACCCCGTGATATGATACGCTCTTTCACACATAAACCTTCTTATATCTTCCTCAAAACAACCACCATACCTACCTATTATGGCATTTCCATAGCCATTCCGAGATATATTGCCATGCAACTTTCCACCGTTCCGTTTATCATGACACATTCATTATTGTCATATTGCTTAGCATGATCATGTAGTTGACATAGTATTTGTGGCAAAGCCGCCGTTCATAATTCTTTCATACATGTCACTCTTGGTCCATTGCATATTCCGGTACACCGCCGGAGGCATTCATATAGAGTCATCTTTTGTTCTAGTATCGAGTTGTAATCATTGAGTTGTAAATAAATAGAAGTGTGATGATCATCATTTTCTAGAGCATTGTCCCAAGTGAGGAATTATAAAAAAAGAGAAAGACCATAAAAAAGAGAAAGGCCATAATAAAAAAATAAGAGAAAAAGAGAGAAGGGACAATGTTACTATCCTTTGCCACACTTTTGCTTTAAAGTAGCACCATAATCTTCATGATAGAGACTCTCTTGTTTTGTCACTTTCATATACTAGTAGGAATTTTCATTATAGAACTTGGCTTGTATATTCGAACAATGGGCCTCCTCAAGTGCCCTAGGTCTTCGTGAGCAAGCAAGTTTGATGCACAACCACTTAGTTTCTTTTGTTCAGCTTTCATACATTTATAGCTCTAGTGCATCCGTTGCATGGCAATCCCTACTCCTTGCATCAACATCAATCGGTGGGCATCTCCATAACCCATTGATTAGCCTCGTTGATGTGAGACTTTCTCCTTTTTGTCTTCTCCACATAACCCCCCTCATTATATTCTATTCCACTCATAGTGCTATGTCCATGGCTCGCGCTCATATATTGCGTGAAAGTTTATAGGTTTGAGATTACTAAAGTATGAAACAATTGCTTGGCTTTTCATCGGGGTTGTGCATGATGAGAGCATTCTTGTGTGACGAAAACGGAGCATGACTAAACTATATGATTTTGTAGGGATGAACTTTCTTTGGCCATGTTATTTTGAGAAGACATAATTGCTTAGTTAGTATGCTTGAAGTATTATTATTTTTATGTCAATATGAACTTTTGTCTTGAATCTTTCGGATCTGAATATTCATACCACAATTAAGAAGAATTACATTAAAATTATGCCAAGTAGCACTCCGCATCAAAAATTCTATTTTTATCATTTACCTACTCGAGAACGAGCATGAATTAAGCTTGGGAATGCTTGATACGTCTCCAACGTATCTATAATTTTTGATTGCCCCATGCTATATTATCTACTGTTTTGGACATTATTGGGCTTTATTATCCACTTTTATATTATTTTTGGGACTAACCCAGCCCAGAATTGTTGTTTTTGCCTGTTTTAGGGTTTCAAAGAAAAGGAATATCAAAGGGAGTCCAAACGAAATGAAACCTTCGGAAACGTGATTTTCTCAACGAACAAGACCCAGGAGACTTGGACCCTACGTCAAGACACAAAAGAGGAGGCCACGAGGTAGGGGGCACGCCTACCCCGCCAGGCGTGGCCTCCACCCTCGTGGGCCCCCTGTTGCTCCACCGACGTACTCCTTCCTCCTATATATACCTATGTACCCCCAAACGATCAGATACGGAACCAAAAACCTAATTCCACCATCGCAACTTTCTGTATCCACGAGATCCCATCTTGGGGCATGTTTCGGAGCTCCGCCGAAGGGGGCATCGATCACGGACGGCTTCTACATCAACACCATAGCCTCTCCGATGAAGTGTGAGTAGTTCACCTCAGACCTACGGGTCCATAGTTATTAGCTAGATGGCTTCTTCTCTCTTTTTGGATCTCAATACAATGTTCTCCCCCTCTCTTGTGGAGAACTATTCGATGTAATCTTCTTTTTGCGGTGTGTTTGTTGAGACCGATGAATTGTGGGTTTATGATCAAATCTATCTATGAATAATATTTGAATCTTCTCTAAATTATTTTATGTATGATTGGTTATCTTTGCAAGTCTCTTCGAATTATCAGTTTGGTTTGGCCTACTAGATTGATCTTTCTTGCAATGGGAGAAGTGCTTAGCTTTGGGTTCAATCTTGCGGTGTCCTTTCCCAGTGACAGTAGGGGCAGCAAGGGTTGTATTGTATTGTTGCCATCGAGGATAACAAGATGGGGTTTTCATCATATTGCATGAGTCTATCCCTCTACATCATGTCATCTTGCTTAAGGCGTTACTCTGTTTTTAACTTAATACTCTAGATGCATGCTGGATAGCCGGTCGATGAGTGGAGTAATAGTAGTAGATGCAGGCAGGAGTCGGTCTACTTGTCTCAGACGTGATGCCTATATACATGATCATACCTAGATATTCGCATAACTATGCTCAATTCTGTCAATTGCTCAACAGTAATTTGTTCACCCACCGTAGAATACTTATACTCTCGAGAGAAGCCACTAGTGAAACTATGACCCCCGGGTCTATCTTTATCATATTAATCTCCTACTACTTAGTTATTTCCTTTCCTTTTTACTTTGCTTTTATTTTACTTTGCATCTTTATCACAAAAATACCAAAAATATTATCTTATCATATCTATCAGATCTCACTCTCGTAAGTGGCCGTGTAGGGATTGGCAACCCCTATTCGCGTTGGTTGCGAGGATTTATTTGTTTTGTGCAGGTACGAGGGACTCGTGCGTAGCCTCCTACTGGATTGATACCTTGGTTCTCAAAAACTGAGGGAAATACTTACGCTACTTTGCTGCATCATCCCTTCCTCTTCGGAAAAAACCAACGCAGTGCTCAAGAGGTAGCACAAGGCACAAAAAACCACCGGAATTACGCCTAATGTGTAACGCGGAGCACTGATGCTGGAATTTGACCGTGAAAACAGCCAAACGGACATGTGGGTCCCGCTTGTCGAGCTGACGTGGCGAAGACCCAAAGGTTTGACCGACTGATATGGCAAATGAGACACGGGCCCCACCTGTCAATGACTAGCAAGTTATCTTCTTTTTATTCTGTGGAGCATTCCATCGAGCACCTTCTAGGCATTCATCCTCTGGTCCCTGAAGAAGGCACCGCACGCCATGGCCATGCCGGAGCAGTGACCAGCGGAACGGCGAGAGTAAGGACCAGAGGAACGGCAGGCCGGACGCCTCCACCTGAGAGCAGAGGCGCCTGCGTGAAGAAGAAGGCGACCGTCCGCACAGGTGAGCTCGCGCGGCGGCGCACCATGGAGCCGGCAGATGCAGCCGCGGCAGTGACAAACTTGGGTGGCGTACATGGTTATTCTTGTGCGGTTGTGGAGGCGACGGGGACTTGGGTTGCTCGTGCTAGGCAGGGGTCGCCCTGGTCGAGCGTCGCCGCCGCTAGCGCGCCCGCGGCCAACGGCCCGATGTCCATGGTGTTCTTCTGCAGATGGTGGCGCGAGCGCAACGGCAAGTTGCGGGCCGAGCTCGAGGAGGTGGCGTCAGGGGCTCATGGGGAGCGGAGCAGCTCGTGTGCCTCTCCATGGATTGCCGGCAGCGCACGGCAAGCGCAGCGGCGAGCTGCGGGCCGACCTCTGGGAGGTGGCGTTGGTGCCTCATGGGGAGCGGCGGCGGCTCGTCTTTCTCTCCATGGCGTGACGGCGGGTGACGATAGGTGGGCGCCGCCACTCGGCAAGGAGAGAGACGGGGAAGGAGGACGGCGGCATGCCGTTGCCATGGTGGCCATGGAGCTCTCGGCTCGGCTGTCCATGCCAGCAGGGCGGCGGCGGCTCGTCTTTCTCTCCATGGCGTGACGGCGGGTGACGATAGGTGGGCGCCGCCACTCGGCAAGGAGAGAGACGGGGAAGGAGGACGGCGGCATGCCATTGCCATGGTGGCCATGGAGCTCTCGGCTCGGCTGTCCATGCCAGCAGGGCGGCGGCGGGATTTAAGGGTTCATGGCATGCGGGGAAGAGTCTGAGGCGGACGGGGCTAGCTTGAGCAGGGGCTGCCATGGCCATGAAGCTCTCGTCTCGCATGGACAGAGGTGGCTCGACCGCACACAAGCTGCTCGATGCATTGCTCAAAGGAAATAAAGATGAGATGAAGATGATCACGTAGTCAATGACAGGCGGGGCATGCATCTCGCGTGCCGCCTCACCTGGTCAATACTTTTTTTATGCTCGGTCTCCGCCACGTCAGCCCGATAGGCAGGACCTACCTGTCGGCTTGGCTGTTATCACAGTCAGATCCCAGCATCAATGCTCCGTGTTACACATTAGACACAATTCTGATGGTTTTTGTGTCCTATTTTCAATCCGATATCAAATTATTACCTTAATCTTAAATATAATGGTTTTGGGTAAATAATTCACAGAAGCCTTTTGATTTGCAGGAGATGAGAGCGTATGAATCGTCTGGGACTTTGAGCGGAACTTAAACAACGGGCATCGGATTATATAAGGAAGGATGTGGTTTTGTTTCCG
Source organism: Triticum dicoccoides (assembly GCF_002162155.2). Classification (NCBI taxonomy): domain Eukaryota; kingdom Viridiplantae; phylum Streptophyta; class Magnoliopsida; order Poales; family Poaceae; genus Triticum; species Triticum dicoccoides. Next base: position 122,836,373 of record NC_041382.1, read on the forward strand.
ATTCGATCTAATCAGGCACAAAATTATATTAAGGAATTCTCAGTTTGATCAAGCAAGTTCGAGCCGGAGTCGTATAGCCGCACTCTAAAAGCATCTTCAGCCGAGCCCCCAACACGCCTTTTTCAGGCGTTTTTTTCGCGCCGACGCACAAAAATCGGCCCAGTCGCACCCCCAGAAACCCAATTTTCGCCGGCTCGGATTGAATTCGACGCCGGCGAACCCAGGCCGAACCCGACGCGCTGGGGGCCGCTCGGGGGCGCCAGGTGAAATGGTTTTGGCGCGAAAGAGTGGTAGGCCCGCCGAGTCAGCGACACTCGCCTCGTCGTCCTGCGAACGCCTCGTTTTCCCGCAGGGAATCAATGCCAAGGCTGCGGCCGGTCAGCCTTCCATTGATTCCTCACGGGGCGGCTCTTCACGGGCGGCGCGTCGCCGCCCCATCCCCGCGTACACACGCCTCCCCGGCGGCTATAAAAAGCGCCCCCACCCCGCTGTTGCCACAGACGCCGTGCTCTCTCTCTCTCTCTCCGCCGACGAACCTCTGTGTCTCTCTGCGTCGCCGACGATCCTCTCCTCTCTCCCAGCCCATCCACCACAACAATGTGCGAGCGATTCCCCGGCGACGGAGCGGCGGCCAACGGCTTCGGCCGCCGCTCACTGCAAACGTGGGAGGCCTACATGCTTTTCGAGGCGAACATTCCGACGCCTTCAGACATGCGTGCTGGGCCGACAGGATGGAGGCTCAGCGCCGGAGGCGTCCCCATCCCCCCTGCCGGACATCGTCGCGCGCCTCGATCTCTTCACCGGCGAGGTCGACCGCGTTCGGTCGTCGCTGACTGATGAGCAGCGCGCCTCCCCGCAGTACGCCAGCGCGCCGCCCTCACGCGGTTCGAAACTCGTCGCTGTGGCCGGGAGGAGTGAGGCATCGTCGTTATCGACGACAACGACGAAGACGACGCGCCGCCGCCGCCTGTCCGCCAGGGAGACGTCAGGCAGGGGTCAAGAAGGAGAAGGCCGCCGCCGACGACGAGGACGGCAGCGACGTCGGCGACTTCGCTGCACTAATTGAGTTCTTCGCCCCCATAGATTTGTTTTTTTAAATAATTTATGTAAAACGCCGAACATGTTTAATATGAATATCAAGTTTATAGAATTTTAGCCGAACTTCGTCAAATTCAGCTTTTTTTTTTAAAAAACGCGTCCCAGGCGACCCTAGGACGAGCGGCTGGGAATCCGCTCGCCCCCGCGCCGATTTAAACGCCGGCTCGCCTCTAGAGGACACGTAAAATCACCGTCTGAGGAGCCAACTGCTGAAGATGCTCTAACCTTTGGAAAAATAGAGTCGGTGGCTACGGATGATCCTTCTGCATCACCCGGCGCCAGCAATCCTCAGCCAGCCGAGCGACTGCGGCAAGTGAGGTCCCCTGTGACCAGGGCCGGCCCTTGACCTAGGTCTCCTGTGTGTATATACTACAGTTATTATCCAGCCATGGACTCGAGTACTAGTATAAAAATGCACAATCTCTCTTTTCCAAGAAGCGCCAAAATCTCTCTTTCTTCTTGAGTATCCGCCTCCTTCCTTCTCCCCATTTTTTTTTTTTTGCGTGGAAAGGGATTCTATTGATTAAGGAATAAGGTTACAATCGGCATTCACAACGCTAGCAATTTCCTTGGGGGTACTACGCAGCCAACATGCAGTGCGTTGTTGCGATCGTCCCATGTAAGCGAGGCTATGACTAGCAACATTAACATCCCGCCTAACCTTAACAAGTTCTATCCTCCTTCCTCCAGAAATAAGATTTCTAATCTCATTCACACGATATGCATGTGGTGATCGATCCTTTCTTGGCGACGATAACATTGTGATGGCTTCAGCGCAGTCAGACTCGACAACAAAATCGAGATCCGTCCAACTCAGAGCGAGATGAATTCCCTCCTGGATTGCGGCAAGCTCGGCTTCAAGCGCTCCAGTGCAGGATGGCAGCGCACGGATCGCAGCAAAGATGACAGCCCTTGAGTGGTCTCGAAGGATCATACCTGCGCCTGCAGAACCATTCTCCGCCACATACACCCCATCAACGTTGAGCTTGGCAGTACCCGGTTCCGGAGGTCTCCACTTCTCTATATGCGGTATAGGCTCTTGATGGACATGTTTGACACCGCCTAGCTTAATCACACCTTTCCCCTTGATCTGGTCCTCATGAGGGTGTTGTTGTAGTGCCAGGAGGGAGGTGATATAGCTGGACAAAAATCGCCTTGATTTTGCAATAGGGATAAACGGCTTCTGATGGGTCACCTCATTGCGTACATGCCAGGCTCGCCACATGATCATGAGGCATATAAGTCGCTGGGTATCTGATAATTTCTCAAGCAACCTGAACAACCAATCAGGGGCACCATCCTTGAGTTGGTCAGCTTTAGGAATGTCCCATTCCTCCCGCATAGCATTCCAAAGGCCAGCAGCATGTGGGCACCAAATCAGAGCATGATGGGCATCTTCCATAGCATTACCGCATACTGTACAGATTACTGACTGAGAAATATGTAGACGACATTGGTACTCCTCTGTAGCCAGTGCTTCTAAGGCTGCCTTCCAGGCAAAGATACGGACCTTCGGTGGAGCCGGGTTCTTCCAAATAAGGTCCCAAGCCGGCCGGCGCCCGTCCGGCCTAGAGCTCGAGGATCCCATGTTCTGCATCATCGGCATCTCCTGAAGACCCAGATAATAAGCGCTTTTAACTGAAAAAATGCCACGTTTGTCCAGGTGCCAGGCTACAAAGTCTTCCTCCATTCGACACGACGCCTTTATTTTTGTGATCTCCATAATATCTGGTGGGTAAAAATGTTGGTGCAAGAGAGCCATTGATTGCCTGCCACAAGTCCTGAAGAAGCCAGGCCCTGGAAATTTAATGATTCGTTTGGTTCTATCACCACCTTAATCTTCTTCTTCATTCGGTTCGCACTAGGCTCTCTGAAGTGCTAGGGCCGGCCCCTGCCTCTAAAGAATGAGCGGCCGATGCCTGCACGATTCGTATGTGGTAGCACGAGCAGCAAGCGTACATGCAGGAGCGCAGTTGCGGGAGCAGTATCGTTCGGAGATCGTGCGGGATCAGTCGTCCGTGAAGCAATTTTGTGCACAAAAAGAACAAAACAATGATCTTTTGTAGTGAATAGTGCATGTGCTATAAGTACAGGGTTTTTTTTATCGGAAATAATAAATCCCGAACGTTTGGGATTTCACCATAGCAAATCGAATGTTTTCGATGGCAATTTTAATGACATGCAGATGGCAAGTTTAGTATACACACACGACAATTTTCTGGCAAAAATACACTATGCATGGTCGATTTGCCATGGTCAAATCCCGAACGCTCAGGCATTACGGGGGTTCTTTTTTTTTTTGTCCAGCTCAGAGCAAGTGTGTTCTTTCATGAAATTTTACAGAGATGTAGCATACGTCTCTATGTTCATGTGCATTTGTATCAGAACTTTTTGAAACCTAGAAATATGATTTCCGCACATGAACCAAAAAACCACGCTCCTTCTAGATTTCTTTGATGCCCATCCCTTCTTCTTCTTTTTTTCGAGTAGAACGTATCCCTTCTATATATGATCGGGGTTACATGGGCCCCATCAAGCACCGTTCGACAGACCCACATGATCATCTAGCGAAAAAAGTAGGTCTGGTCCTCATCGGGCCAGCGAACGAGAGGAAGAAAGGGAAGGACAAATGGCGCAAAGCAACTGAACATCCGTGGATATGACAAGAAGGAAACGCGCACCCAACTCTCTGAACATGATCGCAGATCTTCACTAGCTGTGTTACTGCAACTCAAATGATGTGCTTGCTCCCAAACAATCCCCTCTATTTGTTCTGCAATTCTCTGCGGTATCGATCATCTGGTGGAAGTGTTGTTTCATTGACAGAATTTTTCCCTCGTGCATCTGCTCTGCTCCACATTGTATACCAATCTAACACCAAGCACACCGATCCAGCCAGGACCAGAGCGCCGCATGAAGATCAATCGGCACAACACTAGCTACGGCATTTATCAACTTTATTCGCAAGACACCATGCAAATATAGTACAACTACTTGGTGCCAATAAGAATTCGTAGTTCAGGCAACAGTAAGCTAAACCGAACAGCTAGCAGAATAAGTTCTCTCCACAAAGTAGTCACTAAATCGTGGCGCAATGCCCATACACATCACAGTAATTCATGGAACAAACCATGCCATGGATCTTCAGAGGTAGTAGTAGGAGAGCAGAGGCGCCAACACCGCGGCTAGGAGGAGGGTTGCCGCCGAGACGGGAGACCTGGTCGCTGCCGATTTCGCTGGGCTTGGGCTGATGGTTGCTGGGGTTGATCCAGAAGTTGGTGTAGGTGCTGCAAGATGCATTTTGATTTCAGTATAGAGAAATGGAAGTAAGATTCAGAGGACAGAAAAGCAGAAACCAACATTCGTTTCAATTCAGGACTTCAGGCAATAAAGTAAACGGGTGGTGGTTTTCCTCTATCAGTCCCTCATCAGCTTCACACCGATGAACAATCCCTGACGGTGAATTTAATACAAACTGATGCATGTACACAAATCATACAGTATCTTTTAGCATCTCACACATTCTATCACTAATTGGAAGCCACAATTGGCGCTTTCGATCATTTAGTGGTTGCTATCCATCATAATGGTTTGCCAATTCTGTTGTGAGCGTGATGCAGTACATCTGGCTGTCAACCCTCATGTAACATTGCGATGACATTGAAAGGAACCACCACCATGACAGCAATACTTGATTAGTGATGTCTTCGTTTACAGTAGAAATTAATAGCTTGAAGGTCTGCTAGTATGTGCCAATTTCATTCTTCTTTATGAATCTCCAAAGAAAAACATTATCTTTTGTCATGTTTTTATTAAGTGGAGATTCTCAACAACACAAAATGTTCTGTTTTTTCACATGCAGACCACTGAAAGATAGTCCTGCTGTACTCTAGATGCCAGAGGAATCCATAAAAATTCTCTGTAGCCCACGAAAGCATTGATGTCAATGCCCATGGACACATTCATACGTTTTCCCCTTGATCTCAGAGTGGAAAATGGAGGTAGGGAGAAATCGACTCTAGCTCTTGATTGTTCTTTAACCATTCAGGTCGGAGCATGTCTTGATTAGATCTAATTAACGTTTTCCTTTTTCACGGATCTACAGGAACAAAGAGAGGGATTCAAAATGTACGAGCTGCAAAGGAGAAAAGAGGGGGTAATTACCTTCAGTAGGGGCGCCGTTAGGGGCTCCGCCGGGCAGTTTCACTGCAGGAGAGCCAAAAACAAAGTCAGACCAACACCACATGTGACAGATCACAAATCGACACGAGGAAAAGAAAAGGGAATCAGAACAAGATGGCGCTAAGGGGAGATGGCTCACGGCTGCAGTTGCTGAGGGCGGCCGGGTTGCCGCCGCAGGCGGCGGGGAGGCCCTTGGCGCGGGTGAGGTTCATGGGGATGCCGTAGTCCTTGCCGAAGGCGTCGCAGAGGCAGGCGACGCTGGCGGGGCTGGCGAGCGCGGCCTTGACGCCGGCGCAGCACTCCTTGGGCGGCTTGCCCTGCGCGGCCCCCGGCGAGATGTAGGGGAGGCAGCCGGCGAGGCCCGTCAGCGCGGAGCCGCAGTCCCCCGCCGGCCCCGCCGGCCCCGCCGCCGGCGCCTGCGACGCCGCGCCGGACGCCAGCGCGAGGACGACGGTCAGGACCGCCGCGACGACGGCGTGGGCGGGGCGCGCCATGGCGGGTGCTCGTGCTCGAGTGCGGGGGCGGCGTGGGAGGGAGTGCGGAGTGCGCGGTGTGGTGGTGGACTGGACTGGACTGGTGGGCTGTGGGCGGCTCGGCTGGCTTTAAAGGTGGCGGCTCCTCGGCGCGGCCAGCGAGGGCGGTGAGGTGAGATTGTGCAGTAGGGTTTCGTCCTGGTGGTGGTGGTGGTGAGTGGTGGCTATCGTTATCTACCGGGGCGGCGTGGCGGGCGCACCGGAAAGCGGTTGGCTGGCCGAGTGCTCAGCGGTTGGCTGGCCGAGTGCTCGGCGGTTGGCGCGGGAGTCAAGTCTCCAGCGCGCGACTCGACTGCCACGTTGGGAACCCCCTTTTCGGCGTCCTTGGAAACGGTAAGCATGATAGCATATACTCACTCCATTTTTTTGTTCAAAAATCATACAATGCCATTGTTTTTCAGCATTTTGGGCCCCGTTTGTGGAATCATTTCACGACCATTTTTGCGAAAAAAAGAAGTGGTGGAGTGCACAGACATGACATGATGACCAGCCGTGCAGGCTCCAGCCGGAGACACCCTACCTCCAGAATGAATAAATTTGAAAGAAAAGAAACAAATACGACAAGATCTCAAAATCGACTACGTGCTCTTATTCTTCTTGTATTATGAGATTTCTTTTCTCCTCAGGAAAACGCGCTTCGTTCCTGTAAATTCAACCACTACCTGGCTGCTCGATGTGTCGTCTTCTTTCTAGTATTTCCCCATCCCGTGACTTTAGCCGCCAATGACAACTCAAAAAAAAAAATTGCCAATGCCAACGAATGTTTTTTTTTCTTTGATCTGCATAGACATTCCGCGGTCCATGTGAAGGTATTTCCCCCTGAACACTTTGCGACAGCGATGCACAGCTGTGGTGCGGGTGTGGCCAGCCCAAATTCCGTGATGCGCCTTTGCACTTGCAAATATGGAATGCAAGATGGAGGGGCACGCATGTGATCTTCCAGCTGGTTTGCATCCATGCTCTCCAGTACTACTACTCCTACCTGGCCCATGGAATTATTGTGCAATCCATACTACGTTCTGGGGCAGCATCCTTATCTCGCACAGTGTTGTCGATCTCGCGTGAGAGCGCGGATAACCTCACCTCACTTATTTCTCCACACGCAGCCTTGTCTCTTCAGTTTGCAAAATGGAAATGGCAAGGCAGGGCGTGCGGCTCCGGAGGCCCCCAAATCCCTAAACCAGAAGCCGCCGGATCTCCTCCCCCGGCCGCCAAAGGCGGAGGGTGCTGGCGACGCCCCCACGACAGGCCCCTTCGCGCGGAGCGGGTCTCCCCCGGGGCCAGCCTTGGAGGTGGGGTGGCCAGTGGCGTGATCTTGTTGCTGGTCGCCGGAGCACGTCGGAGAGCGCGGAGGTGCGAAGGAACCGGGTCAGGAGGCTGCTGTGCGGAGGAGGAGGAAGAAGAAGGCGGCGCGCTGGCGCTGGTGGGCGGCGGCGGCGCGAGCGCTCTGCCAGGAAGGTGGCGGCGCTGAGGAGGCCCTGCCAGGAAGGAGATCCTGGCGGGCAACGGGCGGTCGGCCATCTCCATGCGGTGGGTGTGCGATGATGCCCCCGGAAGCGCTGGCGCCGGAGCTGTGGATGGAGGTGCGGCCAGCCCCAGATCCGTTTCGATCTGGGCTTGTGGGGTTGGCTCCGCCGCGCGGCAGTGGAAAGACCACGACTTTCTTCTCGCGGACGGCGCGGGGACTCGCGGTGTGGTTGGAGGCTCAGCGGAGGGCACGGCGAGGGCATTCGCCGGATCATGGCGAGGAGCACCTCCGGTAGGTGGCGGCAGGTGGAGCGCTAGCAACGGCGGTGGCGGCGGCGTTGGATCAGCCATGGAGGCGGCGGCGCCGAGATGGCCCTGCCAGGAAGGAGTCCTGGTGCGCAGCGGGCGTCCGGCTGCCTCCGTGTGAGGGGATCGCGGCGATGCCCCGGTGGAGATGGCGCCGGAGTGAGGTTGGAGGGGCGGGCGAGATCCAATCTAGCGGCAGTCTCTCGGTGTCGATGAAGGCCGATGGAGCGGATCCGGCTTTTGCTCCGCTTGGAGGAGGTGGTTGCTTCTCGACGGCGATGTTGGTGGAGGTCTGGTTCGCGCTCTCTCGGCAGTGCGGGTGGTGTTGGACCACGGCTACGCGGCTTCGGCGGATTTGCTGCGGTGGCGGCGGTGCGAGGCTTCAGAAACGATGCTGCCCGGTACCTCGTCGGAGTGGAGATGTGCAACATTACGGATGAAAATCCTGTCCGGTTTTGGCCGGCCGGCGTCGATGGCACCCGCGGGTGTCATTCCCCTCTCTGGAGGCGACGTCGAGTGTGTCGCCATCTCCCTCGTGCTTGGTGTTGGCAGTTGTCTCCGGGCGAAAGCCTTGGTCCTCTGGAGCGGCATGATGGCGGCGTCTGCGACGTCGTTTCTCTGTTGGGAGCATCGTGCGAGGAGACCGAGTTTCCTGTTGGCGCTACTCCGGTGCTCGTCGTGGCCCTGACCGCTCTCCTCCGGCGCTATGTATGGTCGTCGCGGATGAATCCAAAGGAAGCTGGAGTTGCTATTCTTCGGAGGTGTTCTGTGTCGATTAAGACGCGGCGAGGTGTTTCGGTTCTGGGCAGGCTTTTCCGTGTTCTAGTTGTGTTGTTGTGTGTGGCTGTCCTGAGATAGTCGGAGGTGGTGTTGTGCTACGCTCGTTGTTCGCAGCGAGTGATAGATGTCATGTACTTTTTCTCTCCTTCTATAAAGCTATGGTACGCAATTTGCGTACCCTCGAAAAAAAAAAAGGTAAGGCAGTCTGGTTTTACATCGTCAATTGCCGTAAAACTTACGTGATTGAAAAAAGATAGACTGTGCTCCTCAATCGAACAAAAGAAGGAAAAATGACAGAGAAATAAGACGTCTTTTGCAGTTCGTGGTTTTACCTCGATAGAAAGGTCAGTGTAGCTTTGCCCCGCGGAAGTTCCCGTGAAAAGAAGGAAAATGATAGGCGTTCGTTGACGAATCTCATGATCTCATCTGGTATCACCTCACACACACACTTGGGTGGCAGTGGCACTGCACTTCGTCTGCATGCATACCGACGAGACGATGCCGACCAGCGGTGAGGATATGGAAGAAGAAAAAAGGTGCGCCGCGTCCACAGGCAACAGTCCGGGAATCTCACCGGCTTTTTTTCTTTGAGTTGATCTCACCTACTTTTTGGCGGCCATACCGATGGTGACAGCTAAGCTCGTTCGTGTCGTTTCAGAACGAGTCGCGGGAATGGTAGTAGTCCGTATGTTCATGTGTTCATTTTTTGAGGGCTATATGTTCAGTTTTTTTAGGACCGCCACTTCGAAATGACGGCAGGGATTTGTTTTGCAAGAAATGTAGGAAACGCATAGAACGCACAAGGGAAATCTAAACGCCCCTGTGATTAACCATAAGAAAAAATTATAAAATATATAGTATTTGAATGACATGATCCTTAAACCCTATAGAATTAACAAACCGCAATAATTTAAACCAAAAAAGTGTTCGATGCCACAGAGAAAATAAAGATATTATATAGAAATGTTTGAATAAATGCTAAATTTTCTATATGAAATATAGTGCAAATGATTTATTAGGAAAACCTCATATAGGATTCAATCCCACAAATCTCATTAGGATTCAATCCCTCAAAAAACTCCCACAAATCAAACAACCAATATAAAAAAACTAAGGATTATAACCCTCTGAAGCCCTAATAACATTTTTTTAGAAGGAGGATAATCCCCGGCCTCTGCTTCAGGACGATGCATGCAGCCATATATTATTAATAGAGCAAAATCCAGCAGCCGAACACCATCGTTCCGGAAAAAACGGAAAACAAACACTAAGGCCATATACCTCGCGACAGTAACACCCCCAGATAACACTAACCCTATGATACAAGACACATCATACATGAAAAATACACAACTCATAGGCTACGCCTTCAAGAAGGAATCGCCGCACGTGCGCGGATGATGGCGAGTCCACCACAAAGTTGAACTTCGGATTCTCATCCCCAAAGCAAAGCTTCAATCCACCACCTTCAACAAGGACACAACTGTTGGGGAACGTAGTAATTTCAAAAAAAAAATCTACGCACACACGGGATCATGGTGATACATAGCAACGAGAGGGGAGAGTGTTGTCCACGTACCCTCGTAGACCGTTAAGCGGAAGCATTATGACAACGCAGTTGATGTAGTCGTACATCTTCACGATCGACCGATCCTCAGTACCGAACGTACGTCACCTCCGCATTCAGCACATGTTTAGCTCGGTGACGTCCCGCGAACTCACGATCCAGTAGAGCTCGGGGAAGAGTTTCGTCATCACAGCGGCGTGTTGACGATGTTGATGAAGCTACCGCAGCAGGGCTTCGCCTGAACACCGCTACAGTATGACCGAGGTGGATTATGGTGGAGGGGGCACCGCACACGGCTGGGAGAGATCTTTGTGATCAACTTGTGTGTCTAGAGGTGCCCCCCTGCCCTGTATATAAAGGAGCAAGGGGGAGGCCGGCCGGCCCTTGTTGGCGCGCCTAGGAGGAGGAATCCTCCTCCTAGTAGGAGTAGGATTCCTCCCTTTCCTACTCCTACCAGGAGGGGGAAAGGCAGGGAGAGAAAGAGAAGGAAAAGGGGGGGCGCCGCCCCCCTTCTCCTAGTCCAATTCAAACAGGGGGAAGGGGGCGCGCTGCCTGCCCTAGGTCGGCCCCTCTCTCTTTCCCGTATGGCCCAACAAGGCCCATTAGCCCCCCCCCCTCGGGGAGGGGGGGGTCCGGTAACCCCTTCGGTACTCCGGTAAAATCCCGATTTCACCCGGAACTATTCCGATGTCCACATGAAGGCTTCCAATATATCAATCTTTATGTCTCGACCATTTCGAGACTCCTCATCATGTCTGTGATCATATCCGGGACTCCGAACTACCTTCGGTACATCAAAACATATAAACTCATAAAACCGATCGTTATAGAACTTTAAGCGTGCGGACCCTACGGGTTCGAGAACTATGTAGACATGACCGAGACACGTCTCCGGTCAATAACCAATAGCGGAACCTGGATGCTCATATTGGTTCCTACATATTCTACGAAGATCTTTATCGATCAAACCGCACAACACTATACGTTGTTCTCTTTGTCATCGGTATGTTACTTGCCCGAGATTCGATCGTCGGTATCCAATACCTAGTTCAATCTTGTTACCGGCAAGTCTCTTTACTCGTTCCGTAATACATCATCCCGTAACTAACTCATTAGTTATCATGCTTGCAAGGCTTATAGTGATGTGTATTACCGAGAGGGCCCAGAGATACCTCTCCGACAATCAGAGTGACAAATCCTAATCTTGATCTATGCCAACTCAACAAGTACCATCGGAGACACCTGTAGAGCACCTTTATAATCACCCAATTACGTTGTGACGTTTGGTAGCACACAAAGTGTTTCTCCGGTAAACGGGAGTTGCATAATCTCATAGTCATAGGAACATGTATAAGTCAAGAAGAAAGCAATAGCAACATACTAAACGATCAAGTGCTAAGCTAACAGAATGGGTCAAGTCAATCACATCATTCTCCTAATGATGTGATCCCATTAATCAAATGACAACTCATGTCCATGGCTAGGAAACTCAACCATCTTCGATTAACGAGCTAGTCAAGTAGAGGCATACTAGTGGCACTCTGTTTGTCTATGTATTCACACATGTATTATGTTTCCGGTTAATACAATTCTAGCATGAATAATAAACATTTATCATGAAATAAGGAAATAAATAATCTGTTTGTCTATGTATTCACACATGTATTATGTTTCCGATTAATACAATTCTAGCATGAATAATAAACATTTATCATGAAATAAGGAAATAAATAATAACTTTATTATTGCCTCTAGGGCATATTTCCTTCAGTCTCCCACTTGCACTAGTCAATAATCTAGATCACATCGCCATGTGATTTAACATCAATAGTTTACATCACCATGTGATTAACACCCATAGTTCACATCGTCATGTGATCAACACCTAAAGGGTTTACTAGAGTCAATAATCTAGTTCACATCACTATGTAATTAACACCCAAAGAGTACTAAGGTGTGATCACATTTTGCTTGTGAGAGAAGTTTATTCAACGGGTCTGCCATATTCAGATCCGTGTGTATTTTGCAAATTTCTATGTCAACAATGCTCTGCACGGAGCTACTCTAGCTAATTGCTCCCACTTTCAATATGTATCTAGGTCGAGACTTAGAGTCATCCAGATCGGTGTCAAAGCTTGAATTGACGTAACTCTTTACGACGAACCTTTTGTCACCTCCATAATTGAGAAACATATCCTTATTCCACTAAGGATAATTTTGACCGCTGTCCAATGATCTACTCCTAGATCACTATTGTACTCCCTTGCCAAAAACAGTGCAGGGTATACAATAGATCTGGTACACAGCATGACATACTTTATAGAACCTATGGCCGAGGCATAGGGAATGACTTTCATTCTCTTTCTATCTTCTGTCGTGGTTGGGCTTTGAGTCTTACTCAATTTCACACCTTGTAACATAGGCAAGAACTCTTTCTTTGATTGTTCCATTTTGAACTACTTCAAAATCTTGTCAAGGTATGTACTCATTGAAAAAACTTATCAAGCGTGTTGATCTATCTCTATAGATCTTGATGCTCAATATGTAAGCGGCTTCACCGAGGTCTTTCTTTGAAAAACTCCTTTCAAAAACTCCTTTATGCTTTGCAGAATAATTCTACATTATTTCCGATCAACAATATGTCATTCAGATATACTTATCAGAAATGTTGTAGTGCTCCCACTCACTTTCTTGTAAATACAGGCTTCACCGCAAGTCTGTATAAACCTATATGCTTTGATCAACTTATCAAAGTGTATATTCCAACTCCGAGATGCTTGCACCAGTCCATAGATGGATCACTAGGGCTTGCATATTTTGTTAGCCATTGACAAAATCTTCTGGTTGCATCATATACAACTCTTTATTTAATAAATCCTTTAAGGAATGCAGTTTTGTTTATCCATTTGCCAGATTTCATAAAATGCGGCAATTTGCTAACATGATTCAGACAGACTTAAGCATCGCTACGAGTGAGAAAATCTCATCATAGTCAACACCTTGAACTTTGTCAAAAACCTTTTTCGACAAGTCTAGCTTTGTAGATAGTAACACTACTATCAGTGTCCGTCTTCCTCTTGAAGATACATTTATTTTCTATGGCTTGCTGATCATCGGGCAAGTCAACCAAAGACCACACTTTGTTCTCATACATGGATCCCATCTCAGATTCCATGGCCTCAAGCCATTTCGTGGAATCTGGGCTCATCATCGCTTCCTCATAGTTCGTAGGTTTGTCATGGTCAAGTAACATGAACTCCAGAATAGGATTACCGTACCACTCTGGTGGGGAACATACTCTGGTTGACTTACGAGGTTCGATAGTAACTTGATCCGAAGCTTTCATGATCATCATCATTAACTTCCTCACTAATTAGTGTAAGCATCACTGGAACTGATTTCAGTGATGAACTACTTTCCAATTCAGGAGAAGGTACAACTACCTTATCAAGTTCTACTTTCCTCCCACTCACTTCTTTCAAGAGAAACTCCTTCTCTAGAAAGGATCCATTTTTAGCAACGAATATCTTGCCTTCGGATCTGTGATAGAAGGTGTACCCAACAGTAACTTTTGGGTATCCTATGAAGATGCACTTCTCCGATTTGGGTTTGAGCTTATCAGGATGAAACTTTTTCACATAAGCATCGCAACCCCAAACTTTAAGAAACGACAAATTTGGTTTCTTGCCAAACCACAGTTCGTATGGTGCCGCCTCAACGGATTTAGATGGTGCCCTATTTAACGTGAATGCAGTTGTCTCTAATGCATAACCCCAAAACCATAGTGGTAAATTGGTAAGAGACATCATAGATTGCACCATATCTAATAAAGTACGGTTACGATGTTCGGACACACCATTACGCTGTGGTGTTTCGGGTGGCGTGAGTTGTGAAACTATTCCGCATTGTTTCAAATGAAGACCAAACTCGCAACTCAAATATTCTCCTCCACGATCAGATCGTAGAAACTTTATTTTCTTGTTACGATGATTTTCCACTTCACTCTGAAATTCTTTGAACTTTTTGAATGTTTCAGACTTATGTTTCTTCAAGTAGATATACCCATATCTGCTCAAATCATCTGTGAAGGTCAGAAAATAACGATACCCGCCGCGAGCCTCAACACTCATCGGGCCTCATACATTAGTATGTATTATATCCAATAAGTCAGTTGCTCGCTCCATTGTTCTGGAGAAAGGAGTCTTAGTCATCTTTGCCCATGAGGCATGGTTCGCAAGCATCTATTGATTCATTAATCAAGTGATTCCAAAAGCCCATCAGCATGGATTTTCTTCATGTGCTTGACCCCAATATGACCTAAACGGCAGTGCCACAAATAAGTTGCACTATCATTATTAACTTCGCATCTTTTGGCTTCAATATTATGAATATGTGTATCACTACGATCGAGATCCAACAAACCATTTTATTGGGTGTATAACCATAGAAGGTTTTATTTATGTAAACAGAATAACAATTATTCTCTAACTTAAATGAATAACCGTATTGCAATAAACATGATCAAGTCATATTCTTGCTCGACACAAACACCAAATAACATTTATTTAGGTTCAACACTAATCCCGAAAGTATAGGGAGTGTGCGATGATGATCATATCATTCTTGGAACTACTTCCAACACACATCGTCACTTCACCCTTAACTAGTCTCTGTATATTCTGCAACTCCTGTTTCAAGTTACTACTCTTAGCAACTGAACTAGTATCAAATACCGAGGGGTTGCTATAAACACTAGTAAAGTACACATCAATAACATGTATATCCAATATACCTTTGTTCACCTCGCCATCCTTCTTATCCGCCAAATACTGGGGGCAGTTTCGCTTCTAGTGACCAGTCCCTTTGCAGTAGAAGCACTCAGTCTCAGGTTTAGGTCCAGACTTGGGCTTCTTCGCTTGAGCAACAACTTGCTTGCCGTTCTTCTTGAAGTTCCCCTTCTTCCCTTTGCCTTTTTCTTGAAACTAGTGGTCTTTGTCAACCATCAACACTTGATGCTTTTCTTGATTTCTACCTTCGTCGATTTCAGCATCACGAAGAGCTTGGGAATTACTTTTGTCATCCCTTGCATATTATAATTCATCACTAAGTTCTAATAACTCGGTGATAGTGACTAGAGAACTTTGTCAATTACTCTTTTATCTGGAAGGTTAACTCCCTCTCGATTCAAGCAATTGTAGTACTCAGACAATCTGAGCACATGCTAACTAGTTGAGCTATTCTCCTCCATCTTGTAGGCAAAGTACTGTCAGAGGTCTCATACCTCTCGACACGGGCATGAGTATGAAATACCAATTTCAACTCTTGGAACATCTTATATGCTCCATGGCGTTCAAAACGTCTTTGAAGCCCCGATTCTAAGCCGTTAAGCATGGTGCACTAAACTATCAAGTAGTCATCATATTGAGCTAGCCAAACGTTCATAATGTCTGCATCTGCTCCTGCAATAGGTCTGTCACCTAGCGGTGCATCAAGGACATAATTCTTCTGTGCAGCAATGAGGATAATCCTCAGATCACGGATCCAATCCGCATCATTGCTACTAACATTTTTCAACATAATTTTTCTCTAGGAACACAATAAAACGGGGAGCAACATCGCGAGCTATTGATCTACAACATAGATATGCTAATACTACCAAGACTAAGTTCATGATAAATTAAACTTCAGTTAATCATATTACTTAAGAACTCCCACTTAGATAGACATCCCTCTAGTCATCTAAATGATCATGTGATCCAAATCAACTAAACCGTGTCCGATCATCACGTGAGATGGAGTAGTTTTCAATGGTGAACATCACTATGTTGATCATATCTACTATATGATTCACGCTCGACCTTTCGGTCTCAGTGTTCCGAGGCCATATCTGCATATGCTAGGCTCGTCAAGTTTAACCTGAGTATTCTGCATGTGCAAAACTGGTTTGCACCCGTTGTAGATGGACATAGAGCTTATCACACCCGATCATCACGTGGTGTCTCGGCACGACGAACTTTGGCAACGGTGCATACTTAGGGAGAACACTTTTATCTTGAAATTTAGTGAGAGATCATCTTATAATGCTACCGTCAAACAAAGCAGAATAAGATGCATAAAGGATAAACATCACATGCAATCAATATAAGTGATATGATATGGCCATCATCATCTTGTGCTTGTGATCTCCATCTCCGAAGCACCGTCATGATCACCATCGTCACCGGCGCGACACCTTGATCTCCATCGTAGCATCACTGTCGTCTCGCCAACTATTGCTTCTATGACTATCGCTACCGCTTAGTGATAAAGTAAAGCAATTACAGGACGATTGCATTGCATACAATAAAGCGACAACCATATGGCTCCTGCCAGTTGCCGATAACTCCGTTACAAAACATGATCATCTCATACAATAAATATATCATCATGTCTTGACCATATCACATCAGAACATGTCCTGCAAAAACAAGTTAGACGTCCTCTACTTTGTTGTTGCAAGTTTTACGTGGCTGCTACGGGTTGAGCAAGAACCGTTCTTACCTACGCATCAAAACCACAACGATAGTTCATCAAGTTGGTGCTGTTTTAACCTTCTCAAGGACCGGGCATAGCCACACTCAGTTTAACTAAAGTTGGAGAAACTGACACCCACCAGCCACCTGTGTGCAAAGCACGTCAGTAGAACTAGTCTCGCGTAAGCGTACGTGTAATGTCGGTCCGGGTCGCTTCATCCAACAATACCGCCGAACCAAAGTATGACATGCTGGTAAGCAGTATGACTTGTATCGCCCATAACTCACTTGTGTTCTACTCATGCATATAATATCTACGCATAAAACCTGGCTCTGATACCATTGTTGGGGAACGTAGCAATTTCAAAAAAATTCCTAGGCACACACAGGATCATGGTGATGCATAGCAGCGAGAGGGGAGAGAGTTGTCCACGTACCCTAGTAGACCGTTAAGCGGAAGAGTTATGACAATGCGGTTGATGTAGTCGTACGTCTTCATGATCGACCGATCCTCAGTACTGAACGTACGGCACCTCCGCGTTCAACACACATTCAGCTCGGTGACGTCCCGCGAACTCACTATCCAGTAGAGCTCGGGGAAGATTTTCGTCAGCACGATGGCGTGGTGACGATGTTGATGAAGCTACCGCAGTAGGGCTTCACCTGAACACCGCTATAGTATGAATGAGGTGGAGTATGGTGGAGGGGGGCACCGCACACGGCTGGGAGAGATCTTTGTGATCAACTTGTGTGTCTAGAGGTGCCCCCTATCCCTGTATATAAAGGAGCAAGGGGGAGGCCGACCGGCCCTTGTTGGCGTGCCGAGGAGGTGGAATCCTCCTCCTAGTAGGAGTAGGATTCCTCCCTTTCCTACTCCTACTAGGAGGGGGAAAGGCAGGCAGAGAAAGAGAAGGAAAAAGGGGGGTGCCGCCCCCCTTCTCCTAGTCCAATTCGAATAGGGGAAGGGGGCGCGCTGCCTGCCCTAGGTCGGCCCCTCTCTCTTTCCCTTATGGCCCAACAAGGCCCATTAGCCCCTGGGGGGTTCCGGTAACCCCTCCGGTACTCCGGTAAAATCCCGATTTCACCCAGAACTATTCCGATGTCCAAATGAAGGCTTCCAATATATCAATCTTTATGTATCGACCATTTCGAGACTCCTCGTCATGTCCGTGATCATATCCGGGACTCCGAACTACCTTTGGTACATCAAAACATATAAACTCATAAAACCGATCGTCATAGAACTTTAAGCGTGCGGACCCTACGGGTTCGAGAACTATGTAGACATGACCGAGACACGTCTCCGGTCAATAACCAATAGTGGAACCTGGATGCTCATATTGGTTCCTACATATTCTACGAAGATCTTTATCGGTCAAACCGCACAACACTATACGTTGTTCTCTTTGTCATCGGTATGTTACTTGCCCGAGATTCGTCCGTCGGTATCCAATACCTAGTTCAATCTCGTTACCGGAAAGTCTCTTTACTCATTCCGTAATACATCATCTCGTAACTAACTCATTAGTTATCATGCTTGCAAGGCTTATAGTGATGTGTATTACCGAGAGGGCCCAGAGATACCTCTCCAACAATCGGAGTACAAATCCTAATCTTGATCTATGCCAACTCAACAAGTACCATCGGAGACACCTGTAGAGCACCTTTATAATCACCCAGTTACGTTGTGACGTTTGGTAGCACACAAAGTGTTCCTCGGTAAACAGGAGTTGCATAATCTCATAGTCATAGGAACATGTATAAGTCATGAAGAAAGCAATAACAACATACTAAGCGATCAAGTGCTAAGCTAACGGAATGGGTCAAGTCAATCACATCATTCTCCTAATGATGTGATCCCGTTAATCAAATGACAACTCATGTCCATGGCTAGGAACTCAACCATCTTCGATTAACGAGCTAGTCAAGTAGAGGCATACTAGTGACACTCTGTTTGTCTATGTATTCACACATGTATTATGTTTCCGGTTAATACAATTATAGCATGAATAATAAAAATTTATCATGAAATAAGGAAATAAATAATAACTTTATTATTGCCTCTAGGGCATATTTCCTTCAACGACGCAGGCGCACGAGGACATAGCCTGATCAGAGATCTTGTGTTTCCACCAGAGTGCATAAGCTCGTTGTTGAAGCTGTGTGTACCATCCGCCTTTATCCGTCTACCGACACCTCGATAGCTCGATACCTCTGGAGGAGACAATGAACGACAAAGATGTCCCATACCGTCTGCCTCCCGCTACTGTTGCACCACCTTCGATCCAACAACAGGTTAAACTTGACAACTCCGCCAGAGCCGCCGTGCATCACCTTCCATTAGCTGGTATGACTTGACGTCTCCATATAAGATGTCGTGTGTAGCATCCGCCGGTAGCACACCCACCGATGACTTCACCTTCTGACGACAGGCACCGCCCGACAACTCCGAGAGAGGCTCATGGCTGTGACGAACCCGGACACGGGATCCCAAGATCCGTCGTCACCGGTGCCGCCACAAGGACCCACCTCCTGGCCCGTCGTCCCTGGCGGAAGGGATGCCGCCACCACCATGGTCGGATCCAGGCTAGCCGTCGCCGTCGCCACCGCCAAGACCGGATCTGGACTGGACGCCGCCGCCGCCGCCACCGGCCATGCCCAACCCCACCTCCATCCTCAGGCCACGCCCAACCGATCTCCATGCTACGCGCATCCGAACTCCACCCGTGCCGCCAAGCACCGCTGTTGGAAGCCCCACGCTGCCGTGGATCAAGGGAGAGGCCGCCCCCACGGATCTAGCCCCCTCGCCCCAGATCCAGGAGAAGGAGGTATAACCCTCCGCCACCGCCGGCCAACACATGGGCTTAGCCCAGCGCCAACCCCAGGCGGCGACGGATGGGGAGGAGGTGTTGAGGAACGTTGCAGAAAACAAAAATTTTCCTACGATTTCACCAAGATCCATCTATGAGTTCATCTAGCAACGAGCGATCGGATGCATCTACATACCTTTGTAGATCGCGAGCGGAAGCGTTCAAAGAACGAGGATGAGGTAGTCGAACACGACGTGATCCAAATCACCGGAGATCCTAGCACCGAACGGACGGCACCTCCGCGTTCAACACACGTACGGTCAGCGTAACGTCTCCTTCTTCTTGATCCAGCAAGAGGGAAGGAGAGGTTGAGGAAGATGGCTCCAGCAGCAGCACGATGGCGTGGTGGTGATGGAGCTGCAGTACTCCGTCAGGGCTTCGCCAAGCGCTATGGAGGAGGAGGAGGTGTTGGAGAGGGAGAAGGAGGCAACCAAAGGCATGGATGAAAAAGCCCTCCTTCCCCCACTATATATAGGAGGGCCTAAGGGGGGGCGCCGGCCCTAGGAGATCCAATCTCCTAGGGGGGCGGCGGCCAAGGGAGGTTTCCCTCCCCCCAAGGCACCTAGGGGTGCCTTCCACTTGTGGGACTCTTCCCCTTTGGAAACCCTAGGCGCATGGGCCCCTTGGGGCTGGTGCCCTTGGCCCACGTAGGCCAAGGCGCACCCCCTTACAGCCCATGTGGCCCCCGGGGCAGGTGGACCCACCCGGTGGACCCCCGGGACCCTTCCGGTGGTCCCGGTACAATACCGGTGACCCCGAAACTTGTCCCGATGGCCGAAACAGCACTTCCTATATATAATTCTTTACCTCCGGACCATTCCGGAACTCCTCGTGACGTCCGGGATCTCATCCAGGACTCCGAACAACATTCGGGTTACTGCATATACATATCCCTACAACCCAAGCGTCACCGAACCTTAAGTGTGTAGACCCTACGGGTTCGGGAGACATGTAGACATGACCGAGATTGCTCTCCGGTCAATAACCAACAGCGGGATCTGGATACCCATGTTGGCTCCCACATACTCCACGATGATCTCATCGGATGAACCACGATGTCGAGGATTCAAGCAACCCCGTATACAATTCCCTTTGTCAATCGATATGTTACTTGCCCGAGATTCGATCATCGGTATCCCAATACCTCGTTCAATCTCGTTACCGGCAAGTCACTTTACTCGTACCGTAATGCATGATCTCGTGACCAGACACTTGGTAACTTTGAGCTCATTATGATGATGCATTACCGAGTGGGCCCAGTGATACCTCTCCGTCATACGGAGTGACAAATCCCAGTCTTGATCCGTGTCAACCCAACAGACACTTTCGGAGATACCCGTAGTCTACCTTTATAGTCACCCAGTTACCTTGTGACGTTTGGTATACCCAAAGCACTCCTACGGTATCCGGGAGTTACACGATCTCATGGTCTAAGGAAAAGATACTTTGACATTGGAAAAACTCTAGCAAACGAACTATACAATCTTTAAGCTATGTTTAGGATTGGGTCTTGTCCATCACATCATTCTCCTAATGATGTGATCTCGTTATCAATGACATCCAATGTCCATAGTCAGGAAACCATGACTATCTGTTGATCAACGAGCTAGTCAACTAGCGGCTTACTAGGGACATGTTGGTGTCTGTTATTCACACATGTATTACGATTTCCGGATAACACAATTATATCATGAATAAAGACAATTATCATGAACAAGGAAATATAATAATAATGCTTTTATTATTGCCTCTAGGGCATATTTCCAACAGGAGGGAGGTCGAGGGGGGTCGCCGGCGGCTGGGCAGTCACCTCTCGTGTCACTCGCGAGGGGGGCGACACGAGAGGGTCGTGGGTCGTCTACAAATTGAGTCACTGTTTTTAACCGAAGCCCTAACAACATGGGTAAACATGAGAAGAATTTAGAAAATAACTCAACGACACATGGAGCAAATGCAAAGTTATTTCTGGCGTTGGGAAGATAAGAATACATAGATATGCATTTGTCTCTCGTCCCCACATCTTTCCTCCAAACAAAGACGCCTAACGTTTCTGCCTCCCAGTGGCGGGGGTGGCGATATGCCATGTCTCATGTGGCATTAGAGCCATGGGTGCGCTGTAACACCCCGAGAATCATCCTACAGTAATCTCCCCTGTAATATTGTCAAGTCATCATGTTTTTCAAGTTTAAGTGCCACTTGCTCAAAATCAATACTCAAATTCAAATTTAAATTGAAAGTCAATTTTCTATTTTGTAAAACTGTCCAACAAAAATGTTTGTTGGATCGCTAATCACTAATTAATTTTCATGTAGAAACTAATATTATTTGAAATATTAAATAGCCCCTAACCTATTTAAAACAGTGACCAAAACAACCTATTTAATTTATTTATATTTAAGTAAAATTCAAATGAAGTCAATAGCCCCCAATTTTTTGTGGTAGCCCAAAATATCGCCTTGTATTTATATGACACATTTCACCATTTACAAAATCATTTGGTAACTAAAAGAAATAGGAAATAGTGACAAAACTAAATTACATAAAAGAGTAAAAGGAAAAGGACCAAAGCTCATGTGCATATAGGCTCTAGTGTCTACAGTGCCCCGAAGCCCAGCCCACCACAGCCTTTCCCCCACCTCAGTGGGGAGGCAGAGGCCGGAATTTCCTAGTTGCCACTCGTTGCGGCAAGTTGCCGGAGAAACGCACATTTGAGTAGATCGCATTGGCACTAACCCTCCGGTTTTGGGAACCTTCCAGAAGGTTCTCTGAACTTTTTTTCTTTTTCTCTGGTTTTGTGTTTCTTTTTTTCCTTTTCTCTCTGGTCGGGTTCTTCTTTTTCATTTCTTAATTTTATTTTTTCTATTTCCAGAAATGTCCAATATTCTAAAAAAAGTTCAAATTTTGAGAAATGTTTCAGTTTTCAAATTTTGTTCTTAAATCTAAAAATATTCCTTATTTTGAAAATGTTCGTGTTTTGTGCTTTCAAAAATGTTTGTGGTTTCAAAATTTTCTTCACAATTTTAAAAATATTATCGTTTTCAAAATTTATTCACAAATTCAAAAAATGTTTGGGGAGTTTCAAATAATGTTTGGAATTTCAAACATGTTCCATTTTTTTAAATTGTTCACAAATTCAAAATACTTTTGTGGTTTCTAATTTTTGTTCGTCTTTTTGAAAAATGTTTGAAATTCCAAATTTTGTTCGTCTTTTATAGAAATGTTTGGAGGTTCAAATATTGTTCGTTTATTTTACAAAAAATGTTTCAAAATCTAAAACTAATAGAATTTTAAATTTTAAAAACGTTTGCATGTTATATTTTTTCACAAATTCAGAAAATGTTTACGATTTTCAAAAAATATCCCTATATTGAAAATTTGTTCGCAAATTTCATAAATGTTCATGTTCATGAAATTTTGTTTGCAAATTCAAAATCTGTTTGCAAATATGAAAAAATATTCACATTTTTTATTTTGGTTTACACATTCAAAAACATCGTTTGGGAATTTCAGAAAACGTGCATGCTTTTTCAAATTGTTCTCATTTCCAAAACAAATCAGGATTCTCATTTTATAAATTTCGTTCCAAATCTAAAATGTTGTCCCTGTTTTCAAATTTTGTTCACCAATTCAAAAATGTTCATGTTTTCAAAGCATGTTCTAGAATTTTGAAAAATGTTCATGTTTTCAAAAATGTTTTGAAAATTTAAAAAATTTCATGTTTTAAATAAATTTTTTATAATTTCAAACTAAGTTCCAATTTTCGTGTTTTGTTTACAAATTCCAAAAATGTTCACATTTATGAAAAATGTTCAAGAAATTGAAAATTTCTTCATAGCTTTCAAAAGATGATGAGAAATTTCTAAATGCGTTCGCGTTTGTTAAAAAATATTCCTAACTTAATTAAAGTGTTCTAAATTTCAAACATCGCTTGCAAGGTTTTAAGTAACGTTTCGTTTACGCCACTAAATATAATACTTTTATGGTTCACTCTGCTTGTTTCGTCAACAATGTTCAATAGGTGGACTGGTTAGCCGGACTCATTCACTGGCAGTAGGTCTCTAGTTTGAATCCGAGCACGCGCGACGCATTGTTTAGCTATTTTTTTGCCGGACAGCTTGGTTTGTTCAACTCAAAATGGGCCGGCCCAGTCGGGCGCGCCCTATGCGAAGGGAGGTCTCTTTGCCGCATAATGCGGTGGCTAGGAGCTCCCCCAGAGGCCTGGCGTGGCGTGCATCCATGGCACCATGGCCATGGATGGCCTCCACGTGCCCCCCGACCTACAAAGGCGTCCACCGAAACCCTAGCATCCGTCTCGCTCATTCCCCCTTGGTTCCCCCTTCGCCCCTTCCACTTCTTCTCGGAATCGAGCTCGAACCAGTCGCGGTCACCGCGGCCTTGCCATCGTTGTCGCAGCCATCGATGTCTCCGACGTGCAGGAGCACGTCCAGGAGGTCCGCCGCGTCCAACTTCATTCGTCTCAGGGACCATCTCAAGCTGGGACGCTCTCGAGCTGACGTCGTCTTCATCTTCTTCATCCGACCGTCACCACCTCACCGTTGTTGCGGTCGCTCCGGTCCACCCCAACCCTCCCCGAGCACGCCAAAGGACGCACCGTGAGCTCTCCCCCCATTCCCCCTCCACCCGTTGCCATAGCCTCCGTCCCTGAGCTCGTCCGAGCTCCCACGTACGCGTACGCCTACGTGTGTGCATCTTGCCACTGCGCTGTTGCTCCATTTACTTCTGCCGCGGGCTGCTACTCCTAGCAGTACTGCTACCCCCCCTTTGTTGCTGCTCACGGCTATTGCCTTGCCACTGCGCTGCTGGTGCTTGTTTTTGAATTTTGGTAGTTGATCTACCAAATTCATTGATCAGAGGAAAAAACCAGTACAGGGGAGGCCCAAGGAGCAAAGCATCTAGAGGAGAGATACCAAAAGGAAAAAGATTACACAAGGAAACCCCTCAGCCTGGGTCGAAAGGGATCCTAGCTCCTGCCATATTCCAAAGAATGATCTCTTCCTTCACGCGCTGTAGAAAATGAGTGCACATCCAACCTTTTATCCTGAAAATGCGTCTGTTACGTTCACCCCAAAGCTCCCACGAGACTAGGTGCACTAGAGACAGTGCCCCTTTGCGTTTTGTTGATCCGGCATTCGTGCAGTAGGTGAGCATCCACTCGCTGATGCTAGTTACATGTGCCCAGCCCATAGGCTACATCGAAGGCATGTTGGCAAGCCCAACCAAGCCCTCCCAGCTCTGCTCCGCCCATGGGCATTCGACCAGCGACTAAAAGGCCATTTCCAGGTTGCACTCGCAGAGCGCACAAAAGTAGTTGTTTTCCCAGCTACAGCGAAGAAGCAGGTCGACTGTTAGGATACGACCCAGAGTTGCCGTCCAGAGGAAGAAATGACACTTAGCAGGCGCCCAACCCTTCCAAATCAGCACAGTCGCATCCGGTCGCACCGATCCCAGGAACTAGAGTTAATAGGCTGATTTGGCAGTGTATTCCTGGCTTGAGTTCAACCTCCATGCAATCTTATCAGGGGCACCATCGACCAGTAGCACCGAGTCAAGCAAACCGGCTAGTCGTGTCATGTATCGTCAGGCCGTGCGCTAGATCTAACATCCACCTATCCTCATGCAATGCTTCTCGAACCGAGCGATTCTTTCTGATGGAGATCCTGAATAGGTTTGGAGCTACTGTCTTTGCACAGAGGCCTTGTAACCATTGGTCATGCCAAAAGCTGGCTAGTTTGCCATCGTTTACTGTGATCGATGTCGCCATGGAGAATAGCACCCTGTCAGAGTCGTCGCAAGGCAAGTCCAGACCGACCCAAGGCCTCTCCGGTTGTTTCGAGGACATCCAGAGCCATCGTAGGCGAAGCGCCCGCCCGAATCTCTGTAGGTCAAAGACACCCAGGCCCCCTAGGTGCTTCGGCCGTGCCAGTAGTGTCCAACTGACTTTGCATTTCCCTCCACTGCACGACTTCTCACCGCTCCACAGCCACGCTGTGCAGAGCTGGACGACCCGTTTCCGAATCCACGCGGGCAGCTTGAGCACAGTCATCAAGTAGATAGAAAGGGAGATCAACATTGATTTTAGTAGAACTAGTCTTCCAATCTTGGCCATCACGCCGCCCTTCCAGCTAGCAGCTTTGTTGCCAAATTTCAGCAGCCAAGGCTCAAGGTCCACTTTTCTGAGAGCTTGTAAGGAGCGCGGCATGCCAAGGTATGTGCATGGGAAGTGCTTCACCGACACCCCAAGCGGCTGCTGTAGCTGCTGTAGGTCTAGGTTTCCACATCGAATGGGCATGGCCGAGCTCTTGGATATGTTTGTGTGCAGGCCAGTGACGCTCCCAAAGTCGTGAGCATCAGCTTTATCATATTAGCATCCAACGTCGACGGCTCCAGAAACAGGACAACATCGTCGACGTAGAAGGAGCAGCGCATCACCGGACGACGCCCGGGGAGCTTCGAAAGGAGACCTCGTTCAGTGGCTAGGTTCATGATTCACTGCAAAGGGTCCATGGCAAACACAAAGAGGAATGGATAGATGGGGTCACCCTGCCTCAGCCCTTGCCAATGCAAAATTGACTCTGATAAGGCTCTGTTGATCAAGACACGTGATGAAGAGGTTTGAAGGAGCATGGCAATCCACTCCCTCCATCTGACGCTAAACCCCCTTGCTCTGAGCATATCCAACAGATAGGTCCAAGACACAGAGTCAAAGGCTTTAGCGATATCGCGCTTTAGCAAGACAGTCGCTTTCTTGCTTTTGTGGAAGAACTTTACAGTGTTCTAGATGTATAAGAAATTTTCCTGGATGCTGCGATGCTTGATGAATGCATCCTGGCATGGGTCAACAAGCTGACTCAATTTCGGCGCAAGTCTTCTGGCTAAGATCTTAGTGAATATTTTGATCAGGCTGTGTATGAGAGAAATCGACCGGAAGTCATGTAGTCTATCCGCACCTTGTTTCTTAGGCAAAAGGACAATCAAAGCTTTGTTAATCCTAGCTAGACTGGTGTTGTCCATGTGATACAGCTGGTTGAGCGCCGCGAGTAGGTCAAGCTTAATTATCTCCCAGCATGTCCTGAAGAAACCTCCCAAAAAGCCATCCGGGCCGGGCACCTTACCGGCAGGTGTGTCATTAATTGCAGCCTTGACATCTTCGAGGATGAATTCCCCTTCTATGTCATGCATATCAACCTGATCAAGGTCCAACTCGTCCCAATTAAATGTGGTCGTGGTCGTTTGGGTCATCCCAAAGACATCAGTGAAATAGCCATGGGCTAGCTACAACATTCCTTCAGCAGAGGACACCATGGCCCATGGGCCATGGAGGACATGGATCATGTTCCTCTTATTGCGAGCATTCACTTTCCGTTGGAAGAATTTTGTATTGGCGTCTCCGGCCTTGAGCCAAAGCACACGGCTCCGTTGACGACGCTTGATCTTAAGTAGGGCCGCCAAGCCCATTTCTACCTCTTGAGCATGCGTTCATTTTCCCTTGAAGAGGAAAGGGTGATGCAGCAAAGTAGCGTAAGTATTTCCCTTAGTTTTTGAGAACCAAGGTATCAATCCAATAGGAGATTACACGTAAGTCGCCTAGTACCTGCACAAACAATTAAGAACCTTGCAACCAACGCGATAAAGGGGTTGCCAATCCCTTCACGACCATTTGTAAAAGTGAGATCTGATAAAGATAATAAGATAACTATTTTTGGTATTTTTGTTGTATAGATTGAAAAGTAAAGATTGCAAAATAAAATAAATAGTAAACTAGAATTGTAGATCGGAAACTTATATGATATAAAATAGACCCGGGGGCCATAGGTTTCACTAGTGGCTTCTCTCGTGATAGCATGTATTACGATGGGTGAACAAATTAGTGCCGAGCAATTGATAGAAAAGCGCATAGTTATGAGAATATCTAGGCATGATCATGAACATAGGCATCACGTCCGTATTCAATAGACCAAAATGATTCTGCATCTACTAGTATCACTCCACACATCGACCGCTATCCAGCATGCATCTAGAGTATTAAGTTCATAAGAACAGAGTAATGCTTTAGGCAAGATGACATGATGTAGAGGGATAAACTCAAGCAATATGATATAAACCCCATCTTTTTATCCTCGATGGCAACAATACAATATGTGCCTTGCTGCCCCTCCTGTCATTGGGAAAGGACACTGCAAGATTGAACCCAAAGCTAAGCATTTCTCCCATTGCAAGAAAGATCAATCTAGTAGGCCAAACTAAACCGGTAATTCGAAGAGACTTGCAAAGATATCAAATCATGCATATAAGAATTAAGCGAAGAACCAAATATTGTTCATAGATAAACTTGATCATAAATCCACAATTCATTGGATCTCGGCAAACACACCGCAAAAGAATGTTACATTGAATAGATCTCCAAGAACATCGAGGAGAACTTTGTATTGAGAACCAAAGAGAGAGAAGAATCCATCTAGCTAATAACTATGGACCCGAAGGTCTGTGGTAAACTACTCACACATCATCGGAGAGGCTATGGTGTTGATGTAGAAGCCCTTCGTGATCGATTCCCCCTCCGGCAGATCGCTGGAAAATGTCCCCAGATGGGATCTCACGGGTACAGAAGGTTGCGGCGGTGGAAAAGTGGTTTCGTGGTTCTCCTGGATGTTTTAGGGTATAAGAGTATATATAGGTGAAAGAAGTATGTCGGTGGAGCTCCGTGGGGCCCACGAGGGTGGGGGCGCGCCTACCCCCTGGGCGCGCCCTCTTGCCTCGTGGAAGCTTCACGGAGTTCCAAACTTCAACTCCAAGTCTCCTAGTTGACGTTTGTTCCAAGAAAGATCCTCACAAAGGTTTCCTTCTGTTTGGATTCCGTTTGATATTCCTTTTCTGCGAAACACTGAAATAGGCAAAAAACAGAAACTGGCACTGGGCCTCCGGTTAAAAGGTTAGTCCCAAAAATAATATAAAAGTGCATATTAAAGCCCATTAAACATCCAAAATAGATAATATAATAGAATGGAACAATCAAAAATTATAGATACGTTGGAGATGTATCACCATCCCCGAGCTTAATTCCTGCTCGTCCTCGAGTAGGTAAATGTTAGAAATAGAATTTTTGATGTGGAATGCTTCCTAACATAATTTTTAGTGTAATTTTCTTTATTGTGGCATGAATATTCAGATCCGAAAGATTCAAGACAAAACTTACTCTGTTCACTGGAGGAAAGACAAGAAAGTAAACAATTCTTCAAAGGAATTGGCTCTACCCTGAAAAGGTAGAGCAGAGGTGCTAACAATAATAAGAATCTTTCATCCTGCAAGTTACTCATAATTGAGAACTGGTAATGTGGATTTTGTTCCATGCAGCTACACCTTTTCGAAAGCCCAAGTTAAAACTTTTATTTTATAGCGAGCGCAATTTCTAGTCGGTCAAGTAGTGGCAAGTATCATCTGTATCTGGCAGATAAGCTTTCACATGCATGAATTGAACTACCGAGATCTTTTCTTACTTGGCAACTAGAGCCTCCCCTTCGGGATTCGAGATTGAAGAAGAGGAAAACCCGCTTTTTTTGAGAATGAGCACTGTGAACTATCCGCTTCAAAAAGGATAGTTGATCGAACCGAAACCAACGTCAATGCTTGTTACGTATTTGATACTGCTCACTATAATGGAATAGCTTTGTACTCAGTACATGATTGCTTTATAGCACCGAATTATTAGATTTTTATAACAAAAAGACAAAATCAAAATTTAGTAATCAGTAATCGTTCTTGAATTCGAAGATTTTTCTTTGTTTATTTTACTTTCAGACGAATTCCTAATTGTTTGGCGATTGCAAGCAATCAATAAACGAGGAAGCCAAATTATGGATCCAGGAAGGCTGCATCAGAAGGAAGAGTAGGTGTTGCTATGCCGTTGGCCGAGAAATTCAATGAAGTAATCCATATGCTGATTCAGCAAGCCAAGCATTGGAGTTGGTATTCCAAGTTTCAGATTTCGAAATAATTTCCATTTCTTTTCTAAAAAGAAAAAAATGTTTTAAATAAAACATTTCTCTTTAGTGATATTAAATATTTTTATGCAAAAAGAAGTGCTTTAAAAAGAACCTGGAACCGCCGTGGGGTTAGGAGTAAAGCATCCCGAGGTTGGCGCATCTCGTTGGGCGTGGAGAAGCATTGGGAACCCCAATATCTTTCTTCGGAGCAGTTTATTTTCCTGTCCCCTCGCCCCGGCATAGCGCTTCGCTTCCGGTTCTTCGGAGGAATCAACTGACTTCTCCCTTCTTCATTGATCCGGGGGAAAGGGAACCGTCGGGTCCTGTATTCGTCTTCTAGGGTCTCATATTCCTCTTCTGAGTCTTCCGCTCGAGTCCTATATTCTTCTTCTAGGGTCCTATATCTAAATTTAACAATTCCTGAACCCTTTTTATCTTTTCTGTATCGGGGATCGTCAAAATAAGCAAAAATAGTCATAGGAAGATTCCAAAAGCACATTGATGCCGAAAGAATCTTCGAAACCGGTGGAGAGGCTATTCTGATTGAAGGCTAGACAAATAACATCGGCATAGGAGAGGAGCACTCATTCATCTTGTGGTGGGCTGGCTTACTACTCCCCGATATTAGCTCTCAGCAGTTAAGCAATTCCGAAATCAGTTTGTCCCCGGTGACAACATTCCTTTCTATTGCACCTAAAATCTCTATTTCTGCAAATATGTCACGTGTTTCTATTGTTGCTTCCTATGGGGGTACATTACAACACGTTGGAGGGAAGACAAGGCTCGTTCCGTGCGACTCCACAGAAGAGTACGCGCGCTAGAAAAGGCAGCCAGCTTAAAAACGCTAGCTAGCTAGTCAAACAAGACGTAAGACTTAATCTAAAAGAAATTACTAGATTGAATCTATTTGCATTAAAAAAACCGATCAAAAAAGGGCGAGCGAAGTAAGTGATCGAAAAACTTTGTTCTTGGCTTGTTTAATTAAGTTCAACTTCAAATTTACAGAAATTCTGCAAAAAAAAGTAAACTCTTCCTGGAAAATGCAGTCGGATGTTTGGGGTACTATAAGTGATCAAGGGGTGGTAACTCATATTACAGGGGGAACCAAGGTCGAAAGGATTGAAAAAGTCAGTCATTCACAACCACTGATGAAGGATTCCTCGAAAAGTTAAGGATTAGTAGTTCTTTTTCGAAATCGATTTCGAAAAAGAATGGATTCGGTCTTATACATACGCGAGGAAGGTAATCAAAAAAGAGAGAAGACGAGTTCTTCTTTCATAAAAATAATAATACTTCAAGCATATTAACCAAGCAATTATGTCTTCTCAAAATAACATAGCCAAAGAAAGCTCATCCCTACAAAATCATATAGTTTGGCCATGCTTCATTTTCGTCACACAAAATGCTCCCATCATGCACAACCCCGATGACAAGCCAAGCAATTATTTCACACTTTAGTATTTTCAAACTTTTTCAACTTTCACGCAAATACATGAGCGCGAGCCATGGACATAGCACTATAGGTGGAATAGAATATGATGATGGAGATTGTGTGGAGAAGACAAAAGGAGAAAGTCTCACATTGACGCGGCTAATCAATGGGCTATGGAGATGCCCATCAATTGATGTTAATGCGAGGAGTAGGGATTGCCATGCAACGGATGCACTAGAGCTATAAATGTATGAAAGCTCAACAAAAGAAACTAAGTGGGTGTGCATCCAACTTGCTTGCTCACGAAGACCTAGGGCATTTTGAGGAAGCCCATTGTTGGAATATACAAGCCAAGTTCTATAATGAAAATTCCCACTAGTATATGAAAGTGACAAAATAAGAGACACTCTATCATGAAGATCAAGGTGCTACTTTGAAGCACAAGTGTAGAAAAAGGATAGTAACATTGCCCCTTCTCTCTTTTTCTCTCTTTTTTATTTCATCACACGGGACAATGCTCTAATAATGTTGATCATCACACTTCTATTTATTTACAACTTGATACTAGAACAAAATATGACTCTATATGAATGCCTCTGGCAGTGTACCGGGATGTGCAATGATTCAAGAGTGACATGTATAAAAAATTATGAGCGGTGGCTTTGCCACAAATACGATGTCAACTACATGATCATGCAAAGCAATATGACAATGATGAAGCGTGTCATAATAAACGGAACGGTGGAAAGTTGCATGGAAATATATCTCGGAATGGCTATGGAAATGCCATAATAGGTAGGTATGGTGGCTGCTTTGAGGAAGATATAAGGAGGCTTATGTGTGATAGAGCGTATCATATCACGGGGTTTGGATGCACCGGCGAAGTTTGCACCAACTCTCGAGGTGAGAAAGGGCAATGCACGGTACCGAAGAGGCTAGCAATGATGGAAGGGTGAGAGTGCGTATAATCCATGGACTCAACATCAGTCATAAAGAACTCACATACTTATTGCAAAAATCTACAAGTCGTCAAAAACCAAGCATTATGCGCATGTTCCTGGGGGGGATAGATTGGTAGGAAAGACCATCGCTTGTCCCCGACCACCACTCATAAGGAGGACAATCAAAGAAACACATCATGCTTCAAATTTGTTACACAACGGTTACCATACGTGCATGCTACGGGACTTGCAAACCTCAACACAAGTATTTCTCAAAGTCACAAATACTCAACTAGCATGACTCTAATATCACCATCTTCATATCTCAAAACAATCATCAAGTATCAAACTTCTCATAGTATTCAATGCACTATATATGAAATTTTTATTATACCCATCTTGGATGCCTATCATAGTAGGACTAATTTCATAACCCAAGCAAATTACCATGCTGTTCTAAAAGACTCTCAAAATAATATAAGTGAAGCATGAGATATCAATAATTTCTATAAAATAAAACCACCACCATGCTCTAAAAAGATATAAGTGAAGCACTAGAGCAAAATTATCTAGCTCAAAAGATATAAGTGAAGCACATAGAGTATTCTAATAAATTCCGATTCATGTGTGTCTCTCCCAAAAGGTGTGTACAGCAAGGATGATTGTGGTAAACTAAAAAGCAAAGACTCAAATCATACAAGATCATGTGGTGAATAAAAATATAGCCTCAAGTAAAACCGATAGATGAAGACGAAAGAGGGGATGCCTTCCGGGGCATCCCCAAGCTTAGGCTTTTGGTTGTACTTGAATTTTACCTTGGGGTGCCATTGGAATCACCAATCTTAGGCTCGTGCCACTCCTTGTTCCAAAATCCATCAAATCTTTACCCAAAAACTTGAAAACTTCACAACACAAAACTCAACACAAAATCTTATGAGCTCCGTTAGTATAAGAAAACAAACCACCACTTTAAGGTATTGTAATGAACTCATTATTTATTTATATTGGTGTTAAACCTACTGTATTCCAACTTCTCTATGGTTCATACCCCCTGATACTAGCCATAGATTCATCAAAATAAGCAAACAACACACGAAAAACAGAATCTGTCAAAAACAGAACAGTCTGTAGGAATCTGGAGGTTTCAAATACTTCTCTAACTCCAATTTTTTTGAAAAATTAGGATGGCCTAAATAATATGTATATTGATCTACTGCAGTTGGAATTGGTATTTTATCGCTCTCTAGTAAAAAACTAAAATTATTCTTGTTTGCGCATACTTTCTGTTTTTATCAGCAAGATCAAACAACAATCACCCAAGAAGATCCTAAAGGCTTTACTTGGCACAAACACTAATTAAAACATAAAATACACAATCATAACAGAGCATAGATGATTTATTTATTAGTGAACAGGAACAAAAATAAAATTGGGTTGCCTCCCAACAAGCGCTATCGTTTAACGCCCTAGCTAGGCATAAAAGCAAGAAGAGATCTAGGTATTGTCATCTTTGGTATGCGACTCTTCAATTCAACCATATTGGGTAATTTGGTTGTGGATCTTTTTATCCAAATTTTCAATTAACTCTACAGTGGCAATTTTATTTTCTATAATATCAAGCCTTTGCATCACATGTTCCAAGATTAAAATAGTTCCATTGACCAAAAGAGGTGGTGGGCCTAACAAATCTATCATAGCATTATAAGAATCAAAAGTATGGCTACCCAAGAAATTCCCTCCGATAATGGTGTCAAGAACATATCTATACCAAGGAGTGATGCCTACGTAAAAATTGCGAAGAAGAAGAGAAGTAGATTGCTTCTTATTAGATCTATTTTGAGCATTGCAAATTCTATACCAAGAATCTTTAAGGTTTTCTCCCTCCTTTTGTTTAAAATTAAGAACTTCATTATTGGGAGTGTTAACAATGATAGGAGAACTAGCCATGAGGGCAAATAAATGATCTAACACACAAGCACACAAGAGGCAAGCGAAAACAGGCGAATGGAAAAAGGGATCCTAGCTCCTGCCATATTCCAAAGAATGATCTCTTCCTTCACGCGCTGTAGAAAATGAGTGCACATCCAACCTTTTATCCTGAAAATGCGTCTGTTACGTTCACCCCAAAGCTCCCACGAGACTAGGTGCACTAGAGACAGTGCCCCTTTGCGTTTTGTTGATCCGGCATTCGTGCAGTAGGTGAGCATCCACTCGCTGATGCTAGTTACATGTGCCCAGCCCGTAGGCTGCATCGAAGGCATGTTGGCAAGCCCAACCAAGCCCTCCCAGCTCTGCTCCGCCCATGGGCATTTGACCAGCGACTAAAAGGCCGTTTCCAGGTTGCACTCGCAGAGTGCACAAAAGTAGTTGTTTTCCCAGCTGCAGCGAAGAAGCAGGTCGACTGTTAGGATACGACCTAGAGTTGCCGTCAAGAGGAAGAAATGACACTTAGCAGGCGCCCAACCCTTCCAAATCAGCACAGTCGCATCCGGTCGCACCGATCCCAGGAACTGGAGTTAATAGGCTGATTTGGCAGTGTATTCCTGGCTTGAGTTCAACCTCCATGCAATCTTATCAGGGGCACCATCGACCAGTAGCACCGAGTCAAGCAAACCGGCTAGTCGTGTCATGTATCGTGAGGCCGTCCGCTAGATCTAACATCCACCTATCCTCATGCAATGCTTCTCGAACCGAGCGATTCTTTCTGATGGAGATCCTGAATAGGTTTGGAGCTACTGTCTTTGGACAGAGGCCTTGTAACCATTGGTCATGCCAAAAGCTGGCTAGTTTGCCATCGTTTACTGTGATCGATGTCTCCATGGAGAATAGCACCTTGTCAGAGTCGTCGCAAGGCAAGTCCAGACCGACCCAAGGCCTCTCCGGTTGTTTCGAGGACATCCAGAGCCATCGTAGGCGAAGCGCCCGCCCGAATCTCTGTAGGTCAAAGACACCCAGGCCCCCTAGGTGCTTCGGCCATGCCAGTAGTGTCCAACTGACTTTGCATTTCCCTCCACTGCACGACTTCTCACCGCTCCACAGCCACGCTGTGCAGAGCTGGACGACCCGTTTCCGAATCCACGCGGGCAGCTTGAGCACAGTCATCAAGTAGATAGAAAGGGAGATCAACATTGATTTTAGTAGAACTAGTCTTCCAATCTTGGCCATCACGCCGCCCTTCCAGCTAGCAGCTTTGTTGCCAAATTTCAGCAGCCAAGGCTCAAGGTCCACTTTTCTGAGAGCTTGTAAGGAGCGCGGCATGCCAAGGTATGTGCATGGGAAGTGCTTCACCGACACCCCAAGCGGCTGCTGTAGCTGCTGTAGGTCTAGGTTTCCACATCGAATGGGCATGGCCGAGCTCTTGGATATGTTTGTGTGCAGGCCAGTGACGCTCCCAAAGTCGTGAGCATCAGCTTTATCATATTAGCATCCAACGTCGACGGCTCCAGAAATAGGACAACATCATCGACGTAGAAGGAGCAGCGCATCACCGGACGACGCCCGCGGAGCTTCGAAAGGAGACCTCGTTCAGTGGCTAGGTTCATGATTCACTGCAAAGGGTCCATGGCAAACACAAAGAGGAATGGATAGATGGGGTCACCCTGCCTCAGCCCTTGCCAATGCAAAATTGACTCTGATAAGGCTCTGTTGATCAAGACACGTGATGAAGAGGTTTGAAGGAGCATGGCAATCCACTCCCTCCATCTGACGCTAAACCCCCTTGCTCTGAGCATATCCAACAGATAGGTCCAAGACACAGAGTCAAAGGCTTTAGCGATATCGAGCTTTAGCAAGACAGTCGCTTTCTTGCTTTTGTGGAAGAACTTTGCAGTGTTCTGGACGTATAAGAAATTTTCCTGGATGCTGCGATGCTTGATGAATGCATCCTGGCATGGGTCAACAAGCTGACTCAATTTCGGCGCAAGTCTTCTGGCTAAGATCTTAGTGAATATTTTGATCAGGCTGTGTACGAGAGAAATCGACCGGAAGTCATGTAGTCTATCCGCACCTTGTTTCTTAGGCAAAAGGACAATCAAAGCTTTGTTAATCCTAGCTAGCTAGACTGGTGTTGTCCATGTGATACAGCTGGTTGAGCGCCGCGAGTAGGTCAAGCTTAATTATCCCCCACAATGTCCTGAAGAAACCTCCCAAAAAGCCATCCGGGCCGGGCACCTTACCCGCAGGTGTGTCATTAATTGCAGCCTTGACATCTTCGAGGATGAATTCCCCTTCTATGTCATGCATATCAACCTGATCAAGGTCCAACTCGTCCCAATTAAATGTGGTCGTGGTCGTTTGGGTCGTCCCAAAGACATCAGTGAAATAGCCATGGGCTAGCTACAACATTCCTTTAGCAGAGGACACCATGGCCCATGGGCCATGGAGGACGTGGATCATGTTCCTCTTATGCCGATCATTCACTTTCCGTTGGAAGAATTTTGTATTGGCGTCTCCGGCCTTGAGCCAAATCACACGGCTCTGTTGACGACGCTTGATCTTAAGTAGGGCCGCCAAGCCCATTTCTACCTCTTGAGCATGCGTTCATTTTCCCTTGAAGAGGAAAGGGTGATGCAGCAAAGTAGCGTAAGTATTTCCCTTAGTTTTTGAGAACCAAGGTATCAATCCAATAGGAGATTACACGTAAGTCGCCTAGTACCTGCACAAACAATTAAGAACCTTGCAACCAACGCGATAAAGGGGTTGTCAATCCCTCCACGACCATTTGTAAAAGTGAGATCTGATAAAGATAATAAGATATTATGTTTGGTATTTTTTTTGTATAGATTGAAAAGTAAAGATTACAAAATAAAATAAATAGTAAACTAGAATTGTAGATCGGAAACTTATATGATATAAAATAGACCCGGGGGCCATAGGTTTCACTAGTGGCTTCTCTCGTGATAGCATGTATTACGGTGGGTGAACAAATTAGTGCCGGGCAATTGATAGAAAAGCGCATAGTTATGAGAATATCTAGGCATGATCATGAACATAGGCATCACGTCCGTATTAAGTAGACCAAAATGATTCTGCATCTACTACTATCACTCCACACATCGACCGCTATCCAGCATGCATCTAGAGTATTAAGTTCATAAGAACAGAGTAATGCTTTAGGCAAGATGACATGATGTAGAGGGATAAACTCAAGCAATATGATATAAACCCCATCTTTTTATCCTCGATGGCAACAATACAATATGTGCCTTGCTGCCCCTCCTGTCATTGGTAAAGGACACTGCAAGATTGAACCCAAAGCTAAGCATTTCTCCCATTGCAAGAAAGATCAATCTAGTAGGCCAAACTAAACCGGTAATTCGAAGAGACTTGCAAAGATATCAAATCATGCATATAAGAATTAAGCGAAGAACCAAATATTGTTCATAGATAAACTTGATCATAAATCCACAATTCATTGGATCTCGGCAAACACACCGCAAAAGAATGTTACATTGAATAGATCTCCAAGAACATCGAGGAGAACTTTGTATTGAGAACCAAAGAGAGAGAAGAATCCATCTAGCTAATAACTATGGACCCGAAGGTCTGTGGTAAACTACTCACACATCATCGGAGAGGCTATGGTATTGATGTAGAAGCCCTTCGTGATCGATTCCCCCTCCGGCAGATCGCTGGAAAAGGTCCCCAGATGGGATCTCACGGGTACAGAAGGTTGCGGCGGTGGAAAAGTGGTTTCGTGGCTCTCCTGGATGTTTTAGGGTATAAGAGTATATATAGGCGAAAGAAGTATGTCGGTGGAGCTCCGTGGGGCCCACGAGGGTGGGGGCGCGCCTACCCCCTGGGCGCGCCCTCTTGCCTCGTGGAAGCTTCACGGAGTTCCAGACTTCAACTCCAAGTCTCCTAGTTGACGTTTGTTCCAAGAAAGATCCTCACAAAGGTTTCGTTCTGTTTGGATTCCGTTTGATATTCCTTTTCTGCGAAACATTGAAATAGGCAAAAAACAGAAACTGGCACTGGGCCTCCAGTTAATAGGTTAGTCCCAAAAATAATATAAAAGTGCATATTAAAGCCCATTAAACATCCAAAATAGATAATATAATAGAATGGAACAATCAAAAATTATAGATACGTTGGAGATGTATCACCATCCCCAAGCTTAATTCCTGCTCGTCCTCGAGTAGGTAAATGTTAGAAATAGAATTTTTGATGTGGAATGCTTCCTAACATAATTTTTAGTGTAATTTTCTTTATTGTGGCATGAATATTCAGATTCGAAAGATTCAAGACAAAACTTTAATATTGACATAAAAATAATAATACTTCAAGCATACTAACCAAGCAATTATGTCTTCTCAAAATAACATAGCCAAAGAAAGCTCATCCCTACAAAATCATATAGTTTGGCCATGCTTCATTTTCGTCACACAAAATGCTCCCATCATGCACAACCCCGATGACAAGCCAAGCAATTATTTCACACTTTAGTATTTTCAAACTTCTTCAACGCAAATACATGAGTGCGAGCCATGGACATAGCACTATAGGTGGAATAGAATATGATGATGGAGATTGTGTGGAGAAGACAAAAGGAGAAAGTCTCACATTGACGCGGCTAATCAACGGGCTATGGAGATGCCCATCAATTGATGTTAATGCGAGGAGTAGGGATTGCCATGCAACGGATGCACTAGAGCTATAAATGTATGAAAGCTCAACAAAAGAAACTAAGTGGGTGTGCATCCAACTTCCTTGCTCACGAAGACCTAGGGCATTTTGAGGAAGCCCATTGTTGGAATATACAAGCCAAGTTCTATAATGAAAATTCCCACTAGTATATGAAAGTGACAAAATAAGAGACACTCTATCATGAAGATCAAGGTGCTACTTTGAAGCACAAGTGTGGAAAAAAGGATAGTAACATTGCCCCTTCTCTCCTTTTCTCTCTTTTTTATTTCATCACATGGGACAATGCTCTAATAATGTTGATCATCACACTTCTATTTATTTACAACTTGATACTAGAACAAAATATGACTCTATATGAATGCCTCTGGCAGTGTACCGGGATGTGCAATGATTCAAGAGTGACATGTATAAAAAATTATGAGCGGTGGCTTTGCCACAAATACGATGTCAACTACATGATCATGCAAAGCAATATGACAATGATGAAGCGTGTCATAATAAACGGAACGGTGGAAAGTTGCATGGCAATATATCTCGGAATGGCCATGGAAATGCCATAATAGGTAGGTATGGTGGCTGCTTTGAGGAAGATATAAGGAGGCTTATGTGTGATAGAGCGTATCATATCACGGGGTTTGGATGCACCGGCGAAGTTTGCACCAACTCTCGAGGTGAGAAAGGGCAATGCACGGTACCGAAGAGGCTAGCAATGATGGAAGGGTGAGAGTGCGTATAATCCATGGACTCAACATCAGTCATAAAGAACTCACATACTTATTGCAAAAATCTACAAGTCGTCAAAAACCAAGCATTATGCGCATGCTCCTGGGGGGGATAGATTGGTAGGAAAGACCATCGCTTGTCCCCGACCACCACTCATAAGGAGGACAATCAAAGAAACACATCATGCTTCAAATTTGTTACACAACGGTTACCATACGTGCATGCTACGGGACTTGCAAACCTCAACACAAGTATTTCTCAAATTCACAAATACTCAACTAGCATGACTCTAATATCACCATCTTCATATCTCAAAACAATCATCAAGTATCAAACTTCTCATAGTATTCAATGCACTATATATGAAAATTTTATTATACCCATCTTGGATGCCTATCATAGTAGGACTAATTTCATAACCCAAGCAAATTACCATGCTGTTCTAAAAGACTCTCAAAATAATATAAGTGAAGCATGATATATCAATAATTTCTATAAAATAAAACCACCACCGTGCTCTAAAAAGATATAAGTGAAGCACTAGAGCAAAATTATCTAGCTCAAAAGATATAAGTGAAGCACATAGAGTATTCTAATAAATTCCGATTCATGTGTGTCTCTCCCAAAAGGTGTGTACAGCAAGGATGATTGTGGTAAACTAAAATGCAAAGACTCAAATCATACAAGATCATGTGGTGAATAAAAATATAGCCTCAAGTAAAACCGATAGATGAAGACGAAAGAGGGGATGCCTTCCGGGGCATCCCCAAGCTTAGGCTTTTGGTTGTACTTGAATTTTACCTTGGGGTGCCATTGGAATCACCAAGCTTAGGCTCGTGCCACTCCTTGTTCCAAAATCCATCAAATCTTTACCCAAAAACTTGAAAACTTCACAACACAAAACTCAACACAAAATCTTATGAGCTCCGTTAGTATAAGAAAACAAACCACCACTTTAAGGTACTGTAATGAACTCATTATTTATTTATATTGGTGTTAAACCTACTGTATTCCAACTTCTCTATGGTTCATACCCCCTGATACTAGCCATAGATTCATCAAAATAAGCAAACAACACACGAAAAACAGAATCTATCAAAAACAGAATAGTCTGTAGGAATCTGGAGGTTTCAAATACTTCTCTAACTCCATTTTTTTTTAAAAATTAGGATGGCCTAAATAATTTGTATATTGATCTATTGCAGTTGGAATTGGTATTTTATCGCTCTCTGGTAAAAAATTAAAATTATTCTTGTGTGCGCATACTTTCTATTTTTATCAGCAAGATAAAACAACAATCACCCAAGAAGATCCTAAAGGCTTTACTGGGCACAAACACTAATTAAAACATAAGAAACACAATCATAACAGAGGATAGATGATTTATTTATTACTAAACAGGACAAAAATAAAATTGGGTTGCCTCCCAACAAGCGCTATCATTTAACGCCCTAGCTAGGCATAAAAGCAAGAATAGATCTAGGTATTGTCATCTTTGGTATGCGACTCTTCAATTCAACCATATTGGGTAATTTGGTTGTGGATCTTTTTATCCAAATTTTCAATTAACTCTACAGTGGCAATTTTATTTTCTATAATATCAAGCCTTTGCATCACATGTTCCAAGATTAAAATAGTTCCATTGACCAAAAGAGGTGGTGGGCCTAACAAATCTATCATAGCATTATAAGAATCAAAAGTATGGCTACCAAGAAATTCCCTCTGATAATGGTGTCAAGAACATATCTATACCAAGGAGTGATGCCTACATAAAAATTGCGAAGAAGAAGAGAAGTAGATTGCTTCTTAGTAGATCTATTTTGAGCATTGCAAATTCTATACCAAGAATCTTTTAGGTTTTCTCCCTCCTTTTGTTTAAAATTAAGAACTTCATTATTGGGAGTGTTAACAATGATAGGAGAACTAGCCATGAGGGCAAATAAATGATCTAACACCCAAGCACACAAGAGGCAAGCGAAAAGAGGCGAACGGAAAAAGGGGCGAATAAAACGGCAAAGGTGAAGTGGGGGAGAGGAAAACGAGAGGCAAATGGCAAATAATGTAATGCGAGGGAGAAGAGTTTGTGATGGGTACTTGGTATGTCTTGACTTGAGCGTAGATCTCCCCAGCAACGGCACAAGAAATCCTTCTTGCTACCTCTTGAGCATGCATTGGTTTTCCCTTGAAGAGGAAAGTGTGATGCAGTAAAGTAGCGTAAGTATTTCCCTCAGTTTTTGAGAACCAAGTTATCAATCCAGTAGGAGATTACATGCAAGTCGCCTAGTACCTGCACAAACAACCAAGAACCTTGCAACCAACGCGATAAAGGGGTTGTCAATCCCTTCACGGCCACTTGCAAAAGTGAGATTTGATAAAGATAATAAGATAAATATTTTTGGTATTTTTGTTGTATAGATTGAAAAGTAAAGATTGCAAAATAAAATAAATAGTAAACTAGAATTGTAGATCGAAAACTTATATGATATAAAATAGACCCGGGGGCCATAGGTTTCACTAGTGGCTTCTCTCATGATAGCATGTATTACAATGGGTGAACAAATTAGTGCCGAGCAATTGATAGAAAAGTGCATAGTTATGAGAATATCTAGGCATGATCATGAACATAGGCATCACGTCCGTATTAAGTAGACCGAAAAGATTCTGCATCTACTACTATTACTCCACACATCGACCGCTATCCAGCATGCATCTAGAGTATTAAGTTCATAAGAATAAAGTAATGCTTTTGGCAAGATAACATGATGTAGAGGGATAAACTCAAGATATGATATAAACCCCATCTTTTTATCCTCGATGGCAACAATACAATATGTGCCTTGCTGCCCCTACTATCACTGGGAAAGGACACCGCAAGATTGAACCCAAAGCTAAGCACTTCTCCCATTGCAAGAAAGATCAATCTAGTAGGCCAAACTAAACCGATAATTAAAAGAGACTTGTAAAGATATCAAATCATGCATATAAGAATTCAGAGAAGAACCAAATATTGTTCATAGATAAACTTGATCATAAATCCACAATTCATCAGATCTCGGCAAACACACCGCAAAAAAATATTACATCATATAGATCTCCAAGAACATCGAGGAGAACTTTGTATTGAGAACCAAAGAGAGAGAAGAATCCATCTAGATAATAACTATGGACCCGAAGGTCTGTGGTAAACTACTCACACATCATCGGAGAGGCTATGGTGTTGATGTAGAAGCCCTCCGTGATTGATTCCCCCTCCGGCAGATCGCCAGAAAAGGTCCCCAAATGGGATCTCATGGGCACAGAAGGTTGTGGCGGTGGAAAAGTGGTTTCGTGGCTCTCCTGGATGTTTTTAGGGTATAAGAGTATATATAGGCGAAA
Organism: Triticum dicoccoides; assembly: GCF_002162155.2. Classification (NCBI taxonomy): domain Eukaryota; kingdom Viridiplantae; phylum Streptophyta; class Magnoliopsida; order Poales; family Poaceae; genus Triticum; species Triticum dicoccoides. The sequence continues at coordinate 122,878,805 of NC_041382.1, forward strand.
GAAGTACGTCGGTGGAGCTTCGTGGGGCCTACGAGGGTGGGGGCACGCCTACCCCCCTTGGGCGCGCCCTCCTACCTCGTGGAAGCTTCACGGAGTTCCAGACTTCAACTCCAAGTCTCTCGGTTGACGTTTGTTCCAAGAAAGAACATCGCGAAGGTTTCATTCCGTTTGGATTCATTTGATATTCCTTTTCTGTGAAACATCGAAATAGGCAAAAAATAGAAACTGGCACTGGGCCTCCGGTTAATAGGCTAGTCCCAAAAATAATATAAAAGTGCAAATTAAAGCCCATTAAACATCCAAAACAGATAATATAATAGCATGGAACAATAAAAAATTATAGATACGTTGGAGACGTATCACCCATCGTTCTGGGTTTTAGCATACGCCGCAGTTCATGCTCTGCAATCGTTTGCTGGTGCGACTCTTGCGCTATCTCAAGCTGGAGAATTAGCTCATTGGCAATGGCCAGCTGTTTTTGTAGGTCCCCGATGTGTGTTCTGCTCCAGTTTCTCATCGCTCTGCTAGTGCGCCAAAGTTTCATGTTTAGGCGCGATATCGGGCATCTGCCGCCTGTTCCTTCTGCCCAGGCCAGCTGCACTACCTCGCTAAACCCCGCGGTGAACTTCCAATAGCTCTCATAGCAGAACCGACGGTTGGTGGCGATGATGCCCTTATTCACCAACATCATCGGGCAATGGTCGGAGATGACAGAGGTAAGCGGCAGGAGCTTGGTGGCCGAGAAGAGCAGCTCCCACTCAACGTTACAGAAGGCACGATCTAGACGGACAATGGTGGGCACTTGCTCCTCATTACTCCATGTGTATTTGCGACCAGTTAGGGGGATCTTGTGCAAGCTTGATCTGTTAAGGGTGTGGCGGAAACAGTTCATCCAACGCCGGCAGATCCAATTATTGTTTTTGTCTTGCGGGTCTTTGATGAAGTTGAAATCGCCTATTAGCAGCCAAGGACCAAGTATTGTGTTATGAATCTGCGCAAGTTCAGCAAGGAATGTCGGCTTCCTTGGCTCATCATGCGGCCCATAGACAATAGTCAAAGACCACCATTCCCCTCCATCGACGGGCGAGAAACAAGCTGTGATGGAGAACTCGCGTGTCTCGATCACGGTCGCAGTGAAACGATCTGACCTCCAACCTAGAAGAATCCCTCCTCTGGTGCCGTTAGCATTGAGGGTAACATGCATATCGAACCTCGGTCCCAGGATCTCTAGTCGGTCTGCCGCTAAACAGGCTGCAAGCTTAGATTCCTATAGGCAGATAATCGAACTTGCAGACTGATCAATCAACGTGTGGACTGTCGTGTGTCGCGCGGAATCGTTCAGCCCCCTAACATTCCAATTCAGGAGATAGTTGATCATTCATGGAAAACAAACATAACAACCGGGGGTACATTGGTGGTTCGACGGCTTCTGAGAGCCGGGTTCAGTTGACAGATAGAGGGCAGCCAAAAGGCGCACCAACAGAGAACAGATGCGAGCGTACAGAGGCAGCCAAGGGGTGCACATAGAGGGAATGGAGACAAACAAAGCAGTAGGCACTAATCATGGGAAATGCTAGTACTACAGAGGGACAAGCGGCACGCGCTTCACGCAGCCCTCATAGAGAGCTCCTCGAGGATGGCCTGCAGCTCCTCATCAGGAAGACGAAGCTGTGCCAGCAAGGATAGCCTTGCAATCTCTGCTAACTTTGCCACGTTCTCCGACAGCATTGGGGCGCGAGAAAACTGGACATAAGATAGAGGGTGTCGTCAGAGAACTCGTCAACCTTCTTGATGATGCCCAGCTTGACGCGGATCGCAGCCTGAGTGCGCCTGGAGGTGGAGAAGCTCAAGCACATCCGAACCAGCCGAGTGCTCTAACGGGTTCCTTTCCCCGCTCCAAGAAGGCGTTGGCACAACAAATGCCTCTATGAGCTCGAGGCAGCAGCAGGAGGGAAGCCCAATATAGAGGACGAAAGCAGTGCAACGATCTTGTTGACAAAAGCACGCTGCTAATCAATGTGTAGCTCCGCCACCCGTGCCATGATAGCCGTCACTAGGCCTGGGCCGATCAGGTCGGCCTATGCCAGGGCGCGTCTAGCGCATTGTTCTTCCACCGACTGGGTCAGACAGCCCCAAGGCCCAACACCCATATCCTGTTGGGCAGAAGTGAAGGTCAGACTGGAAGGAGTGGAAGTGCACTGGACCCTTGGCCCAAAAAGCACATTGGGCCCAGGGGCAAACCATCCCATCATCTCGCTGAGCGGCAGCCCCTCCCCCATGGGTTGGGAAGGACTGGTGCTGAAGCTTGCTCCAAACGCCCCGCCCATCTGCGGGCCATCACTAAAGGACGGCTGCAGCGGAGGCAAAGCAAAGCTGTCGGGAGGGAAGGATGGTGCGCAGTTGTCGGGGGTGGCAGAAAAGAAGGATGCAACACCGGCCACTCTCAGGGCCGCTGTATCAAGCAGTGGCCAGGCAGTGCTTGGGCTGGAGCAAAATAGGGACCACTGCCGAGGAGGCAAGTACAGCTGCATCATCCCAAAAGTGGCAGTGCTGGTGTTGAATAGGTCATCATCGCAAGTCTACCGTCCTCCTTGCCCGACGCCCTAGCCGCAAGATCAGCGGGAGGCAGCTCAGCAGGCAGGACCTCCTTGAGCTGCATGACCTCAGGATGCCCTACATGTTCCCCTTCAGCAGCCGTGCTCATGGCATCACTGACGACCTCAGCCACGTCATGCATGTCGGGCTGCTCCCTCTGCGGCTCCATCTGATCAGCACGGACCACTTCAAGCGCAGGAGTGATGAATACACTGGCCGCCGGCAGGCTCCCTCGCCACTGCAGCTCCGTCGGAGCACCCGAACCCGCCGGCGCATCGCTGCCATGGAGATCAGCATGCCGCTTGTGGTGGCAAGGCTCGGGATCCCTGCTCGCAGTGTCTCTGCACATCGCTTGCTCACACATGTTCTGGAAGAATCGCTTGCGCACACCGCCCCGCTTGCCGCGATGACGGCCGCCGCCGCCATCACCTTCCTCGTCGTCACTCCGACGGCCCCTGAAGCAAGCTAAACTGGACCCGACCGACCGCGCCCTGTCATCTCCATTGCAAGTCCCGAAACTCCACTTGCCCTTGAACCGGTAGGTGCGCGGCCACTCCCTTCGCCCTCCATGCACCGACGAGGCGTCGGGAGAGATTGGCGTGTAGTCCTTCACCACATCCAGGTGGATCAGCTCTGGGAAGAATGGGCCCTCCTTGCCCTCCTTCGCAGGCATGCCCCAAGAACTCCCTAGGGCGGACGATGTTGGGATGCCGCAACACGTTGAAGTCGGACGCACGCGAGATCTTATCAGGGTGCCATGTCCATAGCCAGGTGAAGAGGGAAGAGCAGTTGGCCTTGGAGGTGGACTGCCGCTCGATGAGGTCTAGATGGTAGTCCTTTCCGAGGACCTCCTTGACGTTGTCCCAGTCCTAGGAGTTGAGCGACAGCCTCTCGATGGCCACGCGGTAGTAGTAACGCCAGACGCGGCTGATGCCGTGGGGAGGTTGCCATGGCTGGAACTTGAACTGCATGCCAGCCACCTCGATGCCCCTATGCTCGAGAGCCAGATCCCTCTGGACGGGCTGGAACATGGTGAGGAGGAAGTCGCTGGGGAAGAACGGCGCCACGATGATGTCGCTCCCAGGGAAGCGGAAGTTCCTCTCGACCGCGCGTGCAACCATGTCGGCGGTGATGCTGGAGCAGTGCCCGACCGCTGTCAGAATGATCGCTGACGAGCCCAGGCGATGGGCCTCCGCTTCCATCGCCGGAGTGCTAGTGCTAGTGCTAGTGCCGCTTGTGCTTGCTCCTGCTTGCGGCCCCTCCTAACTACTACTCTCTGCTAGCGCTGCTCTGCTGCTCATGCTATTGCTGCTTGCTAGGCTTACTTCTGCCACTACTGGCCATGGCCACGACCATGGCCAAGCGTGGCATGTGTTGTGTGTGTATTTGTTTAGGTATATGGACAAGCCCGCACTAAATAAATTAGATTTATTTATTTGTTTAGGTATAGCCTATGACATGTCGGCCACCCCTTCTATATTTGACCAGTCAATTTGACTTGGTCAAACTCGTATTAAACAATTTCAGCAATTTCGGGAAATCAATTAAACTTTGCAAAATCATAACTAATTCATACTAACTCGGATGAAAATAATTTATATATGAAAACTGCTCAAAAAATATAACGAATCCGAATATGCAATCTGTTCATCTATAGGATGCCTCTAACATGATGAACATGGATCTTTCCCCTCCGATTCATCTGTCCGGAAACTGCCAAATGCCAGGAAAATCTTCCCGCACATTTTCCCGCTCCATCTGTTACATGTAGCACTGCGATAGTTCACCCCTAGCACAACGTATTACCATGTCATGCTTTTTCATGCATTTGTTTCCTCTGTTATTTATTGTGTTCCTCCTTTGTTACTTCTTTTCCGGTAGACCCCGAGACCGCTGTTGATCCGGTTATCGGCTGCTTCATCGTCAAGGGTTCTTATCTGTCTGCAGAGCTTCCAGGCAGGCAAACCCCCCTTTATCACTCTGATATCGCCCATTCCATTATCTCTCATGCTTGTATTAGATTTTTCTTCTGTAAATGATTGCTCCTATTCCGGTGCATAGCCTGCTTTTGTAATCTGCTCTTGTACATTACCTGCTTATCCTATATGCTTAGTATAGGTTGGTTAGTGATCCACAGTGGCCCCTCATCTTGTCCCTATTGCAGCCGCTGGATTATTAGACGACTCGATCAATGTGATCACGTCCAGGGCTCGACAAAACACCTGACCCCCCTTTAGTTGTACGACTCTGCGGAGCTACTATCGACTGCCGAGGGTGATACCTCGTAACGCACTCCTGATGATAACTCTGTAGTATAGCTAATTGGTTGTGGTCTATCGAGGGTGATTCCTCCTTCACCACTCCCGATAACGACTCTGTCATGCAACACCTCAAGTGTGAACCATCGAGGGTGATTCCTCCAAGTTCACATTGGCGATTACATAAAGTGGATTTCATCGAGGGTGATTGATACGTCTCCAACGTATCTATAATTTTTGATTGCTCCATGCTATATTATCTACTGTTTTGGATTATATTGGGCTTTATTTTCCACTTTTATATTATTTTTGGGACTAACCTATTAACCGGAGGCCCAGCCCAGAATTGCTGTTTTTTTGCCTATTTCAGTGTTTCGAAGAAACGGAATATCAAACGGAGTCCAAGCGGAATAAAACCTTCGGGAACGTGATTTTCTCACCGAACGTGATCCAGGAGACTTGGACCATGCTCCAGCAACAAAAGAGGCGGTCACGAGGGTGGGGGGCGCACCCCCTGCCTCGTGCTCCCCTCGGTGCTCCTCCGGTGTACTCCTTCCTCCTATATATACCTATGTACCCCCAAACGATCAGAACAGGAGCCAAAAACCTAATTCCACCGCCGCAACTTTCTGTATCCACGAGATCCCATCTTGGGGCCTGTTCCGGAGCTCCGCCGGAAGAGGGCCGTCATCACGGAGGGCTTCTACATCATCATAGACCCTCCGATGAAGTGTGAGTAGTTTACCTCAGACCTTCGGGTCCATACTTAGTAGCTGGATGGCTTCTTCTCTCTCTTTGAATCTCAATACAAAGTTCTCCCCCTCTCTTGTGGAGATCTATTCGATGTAATCTTCTTTTTGCGGTGTGTTTGCGGCGACCGATGAATTGTGGGTTTATGATCAAGTCTATCTATGAATAATATTTGAATCTTCTCTGAATTCTTTTATGTATGATTGGTTATCTTTGCAAGTCTCTTCGAATTATCCATTTGGTTTGGCTAACTAGATTGGTAGTTCTTGCCATGGGAGAAGTGCTTAGCTTTGGGTTTGATCTTGCGGTGTCCTTTCCCAGTGACAGAAGGGGCAGGAAGGCACGTATTGCATCGTTGCCATCGAGGATAACAAGATGGGGTTTATTTCATATTGCATGAATTTATCTCTCTACATCATGTCATCTTGCTTAAGGCGTTACTCTGTTTTTAACTTAATACTCTAGATGCATGCTGGATAGTGGTCGATGAGTGGAGTAATAGTAGTAGATGCAGAATCGTTTCGGTCTACTTGTCATGGACGTGATGCCTATATACATGATCATGCCTAGATATTCTCATAACTATGCTCAATTCTGTCAATTGCTCAACAGTAATTTGTTCACCCACCGTAGAATACTTATGCTCTTGAGAGAAGCCACTAGTGAAACCTACGGCCCCCGGGTCTATTCTCATCATATCAATCTCCATTACTTAAATCTTGCTTTACTTTTTTACTTTGCCTTTACTTTTTACTTTGCATCTTTATACCAAAAATACCAAAAATATTATATCTATCAGATCTCACTCTTGTAAGTGACCTTGAAGGGATTGACAACCCCTAATCGCGTTGGTTGCGAGTAGCTATCATTTTGTGCAGGTACGAGGGACTTGAGCGTGGCCTCCTACTAGATTGATACCTTGGTTCTCAAAAACTGAGGGAAATACTTATGCTACTCTGCTGCATCATCCCTTCCTCTTCGGGGAAAACCAACGCAAGCTCAAGACGTATCAAGAAGGATTTCTGGCGCCGTTGCCGGGGAGGCTACACAAAAAGTCGACATACCAAGTACCCATCACAATCCCTATCTCTCGCATTACATTATTTGCCATTTGCCTCTCATTTTCCTCTCCCCCACTTCACCCTTGCCGTTTTATTCGCCCTCTTTCTCTATCCTCCCTCTCTGTTTGCCTCTTTGCCCTCGCCATGCTAGAACCAAAAAGAGTTGGGGGTTCTCTCCCAAGTTCTAGTGCTTTAGGCAATCCTGCTATCTTATCTAAACTCATGAATCGAAATGCTATAGAACAACTTGCCGGAGTTATCAATGAGAACCTTAGTAATTTTGATGAAGATGATTCTGGAGTTTTTCGTTATTTACTTGATGAATCTTTGAAAGATGCTTGGGATAGGCTGTTAAGGATCCGTGCTAGCTATGTACCCCAATATCAAATTGATGTTTACTTAAAAAGTTTTTATGTTGGGCTACCCGCTTCGTTCAAACAAGTCTTAGATTCTATTTTCGAGGGGGGTTTTCTTGAAGGGGACCCCATAGATACCTATGAGAGGATGAAAACTATATTTGGGCACCCCATTAATGAGAAAACTGAAATCACATCTCTCTTGCTTTCTTACCAAAACGAATCTATTAAAGAGAAAAAGCTAGCGTAGATGCCAATTTCCGCAACATTCTTAATCTTTCTTCTACCATTAATGGACATGTACTATGTCAAAATAGAAAGATTAATTCCATAGATAACAAGTTTGCTCTCTTTTTCTCTAAAACCAAAGATGGCAATACCTAGATCTATCCTCGCTTTTATGCCTAGCTAGGGGCGTTAAACGATAGCGCTTGTTGGGAGGCAACCCAATTTTATTTTTATTCCTTGATTTTTGCTCCTGTTTAGTAATAAATAAATTATTTATCCTCTGTTTTGGCTGTGTTTTTTGTGTTTAATTAATGTTTGTGCCAAGTAGAACCGTTGGGAAGACTTGGGGAAAGTCTTGTTGAACTTGCTGTAAAAAAACAGAAACTTTAGCTCTCACGAGAACTGTTGTAATTTTTATTTGAAGAGTGCTATTTAGTTAATTATTTTTGAATATGATTAATAGATAAATTCCTCACGTCCAGAAATTTATTTTAGAATTTTTGGGGTTCCAGATCTTGCGCTAGCTACAGATTACTACAGACTGTTCTGTTTTTGACAGATTCTGTTTTTCGTGTGTTGTTTGCTTATTTTGATGAATCTATGGCTAGTAAAATAGTTTATAATCCATAGAGAAGTTGGAATACAGTAGGTTTAAAACCAATATAAATAAAGAATGAGTTCATTACAGTACCTTGAAGTGGTCTTTTGTTTTCTTTCGCTAACGGAGCTCACGAGTTTTCTATTTTGAGTTTTGTGTTGTGAAGTTTTCAAGTTTTGGGTGAACTCTTTTGATGGATAATGGAACAAAGAGTGGCAAGATCCTAAGCTTGGGTATTCCCATGGCACCCCCAAGATAATCCAAGGACACCAAAAAGTCAAAGCTTGGGGATGCCCCGGAAGGCATCCTCTCTTTCGTCCACTTCCATCGGTAATTTACTTGGAGCTATATTTTTATTCATCAACATGATATGTGTTTTGCTTGGAGCGTCTTGTATTATTTGTGTCTTTGTGCCTTAGTATTCCACAATCATCCTTGCTGTACACACCTTTTGAGAGATCCATACATGAATTAAAATTTGATAGAATACTCTATGTGCTTCACTTATATCTTTTGAGCTAAGTAGTTTTTGCTCTATGTGCTTCACTTATACATTTTGAGCTAAGTAGTTTTGCTCTATGTGCTTCACTTATATCTTTTGAGCTAAGTAGTTTTGCTCTATGTGCTTCACTTATATCTTTTGAGCTAAGTAGTCTTGCTCTGTGTGCTTCACTTATATCTTTTGAGCGTTATAATTTTGCTCTATGTGCTTCACTTAGATCTTTTAGATCACGATGGTGGATTTGTTTTAAAGAAACTATTGATATCTCATGCTTAACTTAAATTATTTTGAGAGTCCCCTAATAGCATGGTAATTTTCTTAATAATAATATGCTTGGTATTCAAGATTTGTGAAACTTTCTTTTGAGTGTGTTGAATACTAAGAAAAGATTGAAGCATGATAATTGTTTTGAGATATGGAGGTGATAATATTAAAGTCATGCTAGTTGAGTAGTTGTGAATTTAAAGGATACTTGTGTTAAAGTTTGTGATTCCCATAGCATGCATGTATGGTGAACCGTTATGTGATGAAGTCGGAGCATGATTTATTTATTGATTGTCTTCCTTATGAGTGGCGGTCGGGGACGAGCGATGGTCTTTTCCTACCAATCTATCCCCCTAGGAGCATGCACGTAATACTTTGCTTTGATAACTTCTAGATTTTTGCAATAAGTATATGAGTTCTTTATGACTAATGTTGAGTCCATGGATTATACGCACTCTCACCCTTCCACCTTTGCTAGCCTCTCTAATACCGCGCACTTTTCGCCGGTATCATACACCTACCATATACCTTCCTCAAAACAGCCACCATACCTACCTATCATGGTATTTCCATAGCCATTCCGAGATATATTGCCATGCAACTTTCCACCATCTAGTTCATCATCACACATTCATCATTGTCATATTGCATATCCCGGTACACCGCCGAATGCATTCACATAGAGTCATATTTTGTTCTAAGTATCGAGTTGTAATTGTTGAGTTATAAGAAAAATAAAATTGTGATGATCATCATTATTAGAGCATTTTCCCAAGTGAGGAAAGAATGATGGAGACTATGATTCCCCCATAAGTCGGGATGAGACTCCGAACAAAAAATAAATAAAAGAGGCCAAAGAAGCCCAAATAAAAAGAGGCCATAAAAAAAGGAGAAAAGGCCCAAATAAAAAAAATATAAAAAAATGAGAGAAAAAGAGAGAAGGGACAATGTTACTATCCTCTTACCACACTTGTGCTTCAAAGTAGCACCATGATCTTCATAGTAGAGAGTCTCTCATGTTATCACTTTCATATACTAGTGGGAATTTTACATTATAGAACTTGGCTTGTATATTCCAATGATGGGCTTCCTCAAATTGCCCTAGGTCTTCATGACCAAGCAAGTTGGATGCACACCCACTTAGTTTCTTTTTGAGCTTTCATATACTTATAGCTCTAGTGCATCCGTTGCATGGCAATCCCTACTCACTCACATTGATATCTATTGATGGGCATCTCCATAGCCCGTTGATATGCCTAGTTGATGTGAGACTATCTTCCCCTCTTTTTTGTTTTCTCCACAACCACCATTCTATTCCACCAATAGTGTTATATCCATGGCTCACACTCATGTATTGCGTGAAGATTGATTTTTTTTTTGAAAAAGTTAGAGTATGAAACAATTGCTTGGCTTGTCATTGGGGTTGTGCATGATTTAAATATTTTGTGTGGTGAAGATAGAGCATAGTCAGACTATATGACTTTGTAGGGATAACTTTCTTTGGCCATGTTATTTTGAGAAGACATAATTGCTTTGTTAGTATGCTTGAAGTATTATTATTTTTATGTCAATATAAACTTTTGTCTTGAATCTTTCGAATCTGAATATTCATATCACAATTAAGAAGATTTGCATTGAAGTAATGCCAAGTAGCACTCCGCATCAAAAATTCTCTTTTTATCATTTACCTACTCGAGGACGAGCAGGAATTAAGCTTGGGGATGCCTGATACGTCTCCAACGTATCTATAATTTTTGATTGATCCATGCTATATTATCTACTGTTTTGGACTATATTGGGCTTTATTTTCCACTTTTATATTATTTTTGGGACTAACCTATTAACCGGAGGCCCAGCCCAGAATTGCTGTTTTTTTTGCCTATTTCAGTGTTTCGAAGAAACGGAATATCAAACGGAGTCCAAACAGAATAAAACCTTCGGGAACGTGATTTTCTCACCGAACGTGATCCAGGAGACTTGGACCCTGCTCCAAGGAACAAAAGAGGCGGTCACGAGGGTGGGGGGCGCCCCCCTAGGGCGCGCCCCCTGCCTCGTGGTCCCTTCGGTGCTCCTCCGGCGTACTCCTTCCTCCTATATATACCTACATACCCCCAAACGATCAGAACAGGAGCCAAAAACCTAATTCCACCACCGCAACTTTCTGTATCCACGAGATCCCATCTTGGGGCCTGTTCCGGAGCTCCGCCGAAAGAGGGCCGTCATCATAGAGGGCTTCTACATCATCATAGCCCCTCCGATGAAGTGTGAGTAGTTTACCTCAGACCTTCGGGTCCATAGTTAGTAGCTAGATGGCTTCTTCTCTCTCTTTGAATCTCAATACAAAGTTCTCCCCCTCTCTTGTGGAGATCTATTCGATGTAATCTTCTTTTTGCGGTGTGTTTGTTGAGACTGATGAATTGTGGGTTTATGATCAAGTCTATCTATGAATAATATTTGAATCTTCTCTGAATTCTTTTATGTATGATTGGTTATCTTTGCAAGTCTCTTCGAATTATCCGTTTGGTTTGGCCAACTAGATTGGTAGTTCTTGCCATGGGAGAAGTGCTTAGCTTTGGGTTCGATCTTGCAGTGTCCTTTCCCAGTGATAGAAGGGGCAGGAAGGCACGTATTGCATCGTTGCCATAGAGGATAACAAGATGGGGTTTATTTCATATTGCATGAATTTATCTCTCTACATCATGTCATCTTGCTTAAGGCGTTACTCTGTTTTTAACTTAATACTCTAGATGCATGCTGGATAGCGGCCGATGAGTGGAGTAATAGTAGTAGATGCAGAATCGTTTCGGTCTACTTGTCACGGACGTGATGCCTATATACATGATCATGCCTAGATATTCTCATAACTATGCTCAATTCTGTCAATTGCTCAACAGTAATTTGTTCACCCATCGTAGAATACTTATGCTCTTGAGAGAAGCCACTAGTGAAACCTATGGCCCCCGGGTCTATTCTCATCATATCAATCTCCATTAATTTAATCTTGCTTTGCTTTTTTACTTCGCCTTTACTTTTTTACTTTGCATCTTTATACCAAAAATACCAAAAGTATTATATCTATCAAATCTCACTCTCGTAAGTGACCGTGAAGGGATTGACAACCCCTAATCGCGTTGGTTGCGAGTAGCTATCGTTTGTGCAGGTACGAGGGACTTGAGCGTGGCCTCCTACTGGATTGATACCTTGGTTCTCAAAAACTGAGGGAAATACTTACGCTACTCTGCTGCATCATCCCTTCCTCTTCGGGGAAAACCAACGCAAGCTCAAGACGTAGCAGTGATTCCTCGGATTCCCCTTTGTGTTTTGGACACACGGTTACTTTGACTTTACCACAGAACCTTTTTGAAGTCGATTCGTCCCCAAGGGGTACCCACGAGAGTTACTGAAGTCGGGTTGACCGGGAGGGTACCCCCGAGATAATTATAAGGCACGGTCCGGCAGGCAGTTCGCCCTAGAGTGGGCCGGGCTTGGCCCTTATCATAAGTCCTTAAGACGGGGCGACAGGAGCACTGATCATCATCGCACGCTCCCAATACACTAACGAGATTGGGTATTTGATCTGAGTTGGCCACTAGCCTATATGCACTAACCACCACGCGGGATTAGTTATGGGCACTCAGTGTCGTATGTATCAGCCAAAGCTCTTCGGACATTAGAGATGGAGCGGCACGTGCCCGGTTGGATGGGAACCACCTGCGCTTGTATAAGGGGTGGGTCTGCTCAAGGCCGCCCTCGCAGTGTGCAGGAGTGCAAAGGGCAATGGGCCCAAGACCCCTATGTGCTTGGTGTAGACCAACGTGTTGGCATCTCTGTTGATCCTAGGTAGGGCTACGACATGTTGATGTTCTGGGGCCGAGCATGACCCAAGAAAGTGTGTTCGGCCAGAGTGCTCGAGCGTGTTGGGTAATGTGGTGCGCCCCTGCAGGGAAGTTTATCTATTCGAATATCCGTGTCCATGGTAACAGGACGACTTGGAGTTGTATCCCGATCTATGCAGCTAGAACAGGATACTAGAGATGGTAATTGGATATGATGGCTCTGGGATTGTTTTCTCGCAGGGAGTCGAGGAAGGATCTCTGGGCGTTAATACTACGACATGCTTGTTACTTATAATATGCTAATCTAGACTCTTCTAATGCTTCAAGATGCTAGTCTTCGATAGGCTAGGCTTTTCCCTCTATTCTGGCATTCTGCAGTATATTCCACAGATACAATCCTTCCATTTGATACCAATGCATACTTAATATAGATTTGATGTCAGTCTTGCGAGTACTTTGGATGAGCACTCACGGTTGCTTTGCTACCTATTTTCCTCCTATACCCGATTGTTGTGATCAGATGACAGATCCCAGGAGCCAGATGCCACCGCCGACGACTACTACTACTACCCCAATGGAGCCTACTACTACGTGGAGACCTCCGATGACTAGGACTAGTTAGGTGGCTCCCAGGCAAGAGGCCTTGCCTTTTCAATCGTTCTTGCTTTTTTGCTAGCCTTCTTAAGGCAGTCTTGTTTAACTTATGCCTGTTGATACGTCTCCATCGTATCTACTTTTCCAAACTCTTTTGCCCTTGTTTTGGACTCTAATTTGCATGATATAAATGGAACTAACCCGGACTGACACTGTTTCCAGCAGAATTGCCTTGGTGTTATTTTTGTGCAGAAATAAAAGTTCTCGGAATGACCTGAATGTTTATGGAGAATATTTTTGGAATATACAAAAAATACTAGCGAAAGAATCAACCAGAGGGGACCCACCAGGAGACCATAAGGGTGGGGTGCATGCCCTACCCCCTATGGTCGCCCCCTAGCTTGTGTGTCCCCTGGACCTCCACTGACCTCAAGTCCAACTCTATATTTTCATGTTTAGGAAGAAAAAAACAAAGAGAAGGAGTCATCACGTTTTACGATATGGAGCCACCGTCACCCCATGTTCTTCATCGGGAGGGTAGATCTGGAGTCTGTTCGGGGCTCCAAAGAGGGGAAATCATTGCCATCATCATCACCAACCTTCCTCCATCACCAATTTCATGATGCTCACCGCCATGCGTGAGTAATTCCATTATAGACTTGCTGGACGGTGATGGTTTGGATGAGATGTATCATGTAATCGAGTTAGTTTTGTTAGGGTTTGATCCCTAGTATCCACTATGTTCTGAGATTGATGTTGCTATGACTTTGCTATCCTTAATGCTTGTCACTAGGGACCGAGTGCCATGATTTCAGATATGAACCTATTATGTTTTCATAAATATATTTGTTTTCTTGATCCGATCTTGCAAGTTGTAGACACCTATTACGAGTTATGATCTGCATACCCCAACATGACAATAATTGGGATTCTTTCCGGTGATTACCGTAGTTTGAGGAGTTCATGTATTCACTAAGTGCTAATGCTTTGTTTCGGTTCTCTATTAAAAGGAGGCCTTAATATCCCTTAGTTTCCATTAGGGCCCCGCTGCCACGGGAGGGCTGGACAAAAGATGTCATGCAAGTTCTTTTCCATAAGCACGTATGACTATATACGGAATACATGCCTACATTATATTGATGAATTGGAGCTAGTTCTGTGTCACCCTAGGTTATAACTGTTGCATGATGAATGCCATCCGACATAATTATCCATCACTGATCCATTGCCTACAAGTTCGTTTCATATTGATCTTTGCTAAGTTACTTTTCCGTTGCCACTATTACTATTGTTACAAAACTGCTACTGCTACTTTTGCTACCGTTATTGTTACTTCCATACTACTTTGCTGTAGATATTAAGTCTTTCAGGTGTGGTTGAATTGACAACTCAGCTGCTAATACTTGAGAATATTCTTTGGCTCCCCTTGTGTCGAATCAATAAATTTGGGTTGAATACTCTACCCTTGAAAACTATTGCAATCCCCTATACTTGTGGTTTATCAAGACCCTTTTTCTGGCACCGTTGCCAGGGAGCATATGTGGCACCCCGAATTAGAGAAACCGGAACGCCCCGTATTCCATTCCAAAGATCGAGGAGAAGTCTTCTGGAATACGACACTGCTTAGCATAGAACAAATCAACTCTTTATTAAAATCTATACTGGGTACAAGGGGTTACATCGGCACGGCGACACTACGCTTGCCACTGTTGCTCTATGCAACCAGCAGAACAACTCAAAGCAGCGGAATAACTCTAGCAGCGGAACAATAAAGATGGTGGTGAACTCCACTCCGCAGGGACTCTGGCTGGAACGCTTATCCTAGCTCGCAAACAAAGAATCCATGGCAAACAAGCAATCAAATCCGGCTTGACCTGCAAGCTGGCATGGCATGCCAGGTTAGTACATTGAATGTACTTGCAAGCTCACAATAACCAGAAGCATTCAAGACAAACAACAACATGGCAATTACATGTTAACAAGGATTAACATGATATCATCTAAACAACATGGCATGAACAACATGATACCAATAGCACAATATAAGCATGGCATGAACAAACATGATGATACTAACATGCAATGTGATGACACTATCATGCACCAACTTACTCTGCTCGGGGTTACCACGTAACCCTCACATGCATCACTTACCATCCTCGGACATCACACGATTATCTCAGGATCAAATCAAGCTTGGTATAAACAATACCGTAGTAATCAATACATGACCACAAGGAGCTTGACCTTTACCCGTGATTCTCGCATAACACCACAAATATCCAACGACTCGGTATCCTTGATACCATGGCGATCCTCTCATGATCACATAAAGATCAAACAACTTCTTTCATCATCGAACCGGGGTTGTTATTAAGCACATTATTATTATTATTATTATTATTATTATTATTATTATTATTATTATTATTATTATTATTATTATTATTATTATTATTATTATTATTATTACTACTACTACTTTTGAACCATAGTGTGACCGACTACGAACTGGGCCCATATCTACGGGCGTGGCTATCGATAGATTTAACACACACTCTGCAGAGGTTAGCACACTGTACCCACACCACGGAACCCATGGCCTCACACTCCCATTCGGGTGGACCAACGGCGTTCTGACAAAACCGTCCTACTGCCATGACACTCCACCGGCCACTCCGACTAACTCCCTCTGGGCTAAGTCATGGGTGGCCCCGTGCCTACCAAAGGCATCAACGACCACCGTCGTGGCAAAACGGTCCCAAACGGGGACATGAGCTCAAAACCAAACATGGGCACACAAGGCTTATGCCATCCTACCCGGCCAAGGTAGCACCCACGCATAACCTTTCCTCATTGGAGGCACCGGCGAGAGGCATGACAATAGACCCAGTTAGGACCCTCCCATAAAGGCAAGTGTGGCTGCACTTGTCAGCTCAATACGATGGCACTATGACTCAGCCAGCAGATGTTCAAGTTTGATTATAGTCCAGTTTAACTTGCATATTAATTAGCCGAGTCATATGAAAATAACATGATGCAACTACAATGCATGACACCAACATGAGCAGGGATGTGCAACATAATCTCCAACCATAAATCATATGTCCGAATAAGCATGAACAAACATGAATAACACAAGTGAGGGAGTCCTGGATTAGGGGGTCTCCGGACAGCCGGACTATATCCTTTGGCCGGATTGTTGGACTATGAAGATACGAGATTGAAGACTTCGTCCCGTGCCCGGATGGGACTCTACTTGGCGTGGAAGGCAAGCTAGGCAATACGGATATGTATATCTCCTCCTTTGTAACCGACCATGTGTAACCCTAGCCCACTCCGGTGTCTATATAAACCGGAGGGTTGTAGTCCGTAGGACAAGATACAATCATACCATAGGCTAGCTTCTAGGGTTTAGCCTCTTTGATCTCGTGGTAGATCAACTCTTGTAATACTCATATCATCAAGAACAATCAAGCAGGACGTAGGGTATTACCTCCATCAAGAGGGCCCGAACCTGGGTAAACATCGTGTCCCCTGCCTCCTGTTACCATCTGCCTTAGACGCACAGTTCGGGACCCCCTACCCGAGATCCGCCGGTTTTGACACCGACATTGGTGCTTTTATTGAGAGCTCCACTGTGTTGTCTCCGTAAGGCTTGATGGCTCCTTCGATCATCGCTAGCGATGTGGTCCAGGGCGAGGTTTTCCTCCCCGGACAGATCTTCGTATTCGGCGGCTTCGCACTGCGGGCCAATTCGTTTGGCCATCTGGAGCAGATCGAGAGCTGCCATTAGGTCAGATTTGGAAACTTGAACTACAAGGCCGACATCCGCGGAGACTTGATCTTCGACGGATTCGAGCCCATGTCGGACGCGCCGCACAGTCGCGACGAGCATGACGTAACTCTGCCGTCGGGCAGTGTTCAGGACATCGCATCTGCAACTACTCCGGCCGTTAATCCGGAGGAAATCACACCATTCGAGAGCGGAGGGATAGACCCTGCCATGGAGGCCGCACTCTCAGTGGCGATAGAGCCAGATACTGATGTCACACCCTAGCTAGTTCAAGCATTAGAGTGTGCATCATGTTTAAATTTCTCTTAAATTTGAAATGGGGAAAGCAGAAACCCCCAACACCCCCATGGAAACAACTAGGGTTTACTAAAATTATTGTCAATGAACCGGAAATGCCCTTCTAAAAAGTTCATCCTCTTTGTCTTGGGTTAAAACCTCTGGCAAAATTGGTGCACAATTTTCTAGGTCAATAGAAGGTCATTGAATTAAATCATAAGTATTTGAATTTGGGCATTTAAATGCTATAAAATAATTTAAATGCTCAAATAATTCTGAAAATAAATGTTTGCTATTGGAAATATTCTAAACAGAGCCCAAAATTATTTTCAGGATTTTTGGAAACGTTTTAGTATTTTAAATAAAGCCCAACATTTGCAGTTAAATAGAAAAACAGAAACAAATAAAAATAAAAGAGAGAGAGGGAAGCTACCTGGGCCTTACCTGTGCTGGCCCAGCCCACCTGGCTCGGCCCAGCCGACTAGCTACCAGTCATCGTCCTCCTCCCGCCAGAAAGACCCGGAGCGCGTGGCCGGCGCCCGTGGCCACACGCCGGCCACCTCCTGCTTCTGCCGACGTCCTGGAGACGTCCAGGGATGCCACGCGACCCCCACGTCCCCCTCTCATCCTCGCTCACTCCCCCTTCGTTTCCCTCACTCTCTCCCGCGATGCCCGAGCGCGTTCCTCGCCGCCGTTTGTCGTAGACGACGCCAGAGCCACCCCCTCGCCCCTCCGACAAGCCAAATCGCTCCGCCACGACGCCCTCGCCCTCCCCACCGAGCCATGCTTCGCCGGAGGCCCTGCATCGCTGCTATCGTGCCGTCTTCAACCTCGGTACCCGCCGGACGCCGTTCATCGATTCGCCTCGCTCCGGTCGCCCCCGAGCCCACTGATCTGCTCATCGACCTCCCTGTGAGCTCCGCCGCTTTTCCCGTCTTCTTTCCCACGCGTTTGCACCCTCTAGGCCATAGTTCCACCATGGCCTAAGCTCATCTCCGCTCGAGCTTGTCGCCGGCGTCGCTCCGGCGACCATTTGGTCATCCCGTTCTATGCAACGTGCTTGCCGCATCGCGTAGTGCCTCGCTAGCGCCTCAATTTCCATGTTTGCACGCCGCAGCCCTAACCCCGCACATGGCCGAACTCCGGCCGCCGCCTTGGAGCTCGCCGTTGTTGTCTCCGGCCACCATAGGCCCGGCCTCCACCACCACTAGATACGCGCCTGCAAGAGCTCTCCAACGACCCAAGAACGGCCTCACCCGTGCCCTGGGTGTTTTCGGAGCCGTGCCACCGTCTCGGGCCTCGCCGGTGTCGAGTTGCCGACGGGATTAGCCCCGCTGACCAGGGGTTTGACCCCAGTTTGACTCCCGTGAGTCAATGACAAGTGGGCCCCCTCTGTTAACTAAATCAGATTAGTTTTAATTAAAAATAATTAGCTTAATTAACTACTGACACGCGGGACCCACCAGTTAGGTTTGACCTGGACGTCCCCATTGACCACTGACGTCACCCTGACGTAATGCTAACACAATAATTAAATTACTGGATTTATTCTTTAATAGGAAATTCCAGAAAATAGTCAGAACTTCTAAAAATCACAGAAAATCAACCCTAGCTCCAAATGCAAAGATTTATATATGAAAAATGATTAAAAAATTCAATCTACCCATCTGTAATGGTTTCATGCATGACAAAACAAGTTTATCTTGCTGTTTAAGTAGAATAAGGAAATGCACTATTAAGGCCATGTTTAATGAGCTAATATTTGAATCTTTGATTCAAATGAGTTCATTCCTTTCTGTTATAGCTTGCATTAGGCCAAGACACATTCATATTGCCATGTCATAGCATGCATCATATTGTTGCATATCGTCATGTGTTGATTGTGTTCCGATGTGTTCTTCGTGGTAGGTTCTGCCTCCGAGGATATTCACGAGTATCCAACTGAAGGGCAGTATCCCACTACCACTCCATCAGGCAAGCAACCCATTGATCATTCCGATACAAACCCATGTTCTCACTTCTGCTCTTGTTTACTACATTAAGACAACGCGATTCAAACTACTGTGTGCTACGGTAGTTGAACCCTTATCCTCTGCATGACCTGTCATTGCCACAGTAACTAGATGAAACCCACTAGCATGTGTAGGAGTTGATTGAGCCATGTATGTGATTCCTACCTTGATATGCCTGCTATGCTTAGAGTTGTGTCAGGTCTGGTTCATCTGGGTGATGGGCTAGAGTGAAATGCTTATGCCGGTAATGTGAGGGATGTGTTGAACATGTTTTGTTAAAGGTATCGATGAGAGGCCATGTAGGAGTACATGGTGGGTTGTTTCATTGAGGCCGTCCATAAGAATTGAGATCTGTATGTGTGATTTAAGATGTAGTTACTACCATACATTGGGCCCGAAACCAATGGACCCTCTCGTCTTCTTAATCACCCTAGTACTCTGTCCAGGAGTTGCAAATAGTTTCTGGTGTTTGTAGGTTATGTGTTGGCGGCCATGCGTAGCGCTGACCCTAGGGGTGGGCTATGTTGCGGTAGATACACCGTGGCACGGTATACCGAGTCACCCGTTTGGTGTCTCGGGAACCCTATTCACATCGTTCGGGGCCGTATGTGGAAACCTCGGACGGACTCCCTGTGGATGGAACCTGGATAGGCGATAAACCTGGACTAGAGACTTAAGTGTTTAGGTAGGCCGTGGCCGACACCCTCGCTGGGCTTCCGCTTGAAGGTTGTCGAGTACATGTTGTGTAAACGGCGGTAAGTGGTGAAAGCGTGTATGAAGAAGTACACCCCTGCAGGGTATAAAACTATTCGAATAGCCGCGTCTGCGGTAAAGGACTACTTGGTTGCCTATACAGTTCATAGACAAGTTAATGGATACTACTAAGAGACTCAAGATAAGTGTGAGTACCGAGGATGGCCCTCTCATAGGATGACGAGGGAGGATCCCCGGTGGAGTATTGTGTTGGTGAGTAGTGGACTCGTGTGCGAAAACTATTTTACTAGTGGAGTTCCGTAGGATAGCCTAGCCAAGAGTCAAAGCTGGCTTGCTGCAATAACCCCACCACCTTCTTGAGAATGAGCATGTATAGTAGATTTTGTTGTAAGACTTGCTGAGTACATTTGTACTCATGTTTGCTTGATTACTGTTTTCAGACGACAACACCGCCCCCTCCGATGGGTTCTTCGTAGACCTTGATGTCGACGAGTGACTAGCCACCCAGGTGGTGATCCTGGCCATGGAGGGCCCTATGTAGATAGACAGGCTTCGAAAGCCTTCTTTCTTTCTAGAGTCTGTACTCAGACTAGTTGCTTCCGCATGTGCTTGTATGTTTGTATGACTTGAGTGTCGGGTCATGTGACCCCTATCTGTATGAACATGTTATGTATGGCTCCCTGGAGCCTTTAAATAAAGTACTTGAGTTGTAGAGTTTTGTTCTGATGCCATGTTGTATGTACTCATATCGGGCATATTGTGTGTATGATTGAAATGCTTGTATGAGTGGGATCCGACAATCTAGTTGTTTATCCTTGGCAGCCTTTCTTATGGGGAAATGTAGTCTAGTGTTCCTCGAGCCATAGTAGTCCGCTATAGCCCGGTACACCGGAGTCCTGCTAGCCCAGCACTACTGTTCAGGACACTTGACTGGCCGGCATGTGTTTCACTTTGTTCCTATGTCTGTCCCTTCGGGGAAATGTCACGCGGTGACTTCTGGAGTCCTGCCTAGCCTGCTACAGCCCGGGTTCCCCGGAGTCCTGTTAGCCCAGTGCTACAGCCCGGAATCACTCGCTGATGACCGACATGCTCGATGTGATTCATGTATGCCTATCTCCATAGGTCTGTGTCGCTTTGGGTTCACGACTAGCCATGTCGGCCCGGGTTCTCTGTCATATGGATGCCAGCGACACTATCATATACGTGAGCCAAAAGGCGCAAATGGTCCCGGGCCATGGTAAGGTGACACCCGTGGGATACCGCGCGTGAGGCCGCAAAGTGATATGAGGTGTTATCGGCTAGATCGATGTGGCTTGGAATCGGGGTCCTGACAGCGTTGGTATCAGAGCCGGACTGCCTGTAGGTTCGTTGAGCCAAACTGGTCGATGTCGAGTCTAGAAATGCTTTAGTTATATGCAGGGGAATTGATTGTGGGAGGGAACGTAAGGCTCTTTTACTCCTTTACCCTATGCCTCTTATCTGAGTCATTCTCTTCTCATTCAACGTGGGTTAAGGACTAGGCTCTCTTCTTCTATCAGGTTCATGTGTTACTAATCCGTAGTAGCTTATAGGATTGTTGTTACAAATCCCAGTTCAGTTTCTACTATTCTTAGTATGTTGCTAATTGGATCAGAACCTTGATATGATGTTGTTGAGTGGTATTGCGAACTGTTGTGGATGTCTCAAATCTTTTTCTGAGCATTTACAGCTGTTATGCTGTCCAATTTTCCCTGGAAATTCTGATGTCTTTGCATTGTGGTTATGCTTTCAGATGGCCAACCGTGTTCAAAACCAAGTGGTTCGCCTGACCCGGTGCCTCGACGTGCCCGGTCATACTGCTATGTTAGTCCGGGTAATGATTGGGACAGGTTACCGTTGGTATCCCGAATACACCGTCGAAGAGCAATTCCGCGACTTTAAGCAAAGCCAATATTTCTGCACCGTCAGGATATTTCCTTCTTATCCTGGATCTACCGAGCCCCTTCACTGTTCCTATGGACTCGGGGTTACTGTTGAGATGGCTGTGCAGGATGCTGCCTATTCCATGATGACCATTATGCAAGTCCGGACTGGCCTGCTTCGGAACACCGACTTCCGTTACATGCCAGCTTCACTTCCGGGAGCGCAAGGGTATCTTCAGGCTATCTATGCTGACTCCACTCAGGAGGACTCATTAACTCGTACCACTGCTGAGATGCTCGAAGATAAGGACCGAGAGAATCGGGCCTTGAGACTGGAGCTTTTCAATACCCGTGCTGATCATTGGGCCACATTGACTCGGTTTGCACCCGCGGTGCAAGCTGGATGTATGGATACAAGGGATCTGTATCCCGTGAGATCTGCTCTGCCAGACATGGTGGATTGGCGTGATGTGGGAGGCATCACCCCACCCCGTGGTCCCCGCAGGCCACTGTTTGTTGGTCCAAGACCTCATCCTAGCCCCTATGGTCCACAGGCTCCTCAGGACCGTCTGTTTCCGGATGGTCATGTTGAACTTCCAGACTATGGAGGTGACTTCTATGAGGACTACTACGGAGCTGTCTGAGTTAGTAGTAGTACCACTAGTATTGTAATAGTTGTATCTTCACTGTCCTGCGTGACTGGTGGACTACGACTTAGTGTGTAATCAATTCCGGAGGTGTAGACAAATAATGTATAGGAGCTTGGAATGCCTCCGATGAGATGTAACGTCTTTCATCATAGTTGTACTGTAGCCTGGGCTTGTACTAAACTATGTATGATGTGTATGACCAATGGTATATATATGGCAGTTTTATATTACCATGACATACGGATGAACATCTCTGCATTCCGTGTTATCCATTACATTCTGCACTTCCTTGCTAAGTTTGAGCCATCATTGTCTAAACTGTTGTTTTGTTTTCTCCTAGGATGGTCAACACCCGCAGCAACCCTGCTGCCTCAGAGCAGGGGGAAGCCAGTGCAGCTAGGGGTGAAAATCTGCCTCACCCGCCTTCTCTGGCCGAAGTAATGCTGGAGGCGGAAATAAACAAGCGTGAGACTAACCGCCTGCTAGAGCGGATTGAGCAGAACACTGCACGCCACCCACGAAATGACTTGGTGTCAATCAATGACTTTATCAAGCTGTACCCATCAAAGTTTAACCATTCCGTCGAACCCCTCGACGCAGATGACTGGCTTCGCAGCATTACTCACAAGCTATGTTCTGCCAACGTAGCCGAAGCCGACAAGGTTACTTACGCTGCCTACCACCTCGAAGGCCCTGCTAGCCTTTGGTGGGAGAATTTTGAAGCTATGCGCCCGGTCGGCCAAATTACTACTTGGGCTGAATTTAGTGAGGCTTTCCGTGAGCATCACATCCCGGAAGGTCTCATGGATCGCAAGAGGAAGGAGTTCTGCAACTTCACCCAAGGAAGACTGACTGTGGATGCATATAGTCGTGAATTTGGGAATCTGGCACGCTATGCCCCTGAAGAGGTATCTACTGACGCTAAGAAGCAGGCAAGGTTCCGCAAGGGACTTAGCCCTGAGCTTCGCCGCGATCTCCGTCTGCACGAGTGCACATCCTTTCAGAAGTTGGTCAATAAAGCCATCAGTGCTGAGACAGGTCAGACTGATTATGACGCTTCACGCAAGCACTCCCGTGATTTTGGCTCTTCATCCGGCTCTGGAGCTCAGAAGCGCCGGGTGTGGATCCCAAGCACGGCACTGCCACCCAGGTTCATCCCGAGGCCATCCTTTGAGGCGCCTCGTCCCAACCAGCAATTTGCACCGCCCAAGCCCTATGGTGGCCCCGCTGCTAATGCTGCTCCACGCCCCAATGTGGTGACATGCTTTAAGTGTGGAGAGCCGGGTCACTATAGCCGAGAGTGTCCCCAGAACAACAATCCCATTCAAGCTGGAAAGTCCGTTGGCCGTGGTAAGTCCGCGGGAAAAACATTCTACGCCAAGCCGGTCACCACTGCCCGTGGCCATGTCAATTATGTTTCAGCCGAGGAGGCCCATGAGGATCCCAACGTCGTTCTTGGTACGCTCCTTGTTAACTGCCATCCGACATCTGTTCTTTTCGATACTGGAGCATCTCATTCATTCATATCCGAGAACTATGCTCGATTGCATAACACGACATTCTGTGACATGCCCACTTCCATGGTAATTCAAACTCCGGGTTCCAAATGGCAAACTTCTAGAGTAAGCCATGGGAACGAAATTCTTGTCGATAGACTTTTCTTCCTTGCATCCTTAATAGCTCTCAAGTCCACGGACATAAACATCATCTTGGGTATGGACTGGATGTCAGCTCATTATTCTAAGATTGATTGTGCCACTAGAACCGTTCAACTTACTCACCCATCGGGCAAGACAGTCAATGTCTTAACTTGAGTGGCCAATCACCAGCTTTACTCCCTAAATGCCAACCCTCTTCCAGACCTTGAGGATGTTCCGGTAGTCCGAGACTTTCCGGATGTCTTTCTAGAAGAACTGTCAGGTGTTCCACCTGACAGGGATGTTGAGTTTGTGATAGACCTTGTTCCAGGAACCGTTCCAATTTCTAGAAGACCCTACAAGATGGCACCCTTAGAACTAGCCGAGCTTAAGAACCAACTCGATGAGTCCTTGAAAAAGGGTTTCATCCATCCTAGTTCCTCTCCTTGGGCTTGCCCCGTCCTCTTCGTTAAGAAGAAGGATTGAACGAATCGAATGGTTGTGGATTACCGACCTGTCAATTTGGTCACCATCAAGAACAAATATCCGCTTCCCAGGATCAACAATCTGTATGATCAGCTCGCTGGATCCTCAGTCTTTTCCAAGATGGATCTGAGGTTGGGCTACCATCAAATCAAAATCAGAAATGGGGACATTTCCCAAAACAGCCTTTGTTACTCGTTATGGCCAATACGAGTACACCGTTATGTCCTTCGGTTTAACCAATGCCCCAGCCACCTTCTCCCGGTTAATGAACTCGGTTTTCATGGAGTACTTGGATAAATTCGTCGTAGTATACCTCGATGACATACTCATCTACTCCAAGAATGAAGAGGAACATGCCGAACATCTAAGGCTGGTATTGATGAAACTTCGAGAGCATCGCCTTTATGCCAAATTCTCCAAGTGGGAATTTTGGTTGCCAGAAGTGACCTATCTAGGCCATGTAATCTCTGGTAAGGGTATTGCTGTCAATCCCGAGCGAGTTCAAGCCGTCCTTGATTGGACTCCACCTAAGACGGTCAAGCAAGTTCGGAGCTTCCTTGGCTTAGCGAGCTATTGTCGCCGCTTCGTCGAGAATTTCTCCAAGGTTGCTAAACCTCCAACTAAACTCCTCAAGAAAGATAAAAAGTTCGAGTGGACTCCACAATGCGAGTCCAGCTTTTAGGAACTGAAAAGACGCCTGACATCTGCTCCCGTACTGGTACCACCAGATTTCTCCAAGGACTTTATTATCTATTGCGACGCCTCGCGACAAGGACTATGTTGCATACTCATGCAAGATCGTCAAGTAATTGCCTATGCTTCACGGCAATTACACCCACATGAGGAAAATTATCCCACACATGATCTAGAGCTTGCAGCTGTAGTCCATGCACTTAAAACTTGGCGACATTACCTTCTCGGTAATCGTTGCGAGATCTTCACCGATCACCAAAGTTTGAAATATATCTTCACCCAACCAGATTTGAATCTCAGGCAAAGACGTTGGGTTGAGTTGATCTCGGATTACGACTTAGGAATAACTTACACCCCGGGCAAAGCCAATGTCATGGCTGATGCGCTAAGCCGTAAGTCCTATTGTAACAACCTGATGTTACAACAAAGTCAACCATTTCTCCATGAGGAATTTCGTAAGCTAAATCTTCACATTGTTCCTCGAGGATTCCTATCCACCCTGGTGGCGAAACCTACCCTTACGGATCAGATCATCAAGGCACAGAAGGTAGATACGGGAATCTCCCGTATTAAGAGAAACATTAAGAAAGGAGTCGCGAATTGTTTCTCCATTGATGATCAAGGTGTTGTATACTTTGGGAATCGCCTAGTGGTTCCAAAGGCACGAAACCTGAGGCGGCTGATCCTTAAGGAAGCTCATGAATCCCCTCTCACCATTCATCCCGGTAGTACCAAAATGTATCAAGACCTACGCCAGAGGTTTTGGTGGACTAGGATGAAGAGGGAAATCGCTCAATACCTTGCTAATTGCGACGTTTGTCGTCGTGTTAAAGAAGAGCATCAACGGCCTGCTGGCACCCTTCAACCTTTGGCTACCCCTGAATGGAAATGGGATAAAATCAGTATGGATTTCATCACTGGGTTTCCTAGAACCAAGAGAGGGAATAATGCCATCTTCGTCGTGATCGACCGACTTTCCAAAGTAGCCCATTTCCTACCTGTTCGTGAGAGTATCACCGCTAGCCAGCTAGCCGGTTTATACATCTCCCGAATAGTGTCTCTTCATGGTGTTCCATTGGAAATTAACTCAGACCGTGGGAGTCTCTTCACCTCTCGATTTTGGGAAAGTTTCCAAAATGCTATGGGAACTCGTCTCTCTTTTAGTACCGCCTTCCATCCTCAATCAAGTGGTCAAGTAGAGCGAGTCAATCAAATTCTGGAAGATATGCTCTAAGCTTCTGTCATCTCGTTCGGAATGAGTTGGGAGAAATGCCTTCCCTTCGTGGAGTTTGCTTATAACAATAGTTATCAAGCTAGCTTAGGCAAGGCTCCTTTCGAAGTTCTTTATGGACGAAAATGTCGAACGCCTCTTAACTGGTCAGAAACCGGGGAAAGACAACTCTTTGGCCTAGATATGATTCAGGAAGCAGAAGAGCAGGTTCGCGTTATTCGTGAGAAATTGAAAACAGCCCAATCTCGTCAAAAGAGTCAATATGATCGTAAACATAAACCTATGATTTATGAAGTCGATGAGAAGGCTTACCTTCGGGTTACTCCGTTAAAGGGAACCCATCGTTTCGGTATCAAAGGCAAATTGGCTCCTCGTTACATTGGACCCTTTCACATTCTTGCCAAACGAGGAGAAGTTGCCTACCAATTGGAACTACCTCTGCATCTTTCCAGAGTTCATGATGTCTTCCATGTTTCACAACTCAGGCGTTGCTTCGTGGATCCTATCCGTGGAGTGGACCACGAAACGCTTGATCTACAAGATAACCTCTCCTATCGGGAATATCCCGTTCATATCCTTGATCAAGCCGAGCGTACCACTCGACGTCAGAATATCAAGTTTCTCAAGGTTCAATGGTCACACCATTCCGAGAAAGAAGCCACTTGGGAAAGGGAGGATCGTCTTCGACTCGAGTACCCCACCTTCTTCCCGGAGGATCCTAAATCTCGGGACGAGATTCTTTTGAGTGGGGGTGAGTTGTCACACCCTAGCTAGTTCAAGCATTAGAGTGTGCATCATGTTTAAATTTCTCTTAAATTTGAAGTGGGGAAAGCAGAAACCCCCAACACCCCTGGAAACAACTAGGGTTTACTAAAATTATTTTCAATGAACCTGAAATGCCCTTCTAAAAAGTTCATCCTCTTTGTCTTGGGTTAAAACCTCTGGCAAAATTGGTGCACAATTTTGTAGGTCAATAGAAGGTCATTGAATTAAATCATAAGTATTTGAATTTGGGCATTTAAATGCTATAAAATAATTTAAATTCTCAAATAATTCTAGAAATAAATGTTTGCTGTTGGAAATATTCTAAACAGAGCCCAAAATTATTTTCAGGATTTTTGGAAACGTTTTAGTATTTTAATTAAAGCCCAACATTTGCAGTTAAATAGAAAAACAGAAACAAATAAAAATAAAAGAGAGAGAGGGAAGCTACCTGGGCCTTACCTGTGCTGGCCCAGCCCACCTGGCTCGGCCCAGCCGACTGGCTGCCAGTCGTCGTCCTCCTCCCGCCAGAAGGACGCGGAGCGCGTGGCCGGCGCCCGCGACCACACGCTGGCCACCTCCTGCTTCTGCCGACGTCCTGGAGACATCCAGGGATGCCACGAGACCCCCACATCCCCCTCTCATCCTTGCTCACTCTCCCCCTCATCTCCCTCACTCTCTCCCACGATGCCCGAGCGCGTTCCTCGCCGCCGTTCACCGTAGACGATGCCAGAGCCACCCCCTCGCCCCTCCGACAAGCCAAATCGCTCCACCACGACGCCCTCGCCCTCCCCACCGAGCCACGCTTCGCCGGAGGCCCTGCATCGCTGCTATCGCACGGTCTTCAACCTCGGTACCCGCCGGATGCCGTTCATCGATTCGCCTCGCTCCGGTCGCCCTCGAGCCCACTGATCTGCTCATCGACCTCCCTGTGAGCTCCGCCGCTTTTCTCCTCTTCTTTCCCACGTGTTTGCACCCTCTAGGCCATAGTCCACCATGGCCAAAGCTCGTCTCCGCTCGAGCTTGTCGCCGGCATCGCTCCGGCGACCATTTGGTCATCCCGTGCTATGCAACGTGCTTGCCGCATCGCGTAGTGCCTCGCTAGTGCCTCAGTTTCCGTGTTTGCACGCCGCAGCCCAAACCCCGCACATGGACGAACTCCGGCCGCCGCCTTGGAGCTCGCCGTCGTTGTCTCCGGCCACCATAGGCCCGGCCTCCACCACCACTAGATGCGCGCCTGCAAGAGCTCTCCAACGAGCCCAAGAACGGCCTCGCCCGTGCCCTGTGGGCGTTTTCCGAGCCGCGCCACCGTCTCGGGCCTCGCCGGCGTCGAGTCGCCGGCGGGATTAGCCCCGCTGACCAGGGGTTTGACCCCAGTTTGACTCCCCTGAGTCAATGACAAGTGGGCCCCCTCTGTTAACTAAATCAGATTAGTTTTAGTTAAAAATAATTAGCTTAATTAACTACTGACACACGGGACCCACCAGTTAGGTTTGACCTGGACGTCCCCGTTGACCACTGACGTCACCCTGACGTAATGCTGACGCAGTAATTAAATTACTGGATTTATTCTTTAATAGGAAATTCTAGAAAATAGTCAAAACTTCTAAAAATCATAGAAAATCAACCATAGCTCCAAATGCAAAGATTTATATATGAAAAATGATCAGAAAAATTCAATCTACCCATCTGTAATGGTTTCATGCATGACAAAACAAGTTTATCTTGCTGTTTAAGCAGAATAAGGAAATGCACTATTAAGGCCATGTTTAATGAGCTAATATTTGAATCTTTGATTCAAATGAGTTCATTCCTTTAAGTTATAGCTTGCATTAGGCCAAGACACATTCATATTGCCATGTCATAGCATGCATCATATTGTTGCATATCGTCATGTGTTGATTGTGTTTCGATGTGTTCTTCGTGGTAGGTTCTGCCTCCGAGGATATTCACGAGTATCCAACTGAAGGGCAGTATCCCACTACCACTCCATCAGGAAAGCAACCCATTGATCATTCCGATACAAACCCATGTTCTCACTTCTGCTCTTGTTTACTGCATTAAGACAACGCGATTCAAACTGCTGTGTGCTACGGTAGTTGAACCCTTATCCTCTGCATGACCTGTCATTGCCACAGTAACTAGATGAAACCCACTAGCATGTGTAGGAGTTGATTGAGCCATGTATGTGATTCCTACCTTGATATGCCTGCTATGCTTAGAGTTGTGTCAGGTCTGGTTCATCTGGGTGATGGGCTAGAGTGAAATGCTTATGTCGGTAATGTGAGGGATGTGTTGAATATGTTTTGGTAAAGGTATCGATGAGAGGCCATGTAGGAGTACATGGTGGGTTGTTTCATTGAGGCCGTCCATAAGAACTGAGATCTGTATGTGTGATTTAAGATGCAGTTACTACCGTACATTGGGCCCGAAACCAATGGACTCTCTCGGCTTCTTAATCACCCTAGTACTCTGTCCAGGAGTTGCAAATAGTTTCTGGTGTTTGTAGGTTATGTGTTGGCGGCCATGCGTAGCGCTGACCCTAGGGGTGGGCTATGTTGCGGTAGATACACCGTGGCATGGTGTATCGAGTCACCCGTTTGGTGTCTCGGGAACCCTGTTCACATCGTTCGGGGCCGTATGTGGAAACCTCGGCCGGACTCCCTGCGGATGGAACTTGGATAGGCGATAAACCTGGACTAGAGACTTAAGTGTTTAAGTAGGCCGTGGCCGACACCCTCGCTGGGCTTCCGCTTGAAGGTTGCCGAGTACATGTCGTGTAAACGGCCGTAAGTGGTGAAAGCGTGTATGAAGAAGTACACCCCTGCAGGGTATAAAACTATTCGAATAGCCGCGTCTGCGGTAAAGGACTACTTGGTTGCCTATACAGTTCATAGACAAGTTAATGGATACTACTAAGAGACTCAAGATAAGTGTGAGTACCGAGGATGGCCCTCTTGTAGGATGACGAGGGAGGATCCCCGATGGAGTATTGTGTTGATGAGTAGTGGACTCGTGTGTGAAAACTATTTTACTAGTGGAGTTCCGTAGGATAGCCTAGCCAAGAGTCAAAGCTGGCTTGCTGCAATAACCCCACCACCTTCTTGAGAATGAGCATGTATAGTAGATTCTGTTGTAAGACTTGCTGAGTACCTTTGTACTCATGTTTGCGTGATTACTGTTTTCAGACGACAACACCGCCCCCTCCGATGGGTTCTATGTAGACCTTGATGTCGACGAGTGACTAGCCACCCAGGTGGTGATCCTGGCCATGGAGGGCCCTATGTAGATAGACAGGCTTCGAAAGCCTTCTTTTTTTCTAGAGCTATACTCAGACTAGTTGCTTTCGCATGTGCTTGTATGTTTGTCTGACTTGAGTGTCGGGTCATGTGACCCCTATTTGTATGAACATGTTATGTATGGCTCCCTGGAGCCTTTAAATAAAGTACTTGAGTTGTAGAGTTTTGTTGTGATGCCATGTTGTATGTACTCATATCGGGCATATTGTGTGTATGATTGAAATGCTTGGTATGAGTGGGATCCGACAATCTAGTTGTTTATCCTTGGCAGCCTTTCTTATGGGGAAATGTAGTCTAGTGTTCCTCGAGCCATAGTAGTCCGCTACAGCCCAGTACACCGGAGTCCTGCTAGCCCAGCACTACTGTTCAGGACACTTGACTGGCCGGCATGTGTTTCACTTCGTTCCTATGTCTGTCCCTTCGGGGAAATGTCACGCGGTGACTTCCGGAGTCCTGCCTAGCCTGCTACAGCCCGGGTTCCCCGGAGTCCTGTTAGCCCAGTGCTACAGCCCGGTGTTGGAAATATGCCCTAGAGGCAATAATAAATTGATTATTATTATATTTCCTTGTTCATGATAATCGTTTATTATCCATGCTAGAATTGTATTGATAGGAAACTCAGATACATGTGTGGATACATAGACAACACCATGTCCCTAGTAAGCCTCTAGTTGACTAGCTCGTTAATCAATAGATGGTTACGGTTTCCTGACCATGGACATTGGATGTCGTTGATAACGGGATCACATCATTAGGAGAATGATGTGATGGACAAGACCCAATCCTAAGCCTAGCACAAGATCATGTAGTTCGTATGCTAAAGCTTTTCTAATGTCAAGTATCATTTCCTTAGACCATGAGATTGTGCAACTCCCGGATACCGTAGGAGTGCTTTGGGTGTGCCAAACGTCACAACGTAACTGGGTGGCTATAAAGGTACACTACGGGTATCTCTGAAAGTGTCTGTTGGGTTGGCACGAATCGAGATTGGGATTTGTCACTCCGTGTAAACGGAGAGGTATCTCTGGGCCCACTCGGTAGGACATCATCATAATGTGCACAATGTGACCAAGGGGTTGATCACGGGATGATGTGTTACAGAACGAGTAAAGAGACTTGCCGGTAATGAGATTGAACAAGGTATCGGTATACCGACGATCGAATCTCGGGCAAGTACCATACCGCTAGACAAAGGGAATTGTATACGGGATTGATTGAGTCCTTGACATCGTGGTTCATCCGATGAGATCATCGTGGAACATGTGGGAGCCAACATGGGTATCCAGATCCCGCTGTTGGTTATTGACCGGAGAACATCTCGGTCATGACTACATGTCTCCCGAACCCGTAGGGTCTACACACTTAAGGTTCGATGACGCTAGGGTTATAAAGGAAGTTTGTATGTGGTTACCGAATGTTGTTCGGAGTCCCGGATGAGATCCCAGACGTCACGAGGAGTTCCGGAATGGTCCGGAGGTAAAGATTTATATATAGGAAGTCCTGTTTCGGCCATCGGGACAAGTTTCGGGGTCATCGGTATTGTACCGGGACCACCGGAAGGGTCCCGGGGGCCCACCGGGTGGGGCCACCTGCCCCGGGGGCCACATGGGCTGTAGGGGGTGCGCCTTGGCCTACATGGGCCAAGGGCACCAGCCCCTAGAGGCCCATGCGCCAAGATATAGGAAAAAGGGGAGAGTCCTAAAAGGGGAAGGCACCTCCGAGGTGCCTTGGGGAGGATGGACTCCTTCCCCCTCTTAGCCGCACCCCTTCCTTGGAGGAAGGGGCAAGGCTGCGCCTCCCCCCTCTCCCCTGCCCCTATATATAGTGGAGGGGAGGGAGGGCATCCATACCTGAGCCCTTGGCGCCTCCCTCCCTCCCGTGACACCTCCTCCTCTCCCGTAGGTGCTTGGCGAAGCCCTGCAGGATTGCCACGCTCCTCCATCACCACCACGCCGTTGTGCTGCTGCTGGATGGAGTCTTCCTCAACCTCTCCCTCTCTCCTTGCTGGATCAAGGCGTGGGAGACATCGTCGAGCTGTACGTGTGTTGAACGCGGAGGTGCCGTCCGTTCGGCACTAGGATCATCGGTGATCTGAATCACGACGAGTACGACTCCATCAACCCCGTTCACTTGAACGCTTCCGCTTAGCGATCTACAAGGGTATGTAGATGCACTCCCCTTTCTACTCGTTACTGGTCTCTCCATAGATAGATCTTGGTGTTACGTAGGAAATTTTTTGAATTTCTGCTACGTTCCCCAATAGTGGCATCATGAGCTAGGTCTATTGCATAGATTCTTTGCACGAGTAGAACACAAAGTAGTTGTGGGCGTCGATATTGTTCAATATGCTTGCCGTTACTAGTCTTATCTTGATTCGGCGGCATCGTGGGATGAAGCGGCCCGGACCAACCTTACACGTACGCTTACGTGAGACCGGTTCCACCGACAAACATGCACTAGTTGCATAAGGTGGCTGGCGGGTGTCTGTCTCTCCCACTTTAGTCGGATCGGATTCGATGAAAAGGGTCCTTATGAAGGGTAAATAGCAATTGGCATATCACGTTGTGGTTCATGCGTAGGTAAGAAACGTTCTTGCTAGAAACCCATAGCAGCCACGTAAAACATGCAAACAACAATTAGAGGACGTCTAACTTGTTTTTGCAGGGTATGCTATGTGATGTGATATGGCCAAAAAGGATGTGATGAATGATATATGTGATGTATGAGATTGATCATGTTCTTGTAATAGGAATCACGACTTGCATGTCGATGAGTATGACAACCGGCAGGAGCCATAGGAGTTGTCTTTATTTATTTGTGACCTGCGTGTCAACTTAAACGTCATGTAATTACTTGACTTTATTGCTAACCGTTAGCCATAGTAGTAGAAGTAATAGTTGGCGAGGCAACTTCATGAAGACACGATGATGGAGATCATGATGATGGAGATCATGGTGTCATGCCGGTGACGATGATGATCATGGAGCCCCGAAGATGGAGATCAAAAGGAGCAAAGTGATGATGGCCATATCATGTCACTATTTGATTGCATGTGATGTTTATCATGTTTATACATCTTATTTGCTTAGAACGACGGTAGTAAATAAGATGATCCCTTACAACAATTTCAAGAAGTGTTCTCCCCTAACTGTGCACCGTTGCGACAGTTCGCTGTTTCAAAACATCACGTGATGATCGGGTGTTTTATTCAGACGTTCAAATACAACGGGTGTTGACGAGCCTAGCATGTACAGACATGGCCTCGGAACACACGCGAGACACTTAGGGTTAACTTGACGAGCCTAGCATGTACAGACATGGCCTCGGAACACGGAGACCGAAAGGTCGAGCATGAGTCGTATAGAAGATACGATCAACATGAAGATGTTCACCGATGATGACTAGTCCGTCTCACGTGATGATCGGACACGGCCTAGTTTGACTCGGATCATGTAATCACTTAGATGACTAGAGGGATGTCTATCTGAGTGGGAGTTCATAAGATGAACTTAATTATCCTGAACATAGTCAAAAGGATTTTGCAAATTATGTCGTAGCTCACGCTATAGTTCTACTGTTTAGATATGTTCCTAGAGAAAAATTAGTTGAAAGTTGATAGTAGCAATTATGCGGACTAGGTCCGTAAACTGAGGATTGTCCTCATTGCTTCATAGAAGGCTTATGTCCTTAATGCACCACTCAGTGTGCTGAACCTCGAACGTTGTCTGTGGTTGTTGCGAACATCTGACATACACATTTTGATAACTACGTGATAGTTCAGTTAAACGGTTTAGAGTTGAGGCACCAAAGACGTTTTTGAAACGTCGCGAAACATATGAGATGTTTTGAGGGCTGAAATTGGGATTTCAGGCTCGTGCCCATGTCAAGACGTATAAAACCTCCGATGACTTTCTTAACCTGCAAACTAAGGAGAAAAGCTCAATTGTTGAGCTTGTGCTCAGATTGTCTGAGTACAACAATCATTTGAATCGAGTGGGAGTTGATCTTCCAGATAAGACAGTGATGGTTCTCCAAAGTCATTGCCACCAAGCTGTTAGAGCTTCGTGATGAACTATAACATATCAGGGATAGATATGATGATCCTTGAGGTATTCGCGATGTTTGACACCGCGAAAGTAGAAATCAAGAAGGAGCATCAATTGTTGATGGTTGGTGAAACCACTAGTTTCAAGAAGGGCAAGGGCAAGAAGGGATACTTCATGAAACGGCAAATCAGCTGCTGCTCTAGTGAAGAAACCCAAGGTAAAACCCAAACCCGAGACTAAGTGCTTCTGTAATAAGGGGAACAACCACTAGAGCATAATTACCCTAGATACTTGGTAGATAAGAAGGCTGGCAAGGTCGATAGAAGTATATTGGATATACATTATGTTAATGTGTACTTTACTAGTACTCCTAGTAGCACCAGGGTATTAGATACCGGTTCGGTTGCTAAGTGTTAGTAACTCGAAACAAAAGGCTACGGAATAAACGGCGACTAGCTAAAGGTGAGCTGACGATATGTGTTGGAAGTTTTTCCAAGCTTGATATGATCAAGCATCGCACGCTCCCTCTACCAAAGAGATTGGTGTTTGCGTTGAGCATAGACATGATTGGATTATGTCTATCGCAATACGATTATTCATTTAAGGAGAATAATGGTTACTCTGTTTATTTGACTAATACCTTCAATGGTCTTACACCTAAAATGAATGGTTTATTAAATCTCGATCGTAGTGATACACATGTTCATGCCAAAAGATAATAATGATAGTACCACTTACTTGTGGCACTGCCATGTAAGTCATAATGGTATAAAACGCATGAAGAAGCTCCATGTTGATGGATCTTTGGACTCACTCGTTTTAGAAAAGTTTGAGACATGCGAACCATGTCTATTGGTGTATATGCATGAAGAAACTCCATGCAAATGGACCGTTTTGACTCACTTGATTTTGAATCACTTGGGACATGCAAATCATACCACACGGGCAAGATGACTGAAAAGCCTCGTTTTCAGTAAGATGGAACAAGATAGCAACTTGTTGGAAGTAATACATTTTGATGTGTACAGTCCAATGAGTGCTGAGGCATGTAGTGGATATTGTTATGTTCTTACTTCACAGATAATTTGAGTGGATGTTGAGTACATTTACTTGATGAATCACGAGTCTGAATTATTGAAAGGTTCAAGTAATTTCAGGGTGAAGTTGAAAGATCGTCGTGACAAGAGGATAAAATATCTATGATATGATCATAGAGATGAATATCTGAATTACGAGTTTGGCACAGAATTAAGACATTGTGGAAATTGTTTCACAACTAATACAGCCTGGAACACCATAGTGTGATGGTGTGTCCAAACGTCATAGTTGCACCCTATTGGATATGGTGCATACCATGATGTCTCTTATCGAGTTACCACTATCGTTCATGGGTTAGGCATTAGAGACAACCACATTCACTTTAAATAGGGCACCACATAATTTCGTTGAGACGACACCGTATGAACTATGGTTTGGAGAAACCTAAGTTGTCGTTTCTTAAAAGTTTGGGGCTGCGACGCTTATATGAAAAAGTTTCAGGTTGATAAGCTCGAACCCAAAGCGGATAAATGCATCTTCATAGGACACCCAAAACAGTTGGGTATACCTCCTGTCTCAGATCCGAAAGCAATAAAGGATTGTTTCTAGAATTGGGTCCTTTCTCGAGGAAAAGTTTCTCTCGAAAGAATTGAGTGGGAGGATGGTGGAGACTTGATGAGGTTATTAAACCGTCTCTTCAACTAGTGTGTGGCAGGGCACAGGAAGTTGTTCCTGTGGCACCTACACCAATTGAAGTGGAAGCTTATGATAGTGATCATGAAACTTCAGATCAAGTCACTACCAAACTTCGTGGGATGACAAGGATGCGTACTACTTCAGAGTGGTACGTAATCCTATCTTGGAAGTCATGTTGCTAGACAACAATGAACCTACGAGCTATGGAGAAGCGATGGTGGGCCCGGATTCCGATAAATGGCTCAAGGCCATAAAACCCGAGAGAGGATCCATGTATGAAAACAAAGTGTAGACTTTGGAAGAACTACTTGATGGTCATAAGGCTGTTAGGTACATATGGATTTTGAAAGGAAGACAGACAATGATGGTAAGTGTCACCATTGAGAAAGCTCGACTTGTCGTTAAGATGTTTTTCGACAAGTTCAAGGAGTTGACTACGATGAGACTTTCTCACTCGTAGCGATGCTAAGAGTCTGTTGGAATTATATTAGCAATTATTGCATTATTTATGAAATCTTGCAGATAGGATGTCAAAACATTGTTTCCTCGACGATTCTTGAGGAAAGGTTGTATGTGATACAACCGGAAGGTTTTGTCTATCCTGAAATATGCTAATAAGTATGCAAAGCTCCAGCAATCCTTCTGAGGACTGGAGTGAGCATCTCGGAGTTGGAATGTATGCTTTGATGATGATCAAAGATTTTGGGTGTATACAAAGTTTATGAGAAACTTGTATTTCCAAAGAAGTGAGTGGGAGCACTATAGAATTTCTGATGAGTATATGTTGTTGACATATTAATGATCAGAAATGACGTAGAATTTCTGGAAAGCATATAGGGTTATTTGGAAAGTGTTTTCAATGGAAAACCTGGATTAAGCTACTTGAACATTGAGCATCAAGATCTATAAGGGTAGATCAAAACGCTTAATAGTACTTTCAAATGAGCACATACCTTGACGTGATCTTGAAGGTGTTCAAGATGGATCAGTCAAAGAAGGAGTTCTTGCCTGAGTTGTAAGGTATGAAGTTAAGACTTAAAGCTCGACCATGGCAGAATAGAGAGAAAGGAACGAAGGTCATCCCCTATGCTTAAGACATAGGCTCTACAGTATGCTATGCTATGTACCGCACCTGAAGTGTGCTTTACCATGAGTCAGTCAAGGGGTACAAGAGTGATCCAAGAATGGATCACAGGACAGCGGTCAAAGTTATCCTTAGTAACTAGTGGACTAAGGAATTTTCTCAATTATGGAGGTGGTAAAAGAGTTCGTCGTAAAGGGTTACGTCGATGCAAGCTTAACACCTATCCGGATAGCTCTGAGTAGAGATACCGGATACGTATAATATAGCAACAATTTAGAATAGCTCCAAGTAGAACAGTTATTTGGAATAGCTCCAAATAGAACGTGGTAGCTGCATCTAGGAGATGACATAGAGATTTGTAAAGCACACACGGATCTGAAAGGTTCAGACCCGTTGACTATAACCTCTCTCACAAGCATAACATGATCAAACCCAGAACTCATCGAGTGTTAATCACATGGTAAATGTGAACTAGATTATTTACTCTAGTAAACTCTTTGGGTGTTAGTCACATGGGGATGTGACCTTGAGTGTTAATCACATATCGATGTGAACTAGATTATTGACTCTAGTGCAAGTGGGAGACTGTTGGAAATATGCCCTAGAGGCAATAATAAATTGATTATTATTATATTTCCTTGTTCATGATAATCGTTTATTATCCATGCTAGAATTGTATTGATAGGAAACTCAGATACATGTGTGGATACATAGACAACACCATGTCCCTAGTAAGCCTCTAGTTGACTAGCTCGTTAATCAATAGATGGTTACGGTTTCCTGACCATGGACATTGGATGTCGTTGATAACGGGATCACATCATTAGGAGAATGATGTGATGGACAAGACCCAATCCTAAGCCTAGCACAAGATCATGTAGTTCGTATGCTAAAGCTTTTCTAATGTCAAGTATAATTTCCTTAGACCATGAGATTGTGCAACTCCCGGATACCGTAGGAGTGCTTTGGGTGTGCCAAACGTCACAACGTAACTGGGTGGCTATAAAGGTACACTACGGGTATCTCTGAAAGTGTCTGTTGGGTTGGCACGAATCGAGATTGGGATTTTGTCACTCCGTGTAAACGGAGAGGTATCTCTGGGCCCACTCGGTAGGACATCATCATAATGTGCACAATGTGACCAAGGGGTTGATCACGGGATGATGTGTTACGGAACGAGTAAAGAGACTTGCCGGTAACGAGATTGAACAAGGTATCGGTATACCGACGATCGAATCTCGGGCAAGTAAAATACCGCTAGACAAAGGGAATTGTATACGGGATCGATTGAGTCCTTGACATCGTGGTTCATCCGTTGAAATCATCGTGGAACATGTGGGAGCCAACATGGGTATCCAGATCCCGCTGTTGGTTATTGACCGGAGAACATCTCGGTCATGTCTGCATGTCTCCCGAACCCGTAGGGTCTACACACTTAAGGTTCGATGACGCTAGGGTTATAAAGGAAGTTTGTATGTGGTTACCGAATGTTGTTCGGAGTCCCGGATGAGATCCCGGACGTCACGAGGAGTTCCGGAATGGTCCGGAGGTAAAGATTTATATATAGGAAGTCCTGTTTCGGCCATCGGGACAAGTTTCGGGGTCATCGGTATTGTACCGGGACCACCGGAAGGGTCCCGGGGGCCCACCGGGTGGGGCCACCTGCCCCGGGGGGGCACATGGGCTGTAGGGGGTGCGCCTTGGCCTACATGGGCCAAGGGCACCAGCCCCTAGAGGCCCATGCGCCAAGATATAGGAAAAAGGGGAGAGTCCTCAAGGGGGAAGGCACCTCCGAGGTGCCTTGGGGAGGATGGACTCCTCCCCCCCTCTTAGCCGCACCCCTTTCTTGGAGGAAGGGGCAAGGCTGCGCCTCCCCCCTCTCCCCTGCCCCTAT
Organism: Triticum dicoccoides; assembly: GCF_002162155.2. Taxonomy (NCBI): domain Eukaryota; kingdom Viridiplantae; phylum Streptophyta; class Magnoliopsida; order Poales; family Poaceae; genus Triticum; species Triticum dicoccoides. Next base: position 122,918,062 of record NC_041382.1, read on the forward strand.
ATATAGTGGAGGGGAGGGAGGGCATCCATACCTGAGCCCTTGGCGCCTCCCTCCCTCCCGTGACACCTCCTCCTCTCCCGTAGGTGCTTGGCGAAGCCCTGCAGGATTGCCACGCTCCTCCATCACCACCACGCCGTTGTGCTGCTGCTGGATGGAGTCTTCCTCAACCTCTCCCTCTCTCCTTGCTGGATCAAGGCATGGGAGACATCGTCGAGCTGTACGTGTGTTGAACGCGGAGGTGCCGTCCGTTCGGCACTAGGATCATCGGTGATCTGAATCACGACGAGTACGACTCCATCAACCCCGTTCACTTGAACGCTTCCGCTTAGCGATCTACAAGGGTATGTAGATGCACTCCCCTTTCTACTCGTTGCTGGTCTCTCCATAGATAGATCTTGGTGTTACGTAGGAAAATTTTTGAATTTCTGCTACGTTCCCCAACACCCGGAATCACTCACTGATGACCGACATGCTCGATGTGATTCATGTATGCCTGTCTCCATAGGTCTGTGTCGCTTTGGGTTCACGACTAGCCATGTCGGCCCGGGTTCTCTGTCATATGGATGCTAGCGACACTATCATATACGTGAGCCAAAAGGCGCAAACGGTCCCGGGCCATGGTAAGGCGACACCCGTGGGATACCGTGCGTGAGGCCGCAAAGTGATATGAGGTGTTACCGGCTAGATCGATGTGGCTTGGAATCGGGGTCCTGACAACTGACTTCACCCCTTTCGAGAGCCGCGTCGCCGAACCACTGGATTTATCTCCGGCCACGGACTCCGAGCCGCCTACATCTGTGCCTGTCGAATTCGACAGGGCGCCAATCATGGAGTTCACCTCCGTAGATATCTTTCAGCACTCACCTTTCGGAGATGTGTTAAATTCATTAAGGTCTATCTCCCTGTCAGGAGAACCTTGGCCGAACTATGTCTGGCTAGAATGGGATGCGGACGACGAAGAAATTCACTGCCCACCCACCACCCACTTAGTAGCCACTGTCGACGACTTAACCGACATGCTCGACTTCGACTCCGAAGACATCGACGGTATGGACGATGATGCATGAGACGAACAGGAACCACCGCCCATAGGGCGCTGGACCGCCACTTCATCACATGATGTATACATGGTGGATACACCCAGAGAGGGGAATGGCAAAGAGACAGCGGAGGATGCCCCCTCCAAGCAACCCATGCGCTAACGTCAGCGGCGCCGCTCTAAGTCCCGCCATAGCAAAAACAGCAATAACAGCGCAAGAGGAAATAACAGTCCCGTCGACTCTAGAAGAAATGACGACTGCACCACCCCGGTGGCAGAGCACGATCAAGATGCAAACTGCAAACATAGTACCGATCCGACGTTTGAACAAGACGACACCAAGGATAAGCCTCATCAAACCCCGTCTGGGGAAGAAAACAGTCCGGACGAAGATGCACACATAATTCTGGAAACGCATTTGGAGCAAGAGAACCTCCACAGATGGCTTATTGCAACATCGAGAAGCCTAAAGAAACAAAAGCAAAGGCTCAAGGTCGCACAAGATACGCTCAACAGCAGGTGGAACAATTTAATAAAGTATTGTGGAAGTTACCATAAAAATAGCTATCCAAAGCGCAAGCTATTACCGGAATTCGACGATGAGGCCTTAGAGCCCAGACAGTCGAAGAATGATATGGCCAACCGGCCGGATCCACCACCTCGTGAACGCGATAGAGTGGCTAACAAAGTCGCGCATAAGTCAACACACGATCTACATGAGAACTTGCGTCAAAAATCCGGCACGACCAGATCCATCTATGGATCTAGGAAGCGCACTACGGTACAAAACCAACACCGAATACTACAACCGTCCGAACACCATGGCACATCCCAATACAGGGGTGCCGCACACCCCTTATGTTTCACTGATGAGGTGCTAGATCACGAATTCCCAGAGGGATTCAAACCGATGAACATAGAGGCGTATGACGGGACCACAGACCCTGGAGTCTGGATAGAGGACTTTATCCTCCATATTCATATGGCTCGTGGAGACGATCTCCATGCCATTAAATACTTGCCCCTCAAGCTTAAAGGGCCAGCTCGGCACTGGCTGAAAAGCCTCCCTGAAAACTCAATTGGAAGTTGGGAGGAGCTCGAGGACGCTTTTCGGGCCATTTTTCAAGGGACTTATGCCCGACCTCCGGATGCAGACGATTTAAGTCATATAATCCAACAATCCGGAGAGTCCGCCCAAAAGCTTTGGAACAGGTCCCTCACTAAGAAGAACCAAATTGTTGACTGTCCGGACACCGAAGCCTTAGCAGCTTTTAAACACAGCGTCCGAGACGAATGGCTCGCCAGACACCTTGGCCAAGAAAAATCGAGAACAATGGCAGCCCTAACAAGCCTCATGACCCGCTTTTGTGCGGGCGAGGATAGCTGGTTGGTCCGTAGCAGCACCAGCGACCCAAGCACATCCGAAGTCAGGGATGACAATGGTAAGCCACGACGCAACAAAAACAAGCATCGAAATAAAGAAGGTAGCCCAGATAACATAGAGGTAAACGTCGGATTTAGGGGCTCCCGACCAGGTCAGCGAAAAAAGCCTTTTAAAGCCAGTGGAGAAGGACAATCTGGCCTAAACAAAATTCTTGACAAATTCTGTCAGATTCACGGCACCCCAGACAAACCTGCAAATCATACCCACAGAGAATGTTGGGTCTTCAAGTAGGCTGGTAAGCTAAACGCCGAATACAAAGGGGAAGAGACGCCAAGCGAAGACAAGGATGAACCTCGCCAGCAAAGCGCCGGAGGACAGAAAAAGTTCCCACCAGAGGTTAAAACAGTAAACGTGATCCATGTGACAAAGAGGAGAAGCAAGCATGCACTCCGAGGCACACGCGCCATAGAGCCCGTCACCCCTAGGTTCAACTCCTGGTTGGCCTGCCCGATCACTTTTGATCGTAGGGATCACGAGACAAATATCTGGCACTAAGGACTGACGGCCTTGGTGTTAGATCCAATAATAAATGGGTACCATTTCACACGAGTCCTCATGAACGGCGGCAGTGATCTAAATCTGATATATCAGGACACAGTCCGCAAAATGGGGATAGACCCGACACAAATAAGCCATAGTAATACTACCTTCAAGGGAGTAATACCAGGCCAAGAGGCCCGTTGTACGGGCTCTCTACTACTAGAGGTGGTATTCGGTTCTCCTGATAACTTCTGAAGCGAAAGGTTAACTTTTCACATCGCCCCATTCCGAAGTGGTTATCAAGCACTACTCGGAAGAACGACTTTCGCTCGTTTTAATGCAATACCGCATTATGCTTTTCTCAAGCTTAAGATGCCCGGTCCATGTGGCATCATCTCAGTTAGTGGAAATACCGGACGTTTCTTACGTACGGAAGAGGATGCGGCGGCTCTAACAGCCGCAAACTAGACGACCTCACCAACCAGAAAAAATGGCAGGTCGTCAAGACCACAGACACGGTTAAACGAATCCGGCGTTCCATCATATATGCATGAGATTGGTTTGATGATCAAACCCTCAATACCAGGGGCTTCCCGCGTGTAATCAGGGCCAGCCCGGCTCAACTTGGCTTCTCCTGAATTTTGATAGTTCATTGATAATAACCAATTCTTCTTTTTGGCACGGAAACTTTCACCTAAGTTCTTTCCTTTTACAGATGACAATCGTGCTACACCCGTCCAGGACACAGCACAATGGAGACACTCACAGACGCGCAGCAGGGACCCACCCAAAGGTTTCTTTTTAGATTAAGACCCTGTGTAAACCTTTTTTACTCTCTTGTTGCTCACATCCTCCGGATACTCCACACAACCGAGAAGGATGCTGGCGTTATTGGCATGTGGCCACGTCAGGATTTTGCACGTACCTGGACACATGGGATTTGTTATTAAGGGCATTTTTTAGCCCGGTATATGTTATAAAGACCAAACACCTTAGGGAGTGTTCGGCGTCGCGAGTTTGGCCCTATATGCATCAGCTCCGAATCATGTCTTTGGTCACATGTTGGGATTGCCCGACTCCCATGTTTTGGTACCTTACGTTCCGTTATATCGGCTAAGGTAGCACTGGGAGAACTACTGCGATTGTGCCCTGGTTCATCCGGATGAGCACCTCAGTAGAGAAAGCCGAAAACTGACTGTCATGATATAGCGAGAGAATGGTCAACCACTCAATGACTCATCGGAATCTTCGGGATTCCTCCGCATTAACGAAGGGCCGTTTCCCGGTCATGTACGTATGCGCCCCGTATTCGGACGAGCGCAGGAGTACCAGGGGCTATATAGTAGCCCCACCGTCAAACTCCTATGGCTAAGTGAAAGTGTTAAAGCAATATAGTCTGATTGCCTCGTTCGCTGTGCTATCACCTCCTTAATGGACCAAGACGTTGGATCAAGTGTGGATATGCATTTTCTGTGAACACCCCCGCATTATATGCGTGGGGCGGAAGCCGATGACTGCAAACTTTCAGGTTATATACATATATACATAAACGGCCGCACATGAGGCATCCTAGTACTTTCAGGCAAAAGTATAAATACAGCCTTGATAATTCAATAAAACATTGTTTTTACAATGGGAATACATGTCGCTAGAACATAATATTCTTCGAGCACCGAGCCTCTATCGAACGAGCACCTTCAAGAACTTCTTCAAAGTAGTGCTCGACAGCCACTCGGCCTACGGCCGAACCCTGTGTCACAACAGTGGTGGCCTCTATCTCCGCCCAGTATGTCTTGACACGGGCAAAGGCCATCCGCGCACCCTCTATGCACGCCAATCTCTTTACAACATCGATGCGTGGCACAACACCAAGGAATTGTTGCACTAAACTAAAGTAGCTATTCGGCCTTGGCCCTCTCGACCATAGGTGATCCACAATGGACCTCATGGCAAGTCCGGACAACCTATGGAGCTCGGCCCACTCAGCCATTCGCCCATTCAACAGCAGCGGACGGACTGGAGCGTGAAACTGTGACCAGAACAACTTTTCCACTTCAGGACCTTTCTGATCCTTGAAGTACTCTGCCGCATCAGCAGCACTTGCAGCCAAATCCATGTCGGCATCCGGAGAACTCCATATCCGGTCCAGAGGAGCATACTTCGGATCTCCGAACTTAGTTCGCAACAAGAAGGGCTTCCCAGACACGATATCTGCAGCTTGATTCAGCTCCTCCTTCGTCGCTCTAATTTTGGAGCAGGCTTCCTTGGCAGCCACCAGGGCCTTCTCCAGGTCCGTCACCTTCGCCCGGTTTTCTTATTCAAGAAGATGGTAATGGTCAAGGGCATCTTTTAACTCTATAGCCATCTTGGCTATTTTTTCCTTGCTTTCGCAATGCGCGGCCGGTTCGGCCCTTAACTCTTCGGCCGCCTTTAGAGCGGCTGCATTGCTACTCCTTGCTTGCTCCTTGGCTCGGGCAAGCTCTGCCCGAAGGGTCTCCACGGTGGCAGCTCCATCTGCAGTCACAACATATTAAAGATACTGGCATCATGCTCCTCTTACTATGTGTTGATCACCGCAAAAAATCACTTACCCTGTGCCTTGTCAAGCCGCTTGTTGACAAGCACGATGTTGGCATCTGCCGCATCAAGTTGCCGCTTTAGCTCGGCAAACCCATCAGTCTGGCTAGCCACCGAAGCTTCAGCCACCTGCACATAAAGGCGGTCTGGTTATTACCTGGGACTATGATCCTCTGTTTGTCACCGTTTTTGACGACAACCAGAGTCTTAGGGGCTACTATCTGCATAGGGCACACCTAATGTGTGCGATAGTGTCAAAAACATACACTATTTCATGTACCTCAAAGACTTTCAGCAGACTCATAAAGGATTCATGCAAACCACTTTCAGTGGATGAAATCCTTTCAATTACCGTCCCCATTAGCGTACGATGCGCTTCCGAGATGGCCGCTTGCCCCAGAAGATCCTTCAGCGCGTCCGACTGCATGCTGTACGGACCCTTGCTGTCGCTCTCCTTAGGAGTCGGATACTGGGGATTCCGGGTAGCCAAAGGGTTATCCTCTCGCCTTAGTGGATCCGGAGATACCCTTCGCGACGACACTTCAAGGTCGCCCGCTTCATGAGGCGGGGTGTTAGGGGGAGGCGTTTCGCTCTCCATCATCTCCGGAAGAAGATCCCCCGAAGACGAACTCTGTCGAGAAGGGCTACGATCCGGACTACAATTTATAAGCATCGGTTATTGTCTTCGGAAGTAAGGTAGGATGTTTCCACTATTAAGTACTTTTCGATTACTTACAGCTCGGTAGAGGGCTGATCCCCGCGCTGACATTGTGCGGCAAGAATACCCTCTGAGGCAGGACCCTCTGATGAAGATTTCTTCTCCCGTTTGGAAACCTTAGTTTCCGGATCTTCAGAGGTAGTCCTCTTCCTTCCCCGGGGAGAGAGAATGTCAGATTCTTCCCTTCGGTTGTCCTCCCTCGTGGAGGCGCTCATTCCCCCGGCTGGTATAAGTAGCGAGTGAGGCCCGCTTTCGCCCTCTCTATTCCCCCATCATCTTCCTTTGAGGGCACTGGATAAGGCGCCGACTCGAGCATCTTGTCCAGTACCGGATTGTCCAAGCCCTTAGGAAGGGGGGCCGAACACCTGATCATCATCGCCTTTGTTATCCAGTCCTGGTCAAAGAGCGGCTCTTTAGAATGATGCCATGATAAATAAAAGGACAGTAGGTTCGACATGGGATTACTTACTTGGGAAGCGGGGCGGTTGTAGCTCAGACCCACGTCCTCGCTGGTGTCCGGACAATCTATTTGGGGTCCGAAGAACGATTTGTACATCTCTTCGAGCGTCATGCCGAGGAAATGCTGAATAGCTCGCGGTCCTTTCGGGTTGAATTCCCACATGCGGAGGGGCCGGCGTTTGCAAGGCTGGACTCGACGAACTAACATAACTTGCATTACCATAACCAGACTAAAATCTCTCTCAAAGAGATCTCGGATACGGCTCTGCAGTATTGGCATGTCCTTTGCTGGACCCCAGCTCAGCCCCTGCTGATCCATGACATCAATTGCGGTGGGGGGCCCGAGCGAAAGGTGGGGCAGCTACCCACTTGGCACTTCGGGGAGCTGTGATGTAAAACCACTTCCGCTGCCACAATCCGGACACCTATGGGAAGGAACCCTCTGGCCATAAAGCGTCAACGATTAGTGGAAATATTATTCTCTCTACAGTGGTATGTGGAACTTATTTTGCAGGGCCGGACACTATCCTTGTATTCAAAACTCTTCCATGGTGTATGCGGAGGAGGAACCCGCCTTGCAATGCCGAACACAATACTGCGCGCCGGACTCATCGTCATTGAAGCCAGGTTCAGGGGCTACTTAGAGAGTCCTGGATTAGGGGGCCTCCGGACAGCCGGACTATATCCTTTGGCCGGACTGTTGGACTATGAAGATACGAGATTGAAGATTTCGTCCCCTGTCCGGATAGGACTCTACTTCGCCTGGAAGGGAAGCTAGGTAATACGATATGTATATCTCCTCCTTTGTAACCGACCTTGTGTAACCCTAGCCCCCTCCGGTGTCTATATAAACGGGAGGGTTTTAGTCCGTAGGACAAGATACAATCATACCATAGGCTAGCTTCTAGGGTTTAGCCTCTTTGATCTCGTGGTAGATCAACTCTTGTAATACTCATATCATTAAGAACAATCAAGCAGGACGTAGGGTATTACCTCCATCAAGAGGGCCCTAACCTGGGTAAACATCGTCTCCCTGCCCCCTGTTACCTGATATGTCTCCAACGTATCTATAATTTTTGATTGCTCCATGCTATATTATCTACTATTTTAGAGATTACTGGGCTTTATTTTCCACTTTTATATTATTTTTGGGACTAACCTATTAACCGGAGGCCCAGCCCAGAATTGCTGTTTTTTTGCCTGTTTTAGGGTTTCGAAGAAAAGGAATATCAAACGGAGTCCAAACGGAATGAAACCTTCGGAAACGTGATTTTCTCATCAGATAAGATCCAGGAGACTTGGACCCTCCGTCAAGAAAGCCACGAGGCGGCCACGAGGGTGGAGGGCGCGCCCCCTGCCTCGTGGGCCCCTCGAAGCTCCACCGACGTACTTCTTCCTCCTATATATATCCACGTACCCCCAAACGATCGGGGACGGAGCCAAAACCCTAATTCCACCACCGCAACTTTCTGTATCCACGAGATCCCATCTTGGGGCCTATTCCGGAGCTCCGTCGGAGGGGGCATCGATCATGGAGGGCTTCTACATCATCATCCAAGCCCCTCCGATGAATTGTGAGTAGTTTACTTCAAACCTACGGGTCCATAGTTAGTAGCTAGATGGCTTCTTCTCTCTCTTTGGATCTCAATACAATGTTCTCCCCCTCTCTCCTGGAGATCTATTTGATGTAATCTTCTTTTTGCGGTGTGTTTGTTGAGATCAATGAATTTGTGGGTTTATGATCAAGTCTATATATGAATAATATTTGAATCTTCTTTGAATTCTTTTATGTATGATTGGTTATCTTTGCAAGTCTCTTCGAATTATCAGTTTGGTTTGGCCTACTAGATTGGTTGTTCTTGCCATGGGAGAAGTGCTTAGCTTTGGGTTCGATCTTGCGGTGTCCTTTCCCAGTGACAGAAGGGGCAGCAAGGCACGTATTGCATCGTTGCCATCGAGGATAACAAGATGGGGTTTATTTCATATTGCATGAATTTATCTCTCTACATCATGTCATCTTGCTTAAGGCGTTACTCTGTTTTTAACTTAATACTCTAGATGCAAGCTGGATAGTAGTCGATGAGTGGAGTAATAGTAGTAGATGCAGAATCGTTTCGGTCTACTTGTCACGGACGTGATGCCTATATACATGATCATGCCTAGATATTCTCATAACTATGCTCAATTCTGTCAATTGCTCAACAGTAATTTGTTCACCCACCGTAGAATACTTATGCTCTTGAGAGAAGCCACTAGTGAAACCTATGGCCCCCGGGTCTCTTTCTCATTATATCAATCTCCATCACTTTATTATTGCTTTGCTTTTACTTTTTACTTTGCATCTCTATACCAAAAATACCAAAAATATTATTTATCATCTCTATCAGATCTCACTTTAGTAAGTGACTGTGAAGGGATTGACAACCCCTAAGCGCGTTGATTGCGTTGAGCTATTGTTTTTGTGTAGGTACGAGGGACTCGAGCGTAGCCTCCTACTGGATTGATACCTTGGTTCTCAAAAACTGAGGAAATACTTACGCTACTTCGCTGCATCATCCCTTCCTCTTCAGGGAAATCCAACGCAGTGCTCAAGAGGTAGCAAGAAGAATTTCTGGCGCCGTTGCCGGGGAGTCTGCGCAAAAGTCAACATACCAAGTACCCATCACAATCCCTATCTCCCGCATTACATTATTTGCCATTTGCCTCTCGTTTTCCTCTCCCCCACTTCACCCTTGCCATTTTATTCACCCTCTCTCTCTCTATCCTCCCTCTCTTTCTCTACTTGCCTCTTTTGCCTGTTTGCTTTTTGTTTGCTTGTGTGTTAGTTTGTTTGCTTGTCGTTATGGCTAGTCCCTTATCTTCTCCGTTGACCCCTGAGTTCGAAATCTTTCACTTTAAACAAAGGTTAGGAGAAAACCTAAAAGATGCCTGGTTCAGAATAATGGAATCTCATCGTAATTGTACCTCTGAAATAAATCTGAGAATTTTGCTTCGCAATTTTTATGTTGGATTAAATATGTCTCATAGGTAACTCTTGGATTGCGTTGCCAAAGGCAATTTTATTGAAATCGATCCCCATATTGCACTTGAAATTATAGAAGGTATAGTGGGAACACTACCTCAACAAAAGGGGCCTCATCCTACTCAGGAAGATACACAAATTTTTGAAAAAAAATTGTGAAGTCACTAAAATCTTGCAGAAATCTCTTGAACCTCTTAAGAACATTAGTGGAAATATTCACCGCATGAATATGTTGATTACCCTTTGCAATAAGCGGTTGGATTCTTTAGATCTAAAAATTTCAGAATATGAAGGGAAACATAAAGAACCTCCCGGGTTCGAGCTTGATTCCACTAAAAAATTGAAAACCAAAGATGGCAATACCAAGATCTATTCTTGCTTGTTATGCCTAGCTAGGGGCGTTAAACGATAGCGCTTGTTGGGAGGCAACCCGATTTTATTTTTATTCCTTGCTTTTTGATCCTGTTTAGTAATAAATAAATTATTTAGCCTCTGTTTTGGTTGTGTTTTTTGTGTTTAATTAGTGTTTGTGCCAAGTAGAACCGTTGGGAAGACTTGGGGAAAGTCTTGTTGAACTTGCTGTAAAAAACAGAAACTTTAGCGCTCACGAGAACTGTTGTCATTTTTATTTGGAAAGTGATATTTAGTTAATTATTTTTGAAGATGATTAATAGATAAATTCCTCTCGTCCAGAAATTTATTTTAGAATTTTTGGGGTTCCAGATCTTGCGCTAGCTATAGATTACTACAGACTGTTCTGTTTTTGACAGATTCTGTTTTTCGTGTGTTGTTTGCTTATTTTGATGAATCTATGGCTAGTAAAATAGTTTATAATCCATAGAGAAGTTGGAATACAGTTGGTATAACACCCATATAAATAAAATAATGAGTTCATTACAGTACCTTGAAGTGGTCTTTTGTTTTCTTTCGCTAACGGAGCTCACGAGATTTTCTACTTTAAGTTTTGTGTTGTGAAGTTTTCACGTTTTGGGTAAATATTTGATGGACTATGGAATGAGGAGTGGCAAGAGCCTAAGCTTGGGGATGCCCATGGCACCACCAAGATAATCTAAGGACACCTAAAAGCCAAAGCTTGGGGATGCCCCGGAAGGCATCCCCTCTTTCGTCTACTTCTATCGGTAACTTTACTTGGAGCTATATTTTTATTCACCACATGATATGTGTTTTACTTGGAGCGTCTTTTATGATTTGAGTCTTTGCTTGTTAGTCTACCACAATCATCCTTGCTGTACACACCTTTTGATAGAGCCATACATGATTTGGAATTTGATATAATACTCTATGTGCTTCACTTATATCTTTTGAGCTTTATAGTTTTGCTCTAGTGCTTCACTTATATCTTTTAGAGCACGGTGGTGGATTTGTTTTATAGAAACTATTGACCACTCATGCTTCACTTAGATTATTTTGAGAGTCTTAATATCATGGAAATTTGCTTAAAATCCTAATATGCTTGGTATGCAAGATTAATAATAAAACTTTCTTATGAGTGTGTTGAATACTAAGAAAAGTTTGATGCTTGATGACTGTTTTGAGATATGGAGGTAATAATATCAAAGTCATGCTAGTTGAGTAGTTGTAAAATTGAGAAATACTTGTGTTGAAGTTTGCAAGTCCCATAGCATGCACGTATGGTAAATGTTATGCAACAAATTTGAAACATGAGGTGTTATTTGATTGTCATCCTTATGAGTGGCGGTCGGGGACGAGCGATGGTCTTTTCCTACCAATCTATCCCCCTAGGAGCATGCGCGTAGTGCCGAGGTTTTTGATGACTTGTAGATTTTTGCAATAAGTATGTGAGTTCTTTATGACTAATGTTGAGTCCATGGATTATACACACTCTCACCCTTCCATCCTTGCTATCCTCTTCGGTACCGTGCATTACCCTTTCTCACATTGAGAGTTGGCGCAAACTTCGCTGGTGCATCCAAACCCCGTGATATGATACGCTCTTTCACACATAAAACTCCTTATATCTTCCTCAAAACAGCCACCATACCTACCTATTATGGCATTTCCATAGCCATTCCGAGATATATTGCCATGCAACTTTCCATCATTCCGTTCATCATGACACATTCATCATTGTCATATTGCTTAGCATGATCATGTAGTTGACATAGTATTTGTGGCAAAGCGACCGTTCATAATTCTTTCATACATGTCACTCTTGGTTCATTGCATATGCCGATACACCGCCGGAGGCATTCATATAGAGTCATCTTTGTTCTAGTATCGAGTTGTAATCAATGAGTTGTAAATACATAGAAGTGTGATGATCATCATTATTAGAGCATTGTCCCAAGTGAGGAATAAAAAAAAGAAAGGCCATAAAAAAGAGAAGGCCCCAAAAAAGAGAAAGGCCATAAAAAAAGAGAAGGCCCAAAAAAATGAGAGAAAAAGAGAGAAGGGATAATGTTACTATCCTTTTACCACACTTGTGCTTAAAAGTAGCACCATGATCTTCATAGTAGAGAGTCTCTCATGTTATCACTTTCATATAGTAGTGGGAATTTTTCATTATAGAACTTGGCTTGTATATTCCAACAATGGGCCTCCTCCAGTGCCCTAGGTCTTCATGAGCAAGCAAGTTGGATGCACACCCACTAGTTTATTTTGTTGAGCTTTCATACATTTATAGCCCTAGTGCATCCGTTACATGGAAATACCTACTCCTTGCATTAACATCAATTGATGGGCATCTCCATAGCCCATTTATTAGCCTCGTTGATGTGAGACCTTCTCCTTTTTGTCTTCTCCACATAACCCCCTCATTATATTCTATTCCACCCATAGTGCCATGTCCATGGCTCGCGCTCATATATTGCGTGAAAGTTTATAGGTTTGAGATTACTAAAGTATGAAACAATTGCTTGGCTTGTCATTGGGGTTGTGCATGATGAGAGCATTCTTGTGTCACGAAAATGAAACATGACTAAACTATATGATTTTGTAGGGATGAACTTTCTTTGGCCATGTTATTTTGAGAAGACATAATTGCTTAGTTAGTATGCTCGAAGTATTATCATTTTTATGTCAATATGAACTTTTGTCTTGAATCTTTCAGATCTGAATATTCATACCACAATTAATAAGAATTACATTAAAATTATGCCAAGTAGCACTCCGCATCAAAAATTCTGTTTTTATCATTTACCTACTCGAGGACGAGCCGGAATTAAGCTTGGGGATGTTTGATATGTCTCCAACGTATCTATGATTTTTGATTGCTCCATGCTATATTATCTACTGTTTTAGAGATTATTGGGCTTTATTTTCCACTTTTATATTATTTTTGGGACTAACCTATTAACCGGAGGCCCAACCCAGAATTGTTGTTTTTGCCTGTTTTAGGGTTTCGAAGAAAAGGAATATCAAACGGAGTCCAAACGGAATGAAACCTTCGGAAGCGTGATTTTCTCATCAGATAAGATCCAGGAGACTTGGACCCTCCGTCAAGAAAGCCACGAGGGTGGAGGGCGCGCCCCTTGCCTCGTGGGCCCCTCGAAGCTCCACCGACGTACTTCTTCCTCCTATATATATCCACGTACCCCCAAACGATCGGGGACGGAGCCAAAACCCTAATTCCACCACCGCAACTTTCTGTATCCACGAGATCCCATCTTGGGGCCTGTTCCGGAGCTCCACCGGAGGGGGCATCGATCACAGAGGGCTTCTACATCATCATCCAAGCCCCTCCGATGAATTGTGAGTAGTTTACTTCAAACCTACGGGTCCATAGTTAGTAGCTAGATGGCTTCTTCTCTCTTTTTGGATCTCAATACAATGTTCTCCCCCTATCTTGTGGAGATCTATTTGATGTAGTCTTCTTTTTGCGGTGTGTTTGTTGAGACCGATGAATTGTGGGTTTATGATCAAGTCTATCTATGAATAATATTTGAATCTTCTTTGAATTCTTTTATGTATGATTGGTTATCTTTGCAAGTCTCTTCGAATTATCAGTTTGGTTTGGCCTACTAGATTGGTTGTTCTTGCCATGGGAGAAGTGCTTAGCTTTGGGTTCGATCTTGCGGTGTCCTTTCCAAGTGACAGAAGGGGCAGCAAGGCACGTATTGTATCATTGCCATCAAGGATAACAAGATGTTTTTTTTATCATATTGCATGAAACTATCCCTCTACATCATGTCATCTTGCTTAAGGGTTACTCTGTTTTTAACTTAATACTCTAGATGCATGCTGGATAGCGGTCGATGAGTGGAGTAATAGTAGTAGATGCAGAATCGTTTTGGTCTACTTGTCTCGGACGTGATGCCTATATACATGATCATACCTAGATATTCTCATAACTATGCTCAATTCTGTCAATTGCTCAACAGTAATTTTTTCACCCAAGAATACTTATGCTCTTGAGAGAAGCCACTAGTGAAACCTATGGCCCCCGGGTCTCTTTCTCATTATATCAATCTCCATCACTTTATTATTGCTTTCTTTTACTTTGCTTTTACTTTTTACTTTGCATCTCTATACCAAAAATACCAAAAATATTTTTTATCATCTCTATCAGATCTCACTTTCGTAAGTGACCGTGAAGGGATTTACAACCCCTAAGCGCGTTGATTGCGTTGAGCTATTGTTTTTGTGTAGGTACAAGGGACTCGAGCGTAGCCTCCTACTGGATTGATGCCTTGTTTCTCAAAAACTGAGGGAAATACTTACGCTACTTTGCTACATCATCGCTTCCTCTTTGGGGAAATCCAACGCAGTGCTCAAGAGGTAGCAAGAAGAATTTCTGGCGCCGTTGCCGAGGAGTCTGCGCAAAAGTCAACATACCAAGTACCCATCACAATCCCTATCTCCCGCATTACATTATTTGCCATTTGCCTCTCGTTTTCCTCTCCCCCACTTCACCCTTGCCATTTTATTCACCCTCTCTCTCTATCCTCCCTCTCTTTCTCTACTTGCCTCTTTTGCCTGTTTGCTTTTTGTTTGCTTGTGTGTTAGTTTGTTTGCTTGTCGTTATGGCTAGTCCCTTATCTTCTCCGTTGACCCCTGAGTTCGAAATCTTTCACTTTAAACAAAGGTTAGGAGAAAACCTAAAAGATGCCTGGTTCAGAATAATGGAATCTCATCGTAATTGTACCTCTGAAATAAATCTGAGAATTTTGCTTTGCAATTTTATGTTGGATTAAATATGTCTCATAGTAACTCTTATATTGCGTTGCCAAAGGCAATTTTATTGAAATCGATCCCCATATTGCACTTGAAATTATAGAAGGTATAGTGGGAACACTACCTCAACAAAAGGGGCCTCATCCTACTCAGGAATATACACAAGTTTTTGGAAAAAAATTGTGAAGTCACTAAAATCTTGCAGAAATCTCTTGAACCTCTTAAGAACATTAGTGGAAATATTCACCGCATGAATATGTTGATTACCCTTTGCAATAAGCGGTTGGATTCTTTAGATCTAAAAATTTCAGAATATGAAGGGAAACTTAAAGAACCTCCCGGGTTCGAGCTTGATTCCGCTAAAAAATTGAAAACCAAAGATGACAATACCTAGATCTATTCTTGCTTGTTATGCCTAGATAGGGGCGTTAAACGATAGCGCTTGTTGGGAGGCAACCCGATTTTATTTTTATTCCTTGCTTTTTGATCCTGTTTTGTAATAAATAAATTATTTAGCCTCTGTTTTGGTTGTGTTTTTTGTGTTTAATTAGTGTTTGTGCCAAGTAGAACCATTGGGAAGACTTGGGGAAAGTCTTGTTGAACTTGCTGTAAAAAATCAGAAACTTTAGCGCTCACGAGAACTGTTGTCATTTTTATTTGGAAAGTGATATTTAGTTAATTATTTTTGCAGATGATTAACTGATAAATTCTTCTCGTCCAGAAATTTATTTTAGAATTTTTGGGGTTCCAGATCTTGCGCTAGCTACAGATTACTACAGACTGTTCTGTTTTTGACAGATTCTGTTTTTCGTGTGTTGTTTGCTTATTTTGATGAATCTATGGCTAGTAAAATAGTTTATAATCCATAGAGAAGTTGGAATACAGTTGGTATAAAACCCATATAAATAAAATAATGAGTTCATTACAGTACCTTGAAGTGGTCTTTTGTTTTCTTTCGCTAACGGAGCTCACGAGATTTTCTACTTTAAGTTTTGTGTTGTGAAGTTTTCACGTTTTGGGTAAATATTTGATGGACTATGGAACAAGGAGTGGCAAGAGCCTAAGCTTGGGGATTCCCATGGCACCCCCAATATAATCTAAGGACAGCTAAAAGCCAAAGCTCGGGGATGCCCCAGAAGGCATCCCCTCTTTCGTCTACTTCTATCGGTAACTTTACTTGGAGCTATATTTTTATTCACCACATGACATGTGTTTTGCTTGGAGCGTCTTTTATGATTTGAGTCTTTGCTTGTTAGTCTACCACAATCATCCTTGCTGTACACACCTTTTGAGAGAGCCATACATGATTTGGGATTTGATAGAATACTCTATGTGCTTCACTTATATCTTTTGAGCTTTATAGTTTTGCTCTAGTGCTTCACTTATATCTTTTAGAGCACGGTGGTGGATTTCTTTTATAGAAACTATTGATCTCTCATGCTTCACTTAGATTATTTTGAGAGTATTAATAGCATGGTAATTTTCTTAAAATCCTAATATGCTTGGTATGCAAGATTAATAATAAAACTTTTCTTATGAGTGTGTTGAATACTAAGAAAAGTTTGATGCTTGATGATTGTTTTGAGATATGGAGGTAATAATATCAAAGTCATGCTAGTTGAGTAGTTGTGAAATTGAGAAATACTTGTGTTGAAGTTTGCAAGTCCCGTAGCATGCACGTATGGTAAACGTTTGTAACATCCCAAATTTTCAATTTGGAATGTTATACATTAGGTCATCATGCATATCATGTTTTTCTCGCATTTTCCGATCCTAGAAAATTTCACGCAACTCAAGGACCCTCGGAGAGAGTTGGAAGTTTCATTATTTTCATATTTGGGATTTCTCAAATTTTGAAAATAGGATCATTTGGATTTATTTAATTATCTTCATAAAGTTTTCCTATAAAAATTTTGAGAGAGGGAATAATATGACTTTCCCAAATTTAGGAAAAATGAAGATTTAATAAATAAACCCATTTTGATTTTGCCGGAGTTTTATTTGCGTTTTATTTGCCTTAGGGAAAAATGCGTGTTTTAAATTTTTTTTTGCATTTAGGCCCCGAGTAAAGTTCATTTTTGTTCGACTCATTTTTAGGAGTCGGGGAAAGTTTACTGTATTAATTTTGGAGTTCGTTTAGATTTTTTTTTATTTTGTCGCTCTGCGTGCGAGACCGTTTAAAAAAAAAAAAAAACTGCAGCGCCTTGGGCCAAAGGCCCAAGCTGCTAGCCGCCGGCCTGCCAAGGCCAAGGCCACCGCGCGCGCACGCACCAAGGGG
>NC_041382.1:122937584-122951672 GCF_002162155.2 Triticum dicoccoides
TTTCATTACTCTCTATGTGTTACATTGCCAGCATATTCCATGTGCTGACCCGTTTTCGGGCTGCAACGTTAATGTTGCAGACTTTTCAGACGACGATTGAGGTGCGTTTAGGTCGTGGTTCTATACTCAGTGATGCCGATGGAGTTGATGGACTCACTTATCTTCCAAGCTTTCCGCTGTTATCGTTATTAGATGGCCTTAAGCCATATTTATTGTAATAAGTTCTTTTTGAGCCATCGATGTAATAAGAGTGTGATTGCAACTCTGCTATAAAACCTCGATGTACTGTGTGGTGTCAGCATTACTGATCCAGGGATGACACCGTAGCACAGTAGACGTGATCCATTCGGGTCAGGTCGCTACAGAGATGGTATCAGAGCACACGCTGACTGTAGGACACGACCACTAAGTTAAGGCCATAGATCACTACTCTCCTCTCATTTTCTAACTCCTCATCTTTTCTACTCTTTAGGATGATGGATGAAAAGATCAAGTACGCTCAACCAGATGAAGGCACACCTTTTAGACTTCCTTCAAGCGAAATCCAGAAGTTACCAAGTACCTGAACATTGGACTACCAAGTTTCACCGGGAACCTTCAACGCCACTCTGCCTGAAGAGGAGCGCTGGAAGATTCAAGCTCACGTTCCGGGAAGAACATTCGCGCCAATCACGAAGCCCATAGATAGTATTTTCAGTGCACCAACTTGGAGTCTAGGAAGGAGCATGGCAGCTCACATCACCATGGGACGCATTGGAGAAGTTTATCAAGAAGACCTCAAGGACACCATCTACCAGATTTGCGGACGCCGAGACGACAAATGGGACATAGTCAGCCCCAAGAAGGATAGATCCATTGCAGCTTTTATCCAGGAGTTAAACCAGCACATTCGACGCCATGAGAACCAGATGTGCAATGATATGGTAGAGTTGAAGAATGCGAAGGCAAGGATCATCGAGCTAGAAGGAGAGATGAAGAATCTACGCAAGGACTACATGGACGAGATCGTAGCTGTCGTAAGGCACAATAACGATCTTAAGTATGAGATTGAAGAACTCAAGAAGAAATTGGAGCTCAAGAATGAAGACAAGTACGTCGCATGTCCAGACGACTACATCATCCTCGACGACACCGATTCGGATCCAAGTGAACCCGATTTTGAAGACGAAGCTGGAGCAGACATCATGGAATCTTCCATCGGTTCAAATTTCTAGAAGTCCCCCACATATTAGTAGTATTTCCCCCATGTAAACATTATAGTACACGCACTTGCGATAGATAGATCGTTGTAAGCCTTGTTTGATTGAATGGAGTGATTTTGTGTGCTTTTGCTCATGTGCATTTGGGTAGTGATTCCCCTTAGACCTCATTCTATTCTAAAATTCTCTTCTTTTCTAAACCCATCAGATGCCTCCGAGACGTGACAATGGATTTCCACCAGAGCTCACTCAGTTGATCCAGCAGCAGAATCAATTGATGCAGATGTTAGTTCAGAATCAGCAGAACAACAACAACAACCCACCACCACCACCTGCGGATCATTTGACTCGTTTCCTTAGACTAAATCCGCCGGTGTACTCCAGTAGCACCGAGCCGATTGTAGCAGATGATTGGCTCCGCAAGATAGGAAGGGAGTTGACCACGGCAGGATGCACAGATGGAGAAAGAGTGAAGTTTGCAGCACATCAGCTTGAAGGACCCGCAGCCGCATGGTGGGAGAATTTCACAGCCACTTACCCAGTAGACACTGTCACATGGGATCAATTTCAGCAAGCTTTCCGCACTGCCCATGTTTCAGCAGGAGCTATGGCCATAAAGAAGCGTGAGTTTCGCAACTTACGCCAAGGAGGAAGGACTGTTGGCCAGTATGTGGAGGAGTTTAGTAAGCTAGCCCGTTATGCCCCAGATGACGTTGCTACGGATGTAGCTAAGCAGGAGAAGTTTCTGGAAGGACTGAATGATGAACTAAGCATGCAGTTGATGGTAGCAAATTTCAACAACTACCAGGAGTTGGTAGATCGTGCCATCATGATTGAAGGGAAGCAACAGCAGATTGAGAACCGTAAGAGGAAGTATGGATAGGGGAAGTATAACTCTGGAGCCCAGCAGAAGCCCCGTTTTACCCCTAACCCAGGATTTAAGTTTCAGCACACCCATGGAGGAGGTAGCTCGCACAACCATAATGGCCACAAGAATGGTAATGGGAATGGAGGAAGCAACGGCCAGAACCGAACAACCCCATCAACCCCAACCAAGAGAGACCTGAGTCAAGTCACCTATTTCAAGTGTTCGAAGACCGGACATTATGCCAATGAATGTCCTGAAGGCCAGAATGGAAATGGCAATGGAAGCTCTGGGAAGAAGCCGAACCCTTTCAATAGGGGACAGGTGAACCACGTTAATGTGGAGGAGATTGAAGATCAGCCCGATGCAGTAATCGGTAAGTTTTTGGTTAAGTCATTTACTGCACTCGTTCTTTTTGATACTGGTGCATCGCATTCATACATATCAAGGGGATTTGTGGAAAAGCATAGCCTGCCCACTAGGATTCTTAAAACACCTATGCTAGTAAGCTCGCCAGGAGCAGAATACATGGCCAGACAAGGATGTTTTCAAGTACCATTGAGTATAGGAAGGCATGTATTCCCAACGGATTTAATTATTCTGGAATCCCAAGGTCTGGATGTGATTCTTGGTATGGATTGGCTGTCGATGTATGGAGGAAACATCGATTGCGCCAGTAAGACAATTTTGCTTACCACACCAGAAGGAAGAAGGATCAAGTATGTATCCCGGCATGTGCCAAACAGGACACAAGTGAATTGCTTATCAGGAGTGGTGCAGGAAGAAGTACCAGTGGTGAAGGATTTTCCTGATGTATTTCCGGAAGAGTTGCCAGGCATGCCACCGGATAGAGACATTGAGTTTTTGATTGAACTATTGCCAGGAACAGGCCCGATATCGAAACGACCATACAGGATGCCAGCACAAGATTTGGCAGAAATCAAGAAGCAGATTAAGGAGCTATTGGATAAAGGTTATATACGCCCAAGCTCATCACCTTGGGGATCACCCGTTTGTTAGTGGAGAAGAAGGATATTGCGGAATATGTAGCTATTTGCGATGTATGTCAGAGAGTAAAGGCAGAACATCAGAAGCCAGCAGGATTGTTACAACCGTTGCCGATACCCGAATGGAAGTGGGATAAACTAGGCATGGATTTCATCACAGGTTTGCCAAAGACCCGTTCAGGATATGACTCGATTTGGGTTATAGTCGACCGTTTAACAAAGGTAGCTCATTTCATTCCAGTCAAGACTACCTATAGCAGTGCTAAGTTGGCAAAGATATACAGGACCAGAATTGTGTGTTTACACGGAGTTCCGAGGAGCATCGTATCAGATAGAGGAACCCAGTTTACCTCGAAATTTTGGAACCAGTTGCACGAGACATTGGGAACTAGATTGGAATTCAGTACAGCTTTCCACCCACAGACCGATGGACAGACTGAGAGAGTCAATCAGATTTTGGAAGATATGCTGAGAGCTTGTGCACTAGATTATGGATCTAGCTGGGATGATAATTTACCGTATGCGGAGTTTTCTTATAACAATAGTTACCAAACCAGTTTGAAGATGGCCCCTTTCGAAGCTTTATACGGAAGGAGGTGCAGGACACCGTTATCATGGAACGAAGTTGGAGACCGTCAATTCTTTGGACCAGATTTGATTAAGGAGTCTGAACAGAAGGTTAAGTTGATTCGAGACAGGCTCAAGGTAGCCCAGTCCAGACAGAAGAGCTATGCCGATTCAAAGCGCAAAATGATTGAGTATGAAGTTGGAGACAGAGTATATCTCAGAGTATCCCCGCTTCGAGGAGTTAAGCATTTTGGAGTTAAAGGAAAGTTAGCACCCCGTTTCGTTGGACCGTATAAGATTTTGCAACGTATGGGAGAAGTTGCTTATAAGTTGGAATTGCCAGAAGGACTGTCAGGAGTTCATGATGTATTCCATGTTTCTCAGTTGAAGAAATGCCACCCAGAGATAGCAGAGGTACCGTTAAGAGACACAGTGCCACTGGAAGCAATTCAGTTGAAGGATGACTTGACATATGAGGAAAAACCTGTTAAGATTCTCGATTATGCCAGCAGAGTTACCCGCAGCAAAGTTATCAAGTTTTGTAAAGTTCAGTGGAGCCACCACACTGAGGATGAAGCCACCTGGGAAAGAGAGGAAGTTTTGCTCAAGGACCACCCTCACCTATTTTCTAGCCAACCCGAATCTCGAGGGCGAGATTCATCTTAAGGGGGTAGGTTTGTAACATCCCAAATTTTCAATTTGGAATGTTATACATTAGGTCATCATGCATATCATGTTTTTCTCGCATTTTCCGATCCTAGAAAATTTCACGCAACTCAAGGACCCTCGGAGAGAGTTGGAAGTTTCATTATTTTCATATTTGGGATTTCTCAAATTTTGAAAATAGGATCATTTGGATTTATTTAATTATCTTCATAAAGTTTTCCTATAAAAATTTTGAGAGAGGGAATAATATGACTTTCCCAAATTTAGGAAAAATGAAGATTTAATAAATAAACCCATTTTGATTTTGCCGGAGTTTTATTTGCGTTTTATTTGCCTTAGGGAAAAATGCGTGTTTTAAATTTTTTTTTTGCATTTAGGCCCCGAGTAAAGTTCATTTTTGTTCGACTCATTTTTAGGAGTCGGGGAAAGTTTACTGTATTAATTTTGGAGTTCGTTTAGATTTTTTTTTATTTTGTCGCTCTGCGCGCGAGACCGTTTAAAAAAAAATAAAAAAAAATAAAATAAAAAAAACTGCAGAGCCTTGGGCCAAAGGCCCAAGCTGCTAGCCGCCGGCCGGCCAAGGCCAAGGCCACCGCGCGCGCACGCACCAAGGGGGCCAGGGAGCCACTCCTTTTTCCTTGTCCTAGTAGGACTCTTTTCCTACTTCGTTTATTCCGTATCTAATCCTAGATCTATTCCTAATCCTAATCTATTTCTTGCCCCCTACCCCAAGCAAAAACCCTCCCCTCCCCAATATAAATACCCAAGCACCCCCCCTCTAAACCATCAAACCAACACCTCTCCTCTCCTCCGCCTCACCACCGCGCCACCCAACGCCGCGCCGCCTCACCACCGCGCCACCCAACGCCGCGCCGCCTCACCACCGCGCCACCCAACGCCGCCGCCGCCTCACCACCGCGCCACCCCACACCCAACGCCGCCGCCGCCTTACGCCGCCGCCGGAGCCCCTCGCTCTTCGAGGTACTAGCCCCGCGCCGCGTCACCTTTTCTTTTCTCGGATCGTTTTCTTCTAATCGTTCCGATTCTTTTCTTCTCTAAACCGTTCCGGTTTTCTAGATCAGTTTTTCGTTCGGATTTCTTCTCCGAAACCCTAGATCGGATTCGTTTTCTTCTCCGATTTAGTTGCCTTTTTACCGTTCGCCGGACCGTTCGTCCTAACGAACGTGATCACCGGATTCTTCTAGGTTAATGAACGTCCGTTCGTTTAACCGTTCGTCGTTCTCTTTTCTCGTCGGATTTATTCCGCGATTCTTCCGATCGTGATTTCAGATCCGATCTTCTTTCTAGTCTATCTTCTTGCTCGTTTATCGGAATCAGATGATTCAAATGCCTGGAGTTTCGCCTCGAAACCGCCGTTCCGACTAACCAACTTAAACTAAGTTTTGTTACTGTAAAATTTTGACCTAGTTTCAACTTGCTAGAACCGAGTTGTTTTCTTTCGTCGTTTGACTTTCGATGCTTTATTTGATTCGATTCTTTTGCAACCAGGGTTCTTAATTTGAACTCTCTGGTTAGATCTTTTATTCGAGATTTCCCTGTGCATTAGATGAGTACTTATTGTATGCTTGTTGTTTGTCTGCGATAGATTACCCGGATTGCGCCGCTTGTTACTTCGAAACCCTAGGACTCGCGGATCATCAGCAAGGCAAGTAACACTTGATCATATCTTTCCTACTACCCAGTTTTATTGCATTAGATCAAACCCTCAAACACTTGCATTGTTAGGATCTAATTAAATTGTGGGATGGGAAGTAGATGAGGTAGTACCTATTACCTGTTACTTATGAAACCTTGGGAGTTACTTCTACGTTTGCTTATTATGCTATGCTATGCTAGTAGACGTGGATTGGGTGAGTGAATATCCATGACAGTTGTGAGATTGTTAATTAATGGCTTATCTAAGGTGGCAACCTAAACACACATCTGGGTGGATTGAGGCACCTGATGTCTATCAGGACTTGCCTGTTTTTTTTTGGACCGCCACCCAGGCTCAAAGGGATCATAAGATCTTTCATGCTAGAAACTTCCGTGTGCAGCCACATGCTACTATGGGCTCTAGCATAGTTGACTAAGTTGTGCGAACTCTTACGGGGTGGACTAGCAGATGTAGGGGATGTAGGTGTACCGGTCTACCCCACATGTAAGGTGCTAGTGCTTCTGAAAGACTATGTCTCGGTCATCCGTTTCTCAAACACCATGTAGTGCGAGAAAACAAACGGAGGCGATCGAGTCATGTGGGGAAAAGTGCGCAAACCTCTGCAGAGTAACAAACTAATCATGATTAGCCGTGTCCCCGGTTATGGACATTTTGAGTATCTAGTACTTGAAATTTTTTATGAATCTCAACATGTTACCTCTAATAAAAGCTATTGGGTTTTAATGAGTACTTTTAAATTGGGATTGAGGATGCTGTCAACCATTCTCAATGTTTAACAACCACCATGATAGTTAAACAAAATTATTCCTTTGATGTAGGGAAAAATTTGCTTTTCGCAAAACTGTAACCATAGAGCCTTACCACCAGCCATAATGCATGTAGTATAGGCTTATTGTTTCATTACTCTCTATGTGTTACATTGCCAGCATATTCCATGTGCTGACCCGTTTTCGGGCTGCAACGTTAATGTTGCAGACTTTTCAGACGACGATTGAGGTGCGTTTAGGTCGTGGTTCTATACTCAGTGATGCCGATGGAGTTGATGGACTCACTTATCTTCCAAGCTTTCCGCTGTTATCGTTATTAGATGGCCTTAAGCCATATTTATTGTAATAAGTTCTTTTTGAGCCATCGATGTAATAAGAGTGTGATTGCAACTCTGCTATAAAACCTCGATGTACTGTGTGGTGTCAGCATTACTGATCCAGGGATGACACCGTAGCACAGTAGACGTGATCCATTCGGGTCAGGTCGCTACAACGTTATGCAACAAATTTGAAACATGAGGTGTTATTTGATTGTCTTCCTTATGAGTGGCGGTCGGGGACGAGCGATGGTCTTTTCCTACCAATCTATCCCCCTAGCAGCATGCACGTAGTGCCGAGGTTTTTGATGACTTGTAGATTTTTGCAATAAGTATGTGAGTTCTTTATGACTAATGTTGAGTCCATGGATTATACACACTCTCACCCTTCCATCCTTGCTAGCCTCTTCGGTACCGTGCATTGCCCTTTCCTCACATTGAGAGTTGGCACAAACTTTGCCGGTGCATCCAAACCCCGTGATATGATACGCTCTTTCACACATAAAACTCCTTATATCTTCCTCAAAACAACCACCATACCTACCTATTATAACATTTCCATAGCCATTCCGAGATATATTGCCTTGAAACTTTCCATCATTCCGTTCATCATGACACATTCATCATTGTCATATTGCTTAGCATGATCATGTAGTTGACATAGTATTTGTGGCAAAGCGACAGTTCATAATTCTTTCATACATGTCACTCTTGGTTCATTGCATATGCCGATACACCGCCGGAGGCATTCATATAGAATCATCTTTGTTCTAGTATTGAGTTGTAATCATTGAGTTGTAAATAAATAGAAGTGTGATGATCATCATTATTAGAGCATTGTCCCAGGTGAGGAATAAAAAAAGAAAGGCCATAAAAAAGAGAAGGCCCAAAAAAAGAGAAAGGCCATAAAAAAAGAGAAGGCCCAAAAAAATGAGAGAAAAAGAGAGAAGGGACAATGTTACTATCCTTTTACCACACTTGTGCTTCAAAGTAGCACCATGATCTTCATAGTAGAGAGTCTCTCATGTTATCACTTTCATATACTAGTGGGAATTTCTCATTATAGAACTTGGCTTGTATATTCCAACAATGGGCCTCCTCAAGTGCACCAGGTCTTCATGAGCAAGCAAGTTGGATGCACACCCACTAGTTTCTTTTGTTGAGCTTTCATACATTTATAGCCCTAGTGCATCCGTTGCATGGCAATCCCTACTCCTTGAATTAACATCAATTGGTGGGCATCTCCATAGCCCATTGATTAACCTCATTGATGTGAGACCTTCTCCTTTTTGTCTTCTCCACATAACCCCCTCATTATATTCTATTCCACCCATAGTTCTATGTCCATGGCTCGCGCTCATATATTGCGTGAAAGTTTATAGGTTTGAGATTACTAAAGTATGAAACAATTGCTTGGCTTGTCATCGGGGTTGTGCATGATGAGAGCATTCTTGTGTCACGAAAATGAAACATGACTAAACTATATGATTTTGTAGGGATGAACTTTCTTTGGCCATGTTATTTTGAGAAGACATAATTGCTTAGTTAGTATGCTCGAAGTATTATCATTTTTATGTCAATATGAACTTTTGTCTTGAATCTTTCAGATCTGAATATTCATACCACAATTAAGAAGAATTACATTAAAATTATGCCAAGTAGCACTCCGCATCAAAAATTCTATTTTTATCATTTACCTACTCGAGGACGAGCAGGAATTAAGCTTGGGGATGTTTGATACGTCTCCGACGTATCTATAATTTTTGATTGCTCCATGCTATATTATCTACTGTTTTAGAGATTATTGGGCTTTGTTTTCCACTTTTATATTATTTTTGGGACTAACCTATTAACCGGAGGCCCAGCCCAGAATTGCTGTTTTTTGCCTGTTTAGGGTTTCGAAGAGAAGGAATATCAAACGGAATGAAACCTTCGAAAACGTGATTTTCTCATCAGATAATATCCAGGAGACTTGGACCCTCCATCAAGAAAGCCACGAGGCGGCCACGAGGGTGGAGGGCGCGCCCCCTGCCTTGTGGGCCCCTCGAAGCTCCACCGACGTACTTCTTCCTCCTATATATATCCATGTACCCCCAAACAATCAGGGACGGAGCCAAAACCCTAATTCCTCCACCGCAACTTTGTGTATCCACGAGATCCCATCTTGGGGCCTGTTCCGGAGCTCCGCCTGTAGCGACCAAACCTCAAACGGTCTGATCTCTGTGCTCAGGTGTCATCCCTGGATCAGTAATGCTGACACCACACAGTACTCGGAGGATTTATAACAGAGTAGCAATCACACACTTACTACATCGAGTGTCTCAATAGAGAACTTATTACAAAAAATATGGCTTAAGGCCATCTAATAATGATAACAGCGGAAGGCTTGGAAGATAAGTGAGTCCATCAACTCCAACAGCATCACTGAGTATAGAACCACGACCTAAAAACTCCTTAATCGTCGTCTGAAAAGTCTGCAACATTAACGTTGCATCTCGAAACGGTTCAACACATGGAATATGCTGGCAAAGTAACACATAGAGAGTAATGGAATGAAACTGCTATACTATATGCATATTTGGCTGGTGGAAAGCTCTATGGTTACAGTTTTGCGTAAAGCCAATTTTTCCCTACTACAAAGGAATAAATTTTAATTAACTATCATGGTAGTTGTTAAACATTGAGAATGGTTGACAGCATTCTCAATCCCAATTAAGCATCATCATTAAACAAAACCCAACAAAATTAATTTAAAGTAACATGTTGAGATTCACATGATAATCCAAGTACTAGATACTCAAGATGTCCATAACCGGGACACGGCTAACCATGATTAGTTTATACACTCTGCAGAGGTTTGTGCACTTTTCCCCACAAGACTCGATCGCCTCCGTTTGGTTTCTCGCACTACATGGTATTTGAGAAGATGGATGACCGAGACATAGTGTTTCAGAAGCGCTAGCACCTTACGATGGGTAGACCGTTACACCTACTTTCCCCTACATCTGCTAGTCTACCCTGTAAGAGTTCACACGACTTAATCAACTATGCTAGAGCCCATAATAGCTTGTGGCTGCACACATAAGTTTCTAGTATGAAAAATCTCATGATCCCTTTGGGCCTGGGTGGCGGTCCATAAAGAAAAACAGGCAATCCTGGAATACCCAGGTACCTCAATCCACCCAGATGTGTGTTTAAGTTGCCACCTTAGATAAACCATTAATTAACAAACTCACACCTGTCATGGATATCACTCACCCAATCCACGTCTACTAGCATAGCATGGCATAATAGGCAAACATAGAAGTAACTCCCAAAGGTTTGATAATAAACAGGTAATAGGTACTACCTCAACTACTTCCCATCCCACAATTTAATTAGATCCTAATCATGCAATGTTTGAGGATTGATCTAATGCAATAAAACTGGGTAGTAGAAGGTATGATCAAAGTGTTACTTGCCTTGCTGATGATCCGCGAAACCTACAGATTCGAAGTAACAGGCGGCGCACTCCGGGTATTCTATCAGAGACAAACAAACAAGTATACAATAAGTATTCATCTAATACATAGGTAAAACTCAAATAAGAGATCTATCAGAAAGTTCAACTTAAGAACTCCGGTTTGTAAAAAGAATTAAATCAAACGAAGCAACGAAAGTCAAATGGCAAAAGAAACAGGCTTCGTTTACTATTCTGGATCTAGGGAAATTTTTACAATGGCAAAAACTTGTTTAATTTGGTTAAACGGTTAGAGGGTTTCGAGATGAAACTCCAGGCGCTTGAATCGCCTGATTCCGATAACCGAGCGAAAAGTTATACTAAAACGAAAATTGGATCAGGAATCGCGATCAGAAAAATCGCGGATTTAATCTAAGAAAAGAAAAACGACGAACGTTCGCTAGAACGAACGAACGGACGAATGCTCGCTCGCTAAATAAATAAATCAGAAAAACCGATCTATTTAAAAAAACAAAACTAAAAAATAAATAAAACCACGACTTTTTTTTACCTCGGGCGGCGGGTCCGTCGGCGGCGGGCGACGGCGGCTAGGGTTTCGGGTGCGGTGGGCTAGGGCGGCACTATTTAAAGGCTGCCCCGGGCGGAGTCCCGCTCGGGTACGGCCCGAAGTCGGTTCGCGTTTTTTCTAAATTATTCCGTGCAGAAAAACAAATAAAAGAAATACTAAACGGACTCCAAAAATCCCGAAATAAAATTTCCCGGGCTTCTAAAATCAAGCCGCACAAGGTGAACATTTATTTGGGGCCTAAATGCAATTTTGAAAAATGCACAATTTTCCTAAATTCAAATAAAATACCGAAAAACTCTGAAATAAAATCTTGTTTGATTTTATTATTAAATCCTCAATATTTTTTTATTTTGGGAAAGTCATTTTATTCCCTCTCTCATATTTTTGTAATAGAAATAATTGATGATAAAATAATTAAAATCAAATGATCCTATTCTCAAAATTTGAGAAAACTCAAATATGAACATAACGAAATCCCCAACTCTCTCTGTGGGTCCTTGAGTTGCGTAGAATTTCTAGGATCAAAGCCAAAAGCAAATAAATTATGATATGCATTGATGATCTAGTGTATAACATCCCAAATTGAAAATTTGGGATGTTACACCGCCGGAGGGGGCATCGATCACGGAGGGCTTCTACATCATCATCCAAGCCCCTCCGATGAATTGTGAGTAGTTTACTTCAGACCTACGGGTCCATAGTTAGTAGCTAGATGGCTTCTTCTCTCTTTTTGGATCTCAATACAATGTTCTCCCCCTCTCTCGTGGTGATCTATTTGATGTAATCTTCTTTTTGCGGAGTGTTTGTTGAGACCGATGAATTGTGGGTTTATGATCAAGTATATTGATGAATAATATTTGAATCTTCTCTGAATTCTTTTATGTATGATTGCTTATCTTTGCAAGTATCTTCAAATTATCAGTTTGGTTTGGCCTACTAGATTGGTTGTTCTTGCCATGGGAGAAGTGCTTAGCTTTGGGTTCGATCTTGCGGTGCCCTTTCCAGTGACAGAAGGGGTAGCAAGGCACGTATTGTATCCTTGCCATCGAGGATAACAAGATGGGGTTTTTATCATATTGCATGAAACTATCCCTCTACATCATGTCATCTTGCTTAAGGCATTACTCTGTTTTTAACTTAATACTCTAGATGCATGCTGGATAGCGGTCGATGAGTGGAGTAATAGTAGTAGATGCAGAATCGTTTCGGTCTACTTGTCTCGGACGTGATGCCTATATACATGATCATACCTAGATATTCTCATAACTATGCTCAATTATGTCAATTGCTCAACAGTAATTTGTTCACCCACCGTAGAATACTTATGCTCTTGAGAGAAGCCACTAGTGAAACCTATGGCCCCCGGGTCTCTTTCTCATTATATCAATCTCCATCACTTTATTGTTGCTTTGCTTTTACCTTGATTTTACTTTTTACTTTGCATCTCTATACCAAAAATACCAAAAATATTATTTATCATCTCTATCAGATCTCACGTTCGTAAGTGGCCGTGAAGGGATTGACAACCCCTAAGCGTGTTGGTTGCATTGAGCTATTGTTTTTGTGTAGGTACGAGGGACTCGAGCGTAGCCTCGTACTGGATTGATACCTTGGTTCTCAAAAATTGAGGGAAATACTTACGCTACTTTGATGCATCATCCCTTCCTCTTCGGGGAAATCCAATGTAGTGCTCAAGAGGTAGCAATACCATCCGCCTTAGACGCCCAGTTCGGGACCCCCTACCCGAGATCTGCTGGTTTTGACACTGACAACAAGCATAACTCTACCATAAGCATAGAATGACCACTAGCATCAGAAATTAATACCATGGCAATAACATAATGATAATACTACCTTGCAAGCATTTAACCAACTAAATGCAACAGAGCATGCATAACAACGGTACTCGGAACTGACGATAGTCATGCACCGAAGGCCATTACCAACATGTACTTCTACCAAGCATGACATACGATAGAAATACTAGCAACTAGTACATGATAACTAGGTGCATAAAAACATATCATGAAAGTGAACACAAATCCATAAGCATCACCGAAACAACGATAACCGTATTAAAGCAATCAGAAATTTAAATATTCAAGTTGAAAACCATGGCTACTGCATGGCCATCATGCAAGTGGGTGTTGTGGCTTGCCTGAGAATGAAGAAGGTACCAAGAGAAAGTGCGAGAAGCTTGCGGAACAAACCGTCGGGTATATTTCTCTCTCGGAGGGGGCTGAATGAGGGCAAGGGTGTAACGCCCCATATGTAACTTGCCATATTTGTATTCCAACTCTTGCCATTTCCGGCACTAAGTTATGATATTTCCTCATTGTTGGGTTTTGTCTCCATGTTTCTTTTGTCTTGTCATGCATCTCATATCATGTCATCATGTGCATCGCATTTGCATACGTGTTCGTCTCATGCATCCGAGCATTTTCCCCGTTGTCCGTTTTGCATTCCGGCGCTCCTATGTCCTCCGGTGTCCCCTTTTGCCTCTTTTTGTGTGCGGGTGTTAAACATTCTCAGATTGGACCGAGACTTGCCATGCGGCCTTGGTTTACTACCGGTAGACCGCCTATCAAGTTTCGTGCCATTTGGACTTCGTTTGATACTCCAACGGTTAACCGAGGAGCCGTAAAAGCCTCGTGTGTGTTGCAGCCCAACAACCCTCCAAAGTGTACCAAAACCCACCAAAAACCCCTCCATCATCTCGGTCGTTCGATCATGATCGCGTGGCCGAAAACCGTGCTCAATTTGGAGCCTCCTAGCTAGCCACCCTAAAATCACGATCTATGTATAAATAGGTGTCTCCCCCGAAAATCTCGGATCAAACACCACCCTAAACCCTAGCCCCGCTCTCTCCGCGCGCCGGACACGTCCGGTCCGCGCCGGACGAATCGCCGCCGTCGCTCCGCACCAATCGCCGCCTGCCACGTGGCACATCGGCGCCCACATCGGCGCCGGCCCGCCCGGGCCCGCGGGAGGCCC
>NC_041382.1:122952037-122989154 GCF_002162155.2 Triticum dicoccoides
CGCCCTTCGTCGCCGCCGCCAGCTCCGCCGCCGCCTCGCCGCCTCCCGGCCGGATCCGGCCCGGTCACCACCAGCTCCGGCGTCCTTCTTCAAGTCCGGCAAGAACTCCGGCGAGGACGGCGTCAAACCTCGATTCGCGTGCAGATCTGGATCGGCTACAGTAAACCCTAGGTGTTGACTTTTGTCCCAGTTTTTAGTATTTTTAGCATATTTCATCATGTCATATCTTTGCATCCGTGGCTCCATTTTGGACGTGTAGCATATCAAATTGTTCGCCTCGTTGTGCACTTCATTTCATTCCATTGCACCATGTCTATTTGAGTTCATCTTGACGCCCTAAATGCTGTTGCAAGAGTGCTATGTAATGTTAGTTTCAGATTCTTAACAGATTATGGACATTTGTCATTTTTGCCATGTTTAATGTGTGCCTCCTATGAATTTAAGCCCTACATGTGTTTTGTTATATGCCATGCCATCGTTACAGGGGTTTATGCCATGTATTTTTGTGATCCTTGTGGTGACTAGCACAAGCATGCAAAGTAGCTCTCGTGATGTTGCTGATTTCAGGGACTTAGAATTCTTCTAAGTCATTTCCCTGTTGATATTTTTATGCCATGTATTCTTGTTGCTATAGAGTGGTCCATGCCTCTTTTGAGCATGTTCAGTAAGGATGTTTTGGATATATTGTTATGCTCTATCGATCCATGTCTTTTTTGCAATTATGGAGCACCCTAGCATGACTCAATCGTGCTCTACTTTTGCTATAAAATGTCCCTGGCAGATTGTTTACGTGTTAAGCAATTTTGCCGAGGTTGTTGTAGTTGTTCCATGCATGCTATGAGAGTGTTCTTGCCATGGTTAGCTTATTTATCATGTCTACTTGCTGGGTGTATGCTTAGCTTGTCATGCAATGCCTTGTGGTGAGTGCATCGAGCTCGTAAACATGCCTACGTAATTATGTTTTGCCATGTTCTAGTTTTCTGCTAAGTCTGAATCGGTTAATGAAACTTGCTATGTTTACATGGGTGCCATTGTATTTTCTGATCCCTTTTGGCTTATGGTCAGTAAGGGACTTTTGTTGTATGCTTTGTGTAGTATCATGCCATGCCTTGCTTTGCCATGATATGTTCCTATAGCATGTTGTTATCTTGCTCTAAACATTGCTTCCTGATGTTAAATCCTGCCATGTTGGTTATTTCACTAAGTCTGTGAACCTGATATCTTTTGCACTTTTGACATGCTTGTTTGAACCTGCTATTGTGTGAATTAGCCGTAGCTCAGTGTTCATCTTTTATCAAGCATCTTGAGTGGATCACTGCCATGTGATTTGTTGCTATGTTAGAGTGTAGTAGCTTGTTGTTCTTGATGCATTTAGATGGCCTCGTGCTGTTAATCGCGGCTTTGTGCCATTATTGTTTTGCTTACCATTTGCAAACCGTGCATCCGATTTCGGTGATCTTTATATCGATTTCGACCGAAATCAACTAATCTTTCCAGCGTCACTCTTGGTTTGCCAAGTTGAGGCATGATTCAATCTTTCCTTTCTGAAGCATGCATATGTATTGCATATCACATCCCGCATATCATGTCGTGTTTTGCATCATGTTGCTTGCGCATTGCACCGTGGTTGATTGTGTCTCCCTTTGCTTGTGTTCTTTCTTTGGGTAGAGCCGGGAGACGAGTACGTGATCGAGGAACCCGTTGAGAACGTTTACAAGGATCAAGCTTACGTCAACTCGGAGAACTTTGCAAGCAAGATGACCATACCCTCAAAATCACTTCTATCTTTGCTTGCTAGTTGCTCGCTCTATTGCTATGCCTATGCTACGATACCTAACACTTGCTTTATCATACCTCCCATATTGCCATGTCAAACCTCTAACCCACCTTGTCCAAGCAAACCATTGTTTGGCTATGTTACCGCTTTGCTCAGCCCCTCTTATAGCGTTGCTAGTTGCAGGTGAAGATTGGAGTTTGTTCCTTGTTGGAACATGTTTATTGTTGGGATATCACTATTATATATTGTCTACTTTAATGCATCTATATACTTGGTAAAGGGTGGAAGGCTTGTCCTTATGCCTGGTGTTTTTTTCCACTGTTGCCGCCCTAGTTTCCGTCATACCGGTGTTATGTTCCTTGATTTTGCGTTCCTTACACGGTTGGGTTATAATGGGAACCCCTTGACAGTTCACCTTGAATAAAACTCCTCCAGCAAGGCCCAACTTTGGTTTTACCATTTTCCACCTAGCCTTTTTCCCTTGGGTTTCGCGGACTCAAGGGTCATCTTTATTTTAACCCCCCCGGGCCAGTGCTTCTCTAAGTGTTGGTCCAAACTGGGCGATGTCCGGCGCCCCCTGGGCAACCAGGGTCTATGCCAACCCGACGTATTGCCCATCTGGTGTAGGATTTGCTAGTTTTGGGTGAGATATTATGCTTCCCCTGTATCCCCAACACCCGATTGCATAACCGGGAAAATTTCGGGAGTTTCATAGGTGGGAATTCATGTAGCTCTAGTATTTCTTCCGCAGATATTTGGTTTGTGATTCGGTAATCCTTACCAAGTATTTGTTCATGTCCGTACCTTGTTGTTTTATTGATCTACCTCTATCTAAGTGGCTTCTCAATTTATGGAAGTGTGACCATTTAATTTGGAATTCATTCATTCATTTTTGTTCGAATGTTAAGACTATATGTTGCAATTTCGATCCTTTTGATTCAGCTTGAATATATGTCTTTCAAGATGTTAACGGATGTCACCCTATTCAGAATGGCTCCTCCAACGCGTCAAAATCCTGAACCGCCGCCACCACCTCCACCTCCGGAGGCATGGCAAGCTGTGATGGCTGCTAACAACACCAACACGCAACTGATTATGCAACTCTTGCAAGAGCGCAACCAAGGAAATCAAGGCCATGGCAACAATCAGAATCAGTTTGCTACACTCAACCAGTTCCTCGCAAACCATCCAAATACCTTCAGTAAGTGTGTCCAGGCAACAGACGCTGATGATTGGCTCGTGGATATCTGCAAGCATTTCGAGTGCAGCAATGTCAGGCCTGAGGACTTTGTCAAGTTTGCCTCATTCCAACTCAAAGACCAAGCTGTAGAGTGGTATCAACAATACGAAGATTGTAGAGGAGGTCATGTCATTACCTGGGATGAATTCCGCCAAGACTTCAAAGCTCACCACATTCTTTAGAGTGTTGTTGAGAGCAAGCGCGAGGAGTTCCGCAATCTAAAGCAAGGCAGCTTGTTTGTTTACCAGTACAACATCATGTTCCAGAAGCTCGCTCATTTCGCTAAGCAAGACGTCCCAGACAAGAAGAGCGTGATTTATCAGTTCAGAGGTGGCCTCAGAGAAGATCTGCAACTAGCCCTTGTGCTTTTGAGCCAAAGAAGTACGACGAGTTCTACAACATGGCACTGAAGCAAGAGGCCGCTCAGCTCAAGTGTGATGCTTCCAAGAAACGAGTCAGGGATGCAACTTCTTCTTCCTCAACTCAAGTGACAACTAAGCAGCAAAAGTATTGGTTGCCTCCTCCTCCTCTGTTCCGCCAGCCTTATCAGCAGAAGAGCAAAGGTGGCAATGGATCTTACCACCCACCCAACCTAGGCTTTCAGAACAAGACTTCGTCTCATGCTCCAAGATCAAGTGCTCCGTATCACCGTCCGCTCTCGGAGGTTACGTGCAACAAATGTCAGCAGAAGGGTCACTATGCAAACAAATGCTTCAACCAGAGGCGTCTTCCGCCTCCTCCTCCTTTGAGATCTGCCAACAATGCAGTGGTCAAGCATAATCCCAGGTCTGCAAAGATCAACATGATGAATGCAGCTCAGGCAGATGACTCTTCAGAAGTGATCATGGGTAACCTTCCTGTTAATGATATTCCTGCAAGAGTTCTTTTTGATACTGGTGCATCTTTGTCATTCATATTGAAGCCTTTTGCATCCATGCACGATTTGCATACTGTCGATTTGCCTAAGCCGATAGCGGTTTCCTCTTCGGGTTTGTTCATGAACACCAAAATGATGGCTCCGGATGTTTCTATCACGTTGGGCGACTATAAGTTTCTATCTTCTTCAATGGTCCTTGCTAACTCGGATATTGATCTTATTCTCGGAATGGACTGGCTTTCTAAGCACAAGGCTCGGCTTGATTGTGCTGCCAGGAAGATTCAATTGACACACTCGTCTGAGGATGTGATCATTTTTGCCGCTCGTGATAATACCATTCGACTGTTTTCTCTCAATGTGAAGGGCGAGTTGGATGCCATATCTCAAATTCCAGTCGTTTGTAAATATCAAGACATCTTTCCAGAAGAGCTTCCAGGAATGCCTCCTCACCGGCCAGTTGAATTCATCATCGATCTTGAACCTGGCACGGAACCTGTTTGCAAACGTCCTTATAAGCTTGGACCAGAAGAGTTGAAGGAGCTGAAGAAACAACTCGATATTCAAGAGCGTATGGGTCTCATCTGACCAAGTTCTTCTCCATGGGGTTGTGGTGTTCTTTTTGTCAAGAAGAAGGATGGAACGGACCGACTTTGTGTCGACTACCGTCCATTGAACAAGAAGACCATAAAGAACAAGTACCCACTTCCCAACATCAATGAGCTTTTCGAACAACTCAAGGGTGCTCAAGTATTCTCCAAGCTTGACCTCCGTATGGGCTATCATCAGATTCACATTCGTGAAGAAGATATCCCCAAGACAGCGTTCAGAACAAGCTATGGTTCATATGAATACACTGTCATGTCTTTCTGCCTTGTCAATGCTCCTCCAACATTCTCTCGCATGATGGACTTCATCTTCAACCCCTACACAAATGACTTCATTTTGGTCTACCTCGATGACATTTTGGTCTTTTCCAAGAACAAAGAGGATCATGCCAAGCACTTGAGGTTGGTGCTGGATAAACTTAGAGAACATCAGTTCTATGCGAAGTTTTCAAAGTGCGAGTTTTGGCTCGATGAGGTTCTCTACCTTGGGCATATCATCTCCGCCAAGGGCATAGCTGTTAATCCTGAGAAGGTGTCTGCAATTGTGAATTGGGAACCGCCTCAGAATGTGAAGCAACTCCGCAACTTCCTTGGGCTCACAAGCTATTGTCGAAGGTTCGTTGAGAACTTCTCAAAGATCGCGAAGCCTCTTTCCAACCTTCTCCAAAAGCATGTGAAGTATGTCTGGTCGCCTGAATGTGACATCGCTTTCAACACCCTCAAAGAGAAGTTAGTCACAGCTCCAGTTCTGACTCCTCCTGATGAATCCAAACCATTGGAGGTTTTATGTGATGCTTCCCTTCAAGGTCTCGGTGCAGTGTTGATGCAAGAGAAGAAAGTTGTGGCCTATACCTCTCGCCAGTTGAAGCCCAACGAAAGGAACTACCCCACTCATGACCTCGAGTTGGCGGCAGTTGTCCATGCTCTTTTAACATGGAGACATCTCTTGTTGGGAAAGAAAGTGTACATCTTCACTGATCATAAGAGCCTCAAGTACATCTTCACTCAGCCCAACCTCAACCTCAGGCAGACTCGTTGGGAGATGATTCAAGAGTATAATCCGAGTATTGAATACACTCCAGGCAAGGCCAATGTCATTACTGACGCATTGAGCAGAAAAGCTTACTGCAACAGTTTGATTCTCAAGCCCTACCAACCAGAGCTTTGTGAAGCTTTCCGCAAACTTAATCTCCAAGTTGTTCCTCAAGGATTCCTTGCCAACCTCCAAGTCTCTCCTACTTTGGAAGATCGGATTCGTGAGGCTCAACTTCTTGATGCTATGGTGAAGAAGGTGAAGATTGGGATTGCCAAGAGCCAACCCAAGTACAAGTGCTATCGTCTGGATGACAATGATACTCTATTCTTCGAGGATTGCATTGTTGTTCCTAAGGGTGACCTTCCTAAAGTCATTATGAATGAAGCTCACAATTCACTCCTCTCTATTCACCCTGGAAGTACAAAGATGTACCATGACCTCAAGCAGTCGTATTGGTGGACTCGAATGAAGCGCGAGATTGCTCAGTTCGTGAATGAATGTGATGTCTACAGAAGAGTGAAAGCAAAACACCAACGACCAGCTGGTCTCATCCAACCTCTTGCCATTCCAGAATGGAAGTTTGACCATATTGAGATGGACTTCGTGACTGGATTTCCCAAGTCCAAGTGTGGCAATGATGCTATCTTCATTGTCATCGACAAGCTCACTAACGTGGCTCATTTTCTTCCTAGCAAAGAGTCTATCACAGCAACTCAGTTGGCAGAGCTATATACCTCCAGGATTGTCTCTCTGCACGGAATTCCACAGTTGATATCTTCAGATCGTGGTAGCATCTTTACCTCTAAGTTCTGGGATTCTTTTCAGAAGGCCATGGGCACCATCATTCGCTTCAACACAACTTTTCATCCTCAAACCAGTGGCCAAGTCGAGCGAGTTAATCAAGTTCTTGAAGATATGCTCAGGGCATGTGTCATTTGTTTCGGTATGAAGTGGGAAGATTGTCTTCCATATGCCCAGTTCTCCTACAACAACAGCTTCCAAGCGAGTTCGGGCAAGGCCCCATTCAAGATTCTCTATGACAGAAAGTGACGTACTCCTCTTAACTGGTCAGAGACTGGTGAATGCCAACTTCTTGGCAATGACTTGATCACAGAGGCTGAAGAAATGTGCAAAGTCATTCGTGAAAATCTCAAAGCCGCGCAATCGCGCCAGAAGAGTTACTATGATAGCAAGCATCATGACTTGGATTTCGAGATCGGAGACCATGTCTACCTCCGCCTCTCTCCAATGAAAGGTACTCGTCGCTTCGGTATCAAAGGGAAGCTTGCCCGTAGATACGCGGGTCCTTTCAAGATCATTGGCAAAAGAGGCGATCTCGCATATCAACTTGAGCTTCCATCCAACTTTGCAAATGTGCACGACGTGTTTCACGTCTCTCAACTCCGCAAGTGTTTCAAGACTCCTGGCCGCACCATCAACTTCGAAGAGATTGATATCCAAGAAGACATGTCTTATCATGAGCATCCCGTTGCTATCCTTGAAGAAACTAAGCGCAAGACTCGCAACAAGTCTATCAAATTTCTAAAAGTGAAGTGGTCACATCATTCCGACCGTGAAGCCACCTGGGAACGCGAGGACCACCTCCGTTCCGAATACCCGGAGTTTTTCGAGTCCTAGATCTCGGGACGAGATCCTTTTGTAGTGGTGGAGTGTTGTAACGCCCCATATGTAACTTGCCATATTTGTATTCCAACTCTTGCCATTTCCGGCACTAAGTTATGATATTTCCTCATTGATGGGTTTTGTCTCTGTGTTGATTTTGTCTTGTCATGCATCTCATATCATGTCATCATGTGCATCACATTTGCATACGTGTTCGT
This sequence comes from Triticum dicoccoides, assembly GCF_002162155.2. Taxonomy (NCBI): domain Eukaryota; kingdom Viridiplantae; phylum Streptophyta; class Magnoliopsida; order Poales; family Poaceae; genus Triticum; species Triticum dicoccoides. The sequence continues at coordinate 122,959,414 of NC_041382.1, forward strand.
CTCATGCATCCGAGCATTTTCTGTGACGCCCCGAGACCGATGTGACAGGTGTCTTCCAGTTATTCGCTGTTGTTACCTTGTCATTTCTTGCGTGTCATGCATTTCATATCATGTCATCATGTGCATTGCATTTGCATACGTGTTCGTCTCATGCATCCGAGCATTTTCCCCGTTGTCCGTTTTGCAATCCGGCGCTCCTATGTCACCGGGTGTCCCTTTCTACCTCTTCTTGTGTGCGGGCGATAAACGTTTTCGGATTGGACCGAGATTTGTCATGCGGCCTTGGTTTACTACCGGTAGACTGCCTGTCAAGATTCGTACCATTTGGACTTCGTTTGATACTCCAACGGTTAACCGAGGGACCGAAAAGGCCTTGTGTGTGTTACAGCCCAACACCCCTCCAAAGTGGACCAAAACCCACCTAAACCCCCTCCATCATCTAGGCCATTCGATCATGATCGCATGGCCGCAAACTCTGCTCAATTTGGACACTCCTAGCTCCCTCTACCTATAAATATGTGGCCTCCCCCGAAAAATCCGCGGTACAAACCCTAATCCTCTTCCCCTCTCGTCCGCCAGACATGTCCGTCCCAGACGGACGAAATCGAGCCGCCGACCTGGGCGAATCGGAGATCGCCATTTGTCCCGTTCCGGCCTCCCACCGCCGTGGCCCGTCCCGGCCCAGGGCGGGACCTCCTCGCCGCCTGACCCGGGCCATGCCCCGCCTCTGCTCCGCGCCGCCGCCCATCTGCCGCACCTGCCCGCGCCCGATCCCCGCCGCCAACGCATCGTCGTCAGCCAGCAGCAGCTCCGCCGCGAGGTCCTCCGGCCGCCGCGACTGCCGCTTCCGCCGTCACCGCTCCGGCGAGGCGCCCCGCGCCGTCCCTGCCACCAGGCGACTCCCACGCCCCTCTCCGGTGAAGATCCGGCCCGACTCCGGCCGCCTCAACCTCCATTCTGGTGAGCTCAAGTTCAACCTCGTACTGCGTGCAAATCTCAGATCCAAATCCGGTTAACTTTCTCCCCCAAACCCTAGTTTTTATACATACTTTGACGCATCATAACTTCATCACCGTTGTTCCGATTCATGCGTGTAGCACATCGAAATGTTCGCCTTGACGAGTACATCATTTCATCTCATTGCATAATTTTCATTTGAGCTCATCTTGACGCCCGAAATGCTGTTGGAAGAGGGCTATGTGATGATAGTTCCAGATCTGTTTCAGCAAATGCACTTTTGTCATTTTTGCCATGATTAATGTGTGCATGATATGATCCTGAGCTCTACATATGTTTTGAAGAATGCCATGCCATCTTTACAGGGGTGTATGCCATGTATTTTTGTGGTCTTTGTGGTGACTAGCACAAGCATGCAAAGTAGCTTCCTCAATGATGCTGATTTCAGGGACTTAGAATTTCACTAAGTCCTTGCCCTGTCATTATTTTTATGCCATATGTTCATGTTGTTTCCTAGTGATCCGTGCCTCTTTTGAGCATGATCAGTAAGGATGTTTTGTAGATAATGTTGTGCTCTATCCATCCATGTATTTGTTTGCAATTATGGAGCACCCTATCTTGAGTCAATCAAGCTCTACTTTTACTATAAAATGTTCCTGGCAGATTGTTAACATGTTTAGCAATTTTGCCGAGCTTGTAGTTGTTGATCCGTGCATGATATGTTGTTGTTCTTGCCATGTCTAGCTCCTATGCCATGTCTACTTGCTGGTTGTATGCTTATATTATCATGCCATGCTTTGTAGTGAGTGCATCGAGCTCGTAAACATGCCTACTTGTTAACTGTTTTGCATGCTCCAGTTTTTCACTAAGTCTGAATCTGTTTACGTTTTTGCTATGTTCACATGCTTGCAATTGTATTTTCCGATCCCTTTTAGCTCATGGTCACTAAGGGACTTTTGTTGTATGCTTTGAGTAGCTTCATGACATGTCGTGCTTTGCCACGATATGTTCCTGTAGTATGTAGTTTTCATTCTCGAAAGTTTGCTTCCTGATGATAAATTCCTGACATGTTGATAATTTCACTAAGTCTGTAACCTATTATCATTTGCATTTTTGCCATGCTTGTTTGAACATGCTATTGATTGAATTAGCCGTAGCTCAGTGTTCATATTTTGTCAAGTACCATGAGTGGATCCCTGCCATGTATATTGTTGCCATGTTTGAGTGCAGTAGCTTATTTATCTTGTTGCATTTAGAAGGCTACTTGTTGTTAATCGTAGACCGGTGCCATATTTGTTTTGCTTGCCATTTCCAAACCGTGCATCCGATTCCGGTGATCTTTATATCGATTTCAACCGAAATCACCTCCCGTTTCCAGTGGCACTCTTGGTTTTCCAAGTTGAGGCCAGGTTCAATCATTCCTTTTCAAATCATGCATATGCACCGCATACCGCATCCCACATATCATACCATGTTCATGTGTTGGTTGTTTACTATGTTGTGTGCTTCTTTCCGGTGTTGCTTCTTCGGGTTGGTTCCGATAACGTCGCATTTCTGAGGATCCGTTCGACTATGTCCGGTTGTCTTCTTCATGGACTCGTTCTTCTTCCTTGCGGGATCTCAGGCAAGATGACCATACCCTCGAAATCACTTCTATCTTTGTTTGCTAGTTGCTCGCTCTTTTGCTATGCCTATGCCGCAATACCTACCACTTGCTTATCATGCCTCCCATATTGTTGAGCCAAGCCTCTAACCCACCTTGTCCTAGCAAACCGTTGTTTGGTTATGTTACCGCTTTGCTCAACCCCTCTGATAGTGTTGTTAGCTGCAGGTGAAGATTGGAGTTTGTTCCATGTTGGAACATGGATATTTTGTTGGGATATCACAATATCTCTTATTCATATTAATGCATCTATATACTTGGTAAAGGGTGGAAGGCTCGGCCTTATGCCTGGTGTTTTGTTCCACTCTTGCCACCCTAGTTTCCGTCATATCGGTGTTATGTTCCCGGATTTTGCGTTCCTTACACGGTTGGGTTATAATGGGAACCCCTTGACAGTTCGTCTTGAATAAAACTCCTCCAGCAAGGCCCAACATTTGTTTTACCATTCGCCACCTAGCCTTTTCTTTCCCTTGGGTTCTGCAGACTCAAGGGTCATCTTTATTTAAACCCCCGGGCCAGTGCTCCTCTGAGTGTTGGTTTTACAGTGATCTCGTTGTGTCTTAAAGAGTCCTTGGCTATGCTGACTCGGGGACGCTTCGTATGTCATGTGCACTGCCTTGTACATGATGGTGTTGTACGATCGAGCCCGTGTAGGCCCCACCACGAAAACTTCGAACGAAATCTCTATCATATGTTTGTTCCGACTTATTTTGCAAGCCAATCCTTTGTTTTGTTTTCAGTTATGGTATTCGAGTTGCTTTGAAGTCAAGTGTTGATTCCATACCTTCCCTAAGCGGTGTTCTCATATTTCCATGTGAATACTAATCCTTCTTGATCTTTGAGATTGTCATGTCAATCCTTTTCAACCGGCGTGTTTCTCTTCAAGTGGATCCGATCTTTTTCAACATCCGCAAGATCAACTCTAAGTATTCCCAACGGTGTTTGTTTCATTTGTCCCAAGCTGCTTTTGTTTTCCCCGCCCTCCCACCCTTGTTTCTTCAAGGACTCATATATCTTAATCAAGTATCCATCTTATTGATGCGAAATCCCTTCTTTCTTTTCAATCAATGTTCTTATCCGGTGATTCTCATGAAGATGCTAAGGAAGCTACAAGTTCGTCATTCTTCATTCTTTTCATCTCCGGTGGTTTCAAGTCAAGCTTTGTTGATCATATCCTTCTCCTCGTTTCAAATTCTATTCTCATGCCGGTGCACCTCTTATTCATTCACTTCTTGCCATTCATATGTTCCGGAGTGCTCAAGATATCTCAGGAGATTCAAGTTTCCATTCTTAATTCGTTCAAGATTTTGCGAGGATGTTACCTCATTCAAGCCATTCATTTCAACCGGCGCAATCTTCCCTTTTAATTGTTCAATGGTGTATCTTTTGAGTGGTCCCTAACCCACATGTCTTTTCCCATGATCTTACCTGGCTCTTTTTATTTTCCCGGAGCTATCCCAAATTCTTTTCGAAGTTTGACGTAAGGATGATTCATCATCAGTCAGATGGTCTCTCCAAGATCTTTCAAATTCTTTTCATCGTTGGTTCAACCTTTCTAATATTCATCTCGGAGTATCTCAACGATTCTTGGTGGTGCTCTCATCATCATTCCAGAATTATTGAAGACCAAAGAATAGTCTTTCCTCCATATCTTATCTGTTCTCTCAAAGATGCGTAGTTCTAGCTTGATGCTTTCCTCTCATAATTGTTTTAGATTGTGAGAATTCATTTCACCTATCCGGAGCAATTCAAGATTCTTTTTCAATTTTATTCTCCGGAGGCCATCAATTTAGTTTTATTCATTCTCAGCTTTCAACTATTGCTCTCCAAATCTTACCGGTGCAGCATTCAAGTATTCTCTTGTCAGATCGTGATCTCTTCGTTCTCATGTATCTATATCCCCTCAAGTATCTTCATTCGATCTCTAATTCTTCCCGATGATTCTTTATCTTTTCTTCATTCATTTTCAATTCTTATGGTGGTTCGTTCAAGATTCTTCTTCCTTCGTTTATCATATCAATGTATTCATTGTTTTCAATCCTACCGGTGGATCGTTGAAGACCGTCTTAAGTTTGATGCTATATCTATATTAATACTTTCTACGAGAATAAGTAGCATGCGAAATCCTAGCTCCCTCTACCTATAAATATGTGGCCTCCCCCAAAAAATCCGCGGTACAAACCCTAATCCTCTTCCCCTCTCGTCCGCCGGACATGTCCGTCCCAGACGGACGAAATCGCGCTGCCGCCCCGGGCGAATCGGAGATCGCCATCTGTCCCGCGCCGGCCTCCCACAGCCACGGCCCGTCCTGGCCCAGGGCGAGCCCTCCTCGCTGCCCAACCCGTGCCGCGCCCCTCCGCCCAGTGCCGCCCCGCCTCTGCTCCACGCCGCCGCCCCGTCCGTCGCGCCTGCCGCGCCCGATCCCTGCCGCCAACGCCTCGTCGCCGGCTAGCAGTAGCTCCGCCGCAAGCTCCTCCGGCCGCCGCGCCCGCCGCTTCCGCCGTCACCGCTCCGGCGAGGCGCCCCACGCCGTCCCTACCACCCGGCGACTCCCGCGCCCCTCTCCGGTGAAGACCCGGCCCGAATCCGGCCGCCTCGACCTCCATTCCGGCGAGCTCAAGTTCAACCTCGTACTACGTGCAAATCTCAGATCCAGATCCGGTTGACTTTCTCCCCGAAACCCTAGTTTTTATGCATACTTTGACGCATCATAACTTCATCACCGTTGTTCCGATTCATGCATGTGGCACATCAAAATGTTCGTCTCGACGAGTACATCATTTCACCTCATTGCATCATTTTCATTTGAGCTCATATTGATGCCCGAAATGCTGTTGGAAGAGGGCTATGTGATGATAGTTCCAGATCTGTTTCAGCAAATGCACTTTTGTCATTTTTGCCATGATTAATGTGTGCATGATATGATCCTGAGCTCAACATATGTTTTGAAGAATGCCATGTCATCTTTACAGGGGTGTATGCCATGTATTTTTGTGATCTTTGTGGTGACTAGCACAAGCATGCAAAGTAGCTTCCTCAATGACGCTGATTTCAGGGACTTAGAATTTCACTAAGTCCTTGCCCTGTCATTATTTTTATGCCATATGTTCATGTTGTTTCCTAGTGATCCGTGCCTCTTTTGAGCATGATTAGTAAGGATGTTTTGTAGATAATGTTGTGCTCTATCCATATATGTCTTTGTTTGAAATTATGGAGCACCCTATCTTGAGTCAATCAAGCTCTACTTTTACTATAAAATGTTCCTGGCAGATTGTTAACATGTTTAGCAATTTTGCCGAGCTTGTAGTTGTTGATCCGTGCATGATATGTTGTTGTTCTTGCCATGTCTAGCTCCTATGCCATGTCTACTTGCTGGTTGTATGCTTAGATTATCATGCCATGCTTTGTAGTGAGTGCATCGAGCTCGTAAACATGCCTACTTGTTAACTGTTTTGCATGCTCCAGTTTTTCACTAAGTCTGAATCTGTTGATGTTTTTGCTATGTTCACATGCTTGCAATTGTATTTTCTGATCCCTTTTGGCTCATGGTCACTAAGGGACTTTTGTTGTATGCTTTGAGTAGCTTCATGCCATGCCTTGCTTTGCCATGATATGTTCCTGTAGCATGTAGTTTTCATGCTCTAAAGTTTGCTTCCTGATGATAAATTCCTGACATGTTGATAATTTCACTAAGTCTGTAACTTGTTATCATTTGCATTTTTGCCATGCTTGTTTGAACCTGCTATTGATTGAATTAGTCGTAGCTCAGTGTTCATCTTTTGTCAAGCATCATGAGTGGATCCCTGCCATGTATTTTGTTGCCATGTTTGAGTGCAGTAGCTTATTTATCTTGTTGCATTTAGAAGGCTACTTGTTGTTAATCGCAGACCGGTGCCATATTTGTTTTGCTTGCCATTTCCAAACCGTGCATCCGATTCTGGTGATCTTTATATCGATTTCAACCGAAATCACCTCCCCTTTCCAGTGGAACTCTTGGTTTTCCAAGTTGAGGCCAGGTTCAATCATTCCTTTCCAAATCATGCATATGCACCGCATACTGCATCCCGCATATCACACCATGTTCATGTGTTGGTTGTTTACTATGTTGTGTGCTTCTTTCTGGTGTTGCTTCTTCGGGTTGGTTCCGATAACATCGCGTTTCTGAGGATCCGTTCGACTATGTACGGTTGTCTTCTTCATGGACTCGTTCTTCTTCCTTGCGGGATCTCAGGCAAGATGACCATACCCTCGAAATCACTTCTATCTTTTCTTGCCAGTTGCTCGCTCTTTTGCTATACCTATGTCGCGATACCTACCACTTGCTTATCATGCCTCCCATATTGTTGAGCCAAGCCTCTAACCCACCTTGTCCTAGCAAACCGTTGTTTGGCTATGTTACCGGTTTGCTCAACCCATCTTGTCTACTTTAATGCATCTATATACTTGGTAAAGGGTGGAAGGCTCGGCCTTATGCCTGGTGTTTTGTTCCACTCTTGTCGCCCGTGTTTCCGTCATACCGGTGTTATGTTCCTTGATTTTGCGTTCCTTACACGATTGGGTTATAATGGGAACCCCTTGACAGTTCGCCTTGAATAAAACTCCTCCAGCAAGGCCCAACTTTGGATTTACCATTTGCCACCTAGCCTTTTTCCCTTGGGTTCCGCGGACTCAAGGGTCATCTTTATTTTAACCCCCCAGGCCAGTGCTTCTCTAAGTGTTGGTCCAAACTGGGCAATGTCCGGCGCCCCCTAGGCAACCAGGGTCTATGCCAACCCGACGTCTTGCCCATCCGGTGTGCCCTAAGAACAAGATATGTGCAGCTCCTATCGGGGTTTGTCGGCACATTCGGGCGGCTTTGCTGGTTTAGTTTTACCATTGTCGAGATGTCTTGTAACCGGGATTCCGAGTCTGATCGGGTCGTCCTGGGAGAAGGAATATCCTTCGTTGACCGTGAGAGCTTGTGATGGGCTAAGTTGGGACACCCCTGCAGGGATTTGAACTTTCGAAAGCCGTGCCCGCGGTTATGGGCAGATGGGAATTTGTTAATGTCCGGTTGTAGAAAACCTAAAACTAAACTTAATTAAAATGAATCAACAGCGTGTGTAGCCGTGATGGTCTCTTTTCGGCGGAGTCCGGGAAGAGAACACAATCTCGGGTTATGCTTGAACGTAGGTTGTTATAGGATCACTTCTTGATCATAGATTCTCGACCGTGCCTTGCCTTCCATTCTCACTCTCATTTGCGTATGTTTAGCCACCATATATGCTAGTGCTTGCCGCAGCTCTACCTCATACCTTTTCCCTACCTATAAGCTTAAATAGTCTTGATCGCGAGGGTGTGAGATTGCTGAGTCCCCGTGACTCACAGATTACTTTCAAAACCAGATGCAGGGACCGATGATACCATTCCAGGATATACGACTGAGCTCAAGTGGGAGTTTGATGAGGACTCAGGACGATACTACATTTCCTTTCTAGACGATCAGTAGTGGAGCCTAGTTGGGGCGATCGGGGATCTTATGCATTTGGGGTTGTCTTTATTTTGGTTCCGTAGTTGGACCTTGATTGTATCTGGATGATTTAATGCTATATTTATATATTGTTTTGAAGTGGCGATTGTAAGCCAACTATGTACCTCTTTTCTTATGCAGTACATGGGATGTGTAAAGATTACCCCTCTTGCGACATTGCCTACAATGCAGTTATACCTCTAAGTCGTGCTCCGACACGTGGGAGATATAGCCGCATCATGGGTGTTACAAAGGGCATAATGGTCATACACATGGTGAAAGTGTGACAAACAGAACGGGCTCGACGAGACAAAGAAATGGGATTTGGAATCACCTCAATTGGAGTTGTGGTTGAAAAGATATAGTTGTTTTTCTCCCAGGGACCCATATGTAAATAAAATATTCTCAAATAGGGCCTCAATAGAAAAACGGGAAGCACAATTAGAGGAATATGCTTTCACTGGACGGAAAACGTATTCCGGGCTGAATAAGAAAGGAAATGTGCTTTCGGTGGAGGAAAACGTATTCACAAGAATACACTTTCACTTATCCACCTCAGCAGCTTGGGTCAACGCGAGGACTTATAGGCGGGGCCCGCTACTTATCCACGTGGACCGGGTGGGGTCAATGCTTGGAGAGGCTGACTGGCGGGGCCCGTGGGCTGGTGGGGCCCGCCGGCAGGGGTCTTCTCCTTCATCTCTCCTGCGTCCGCCAGAGGAAGAGGGAGGAGCACGGCGCCGACGCTCGTCCGGCCGGCTCGGGTCGACTCAGGCAACGCCTCGGCCACCAAAATGTGTTGCGTGGAGAGGTGCACCCGACTGGGGGCAGCCCGCTCACCGGAGAATGCGGAGACGAGCAGGTGTGCGACCACGGCGGACGACGACTTCGGTCGGCGATGGGAAACATGGCGAGAGGCCACCGGAGGAAGAGGAGGAGGGCGGGGAAGGCTCTGGAATGATGGTGGATGGCTCTCGTGGTGGAAGGAGAGAGGGAGTGGCTCGCCATTGCCGGAATCGTGGAGGGCAGAGACGTCGGCCATGGCGGCCATTGGAGGGCTCGGGAGATCGTGGAGCTCAAGGGAGGGGTCGGGGAGGACTGAGGGAGTGAGGCGAGGTGGTTGGAGTGTGATACGTCTCCAACGTATCTATAATTTTTGATTGCTCCATGCTATATTATCTCCTGTTTTGGGCAATATTGGGCTTTATTATCCACTTCTATATTACTTTTGGGACTAACCTATTAACCGGAGGCCCAACCCAGGTTTGCTGCTTTATGCCTATTTCAGTGTTTTGAAGAAAAGGAATATTAGACGGAGTCGAAACGGAACGAAATCAACTGGAGAAGTTATTTTTGGAAGGAAATACACCTGATGGACTTGGACCCCACGTCAGGGGAGACACGAGGTGCTCACGAGGGTGGGCCCCCTAGGGCGCGCCCCCTGCCTCGTGGGGCCCTCGTGGCTCCCTGACGTCCTCCCTGCACCCATATATATCCACGTACCCTAAAACTTCCAGAACACATAATAGATCGGGAGTTCCGCAGCCAGAAGCCTCCATAGCCACCAAAAACCAATCGGGACCCTGTTCCGGCACCCTGCCGGAGGGGGCAACCCTCACCGGCGGCCATCTTCATCATCCCGGTGCTCTCCATGACGAGGAGGGAGTAGTACATTCCCTCGGGGCTGAGGGTATGTACCAGTAGCTATGTGTTTGATCTCTCTTTCTCGTGTTCTTGAGATGATACGATCTTGATTTATCGCGAGCTTTGCTATTATATTTGGATCCTATGATGTTTCTTTCCCCCTCTTCTCTCTTGTAATGAATTGAGTTTCCCCTTTGAACTAATCTTATCGGATTGAGTCTTTAAAGACTTGAGAACACTTGATGTATGTCTTGCCGTGGATATCTGTGGTGACAATGGGATACCACGTGCCACTTGATGTATGTTTTGGTGACCAACTTGCGGGTTTCGTGACATTGGGAACCTATGCATAGGGGTTGGCACACATTTTCGTCGTGATTCTTCAGTAGAAACTTTGGGGCACTTTTTGAGGTTCTATGTGTTGGTTGAATAGATGATTTGAGATTGTGTGATGCATATCGTATAATCATGCCCACGTATACTTGAGGTGACAATGGAGTATCTAGGTGACATTAGGGTTTTGGTTGATTTGTGTCTTAAGGTGTTATTCTAGTACGAACTCTAGGGCTGTTTGTGACACTTATAGGAATAGCCCACCAGATTGATTGGAAAGAATAACTTTGAGGTGGTTTCGTACCCTACCATAATCTCTTCGTTCGTTCTCCGCTATTAGTGACATTGGAGTGACTCTTTGTTGCATGTTGAGGGATAGTTATGTGATCCAATTATGTTAGTATTGTTGAGGGAACTTACACTAGCGAAAGTATGAACCCTAGGCCTTGTTTACTATCATTGCAATACCGTTTGTCCTCACTTTTACCATTAGTTACCTTGCTGTTTTTATATTTTCAGATTACGAAAACTATTATCTACTATCCATATTGCACTTGTATCACCATCTCTTCGCCGAACTAGTGCACCTATACAATTTACCATTGTATTGGGTGTGTTGGGGACACAAGAGACTCTTTGTTATTTGGTTGCAGGGTTGCTTGAGAGAGACCATCTTCATCCTATGCCTCCTACGGATTGATAAACCTTTGGTCATCCACTTGAGGGAAATTTGCTACTGTCCTACAAAGCTCTGCACTTGGAGGCCCAACAACGTCTACAAGAAGAAGGTTGTGTAGTAGACATCAAGCTCTTTTCTGGCGCTGTTGCCGGGGAGGTTAGCGCTTGAAGGTATATCTTTAGATCTTGCAATCGAGTCTTTTAGTTTCTTGTTTTATCACTAGTTTAGTTTATAAAAGAAAATTAAAAAATGGAATTGAGTTTGTCTGATACGCTTCACCTTTTTAATATCTTTCGTGAGTATGATGGAAAGGATAATTGTGCTCAAGTGCTAGAAGAAGAAATCTATAAAATATTTGGCACTAAATATTTGAATGATGAGCATGGTTGCAATGTTGTTAGTATGAATTTCTTGAATATCCATGATGCTAATGATATGCAAAGCCACAAGCTTGGGGAAGCTATGTTTGATGAAGATGATATTTTTTTGTCCCCCAAGTTTTCATGAGCAAATTTATTATGATGAAAGCATGCCTCCTATCTATGATGATTATTGTGATGACACGTATGCTTTAAAGAATAATGATAACCATGAAACTTGTCATCTTGATCTTAATTTTCAATCACATGATAGTTATTTTGGTGAGTTTGCTCCCACTATTATTCATGAGAAGAATTTTGCTTGTGTGGAGAGTAGTAAATTTTCTATGCTTGTAGATCATGAAAAGAATGCTTTAGGTGCTGGTTATATTGTTGAATTCATTCATGATGCTACTGAAAATTATTATGAGGGAGGAATATATGCTTGTAGGAATTGCAATAATATCAAGTTTCCTCTCTATGTGCTTAAAGTTTTGAAGTTATGCTTGTTTTGCCCACCTATGCTAGTTGATTATTGTTCCCATAAGTTGTTTGCTCACAAAATCCCTATGCATAGGAAGTATGTTAGACTTAAATGTGCTAGTCATATTCTTCATGATGCTCTCTTTATGTTACAATTCTTATCCTTTATGTGAGCATCATTGAAATCATCGTGCCTAGCTAGGGGCATTAAACGATAGCGCTTGTTGGGAGGCAGCCCAATTTTATTTTTGTTCCTGTTTAGTAATAAATAATTCATCTAGCCTCTGTTTATATGTGGTTTTATGCTTTTAATTAGTGTCTGTGCCAAGTAGAACCTTTGGGAAGACTTGGGGAAAGTCTTGTTGATCATGCTATAAAAAACAGAAACTTTAGCGCTCACGAGAATTGCTGCCATTTTTATTTGGAGAGTGATATTTAGTTAATTATTTGTGTATATGATTAATATATAAATTACTCAGGTCTAGCAATTTATTTGATAATTTTATGAGTTCCAGAAGTATACGTTTGATCCAGATTACTACAGACTGTTCTGTTTTTGACAGATTCTGTTTTTCGTGTGTTGTTTGCTTATTTTGATGAATCTATGAGTAGTATCGGAGGGTATGAACCATAGATAAGTTGGAATAAACTAGGTTTAACACCAATATAAATAAAAAATGAGTTCATTACAGTACCTTGAAGTGGTGATTTACTTTCTTATACAAACGGAGCTTACGAGTTTTCTGTTAAGTTTTGTGTTGTGAAGTTTTCAAGTTTTGGGTAAGGATTCGATGAACTATGGAATAAGGAGTGGCAAGAGCCTAAGCTTGGGGATGCCCAAGGCACCCCAAGGTAATATTCAAGGACAATCAAGGGCCTAAGCTTGGGGATGCCCCGGAAGGCATCCCCTCTTTCGTCTTCATTCATCGGTAACTTTACTTGGAGCTATATTTGTATTCGCCACATGATATGTGTTTTGCTTGGAGCGTCAATTTATTTTGCTAGGATTATCTTTATGTTATTTAGAACAATGTTTTGCATCTTTTATTTCAATAAAAGTGGCATTGATAGCCTTTACTATGCCTATGTTACAAGTATACATGTTGCTGTTTGAAAACAGAAAGTTTACCGCTGTTGCAATAATTCCCTAGAAAAGTCAGAATGTGATAAAATGTTGAAACCTTTTGAACATTAAGATCTGATAAATTTACTACAGTGGTAATTTTCTTTCATAATTTTTGGAGCTAGGGAAGTATGGATGTTGCAGCATTCTTTACAGACTATCCTGTTTAGGCAGATTGCTGTCATGTTTGCATTGTTTGCATATGTTTGCTTCTTTAATGATTCTATTTGAGGATAGGACTATTAAATATGCAGAGGCATTTAGTATGCAATGTTGAATAATAATTTTAGTGATTTGCTACAGTAGAGTATGATAAGGTTTTTGCAATGGTTTATACTAACTTATCTCACGAGTCCTTGTTGAGTTTTGTGTGGATGAAGCTTTTGAGATTTAGGGAGACCGTGATATGAGAGGAATTAAGGAGACACAAAAGCTCAAGCTTGGGGATGCCCAAGGCATACCAAGATAATATTTCAAGAAGCCTCAAGCGTCTAAGCTTGGGGATGCCCCGGTTGGCATCCCACCTTTCTTATTCAACAATTATCGGTTAGTATCGGTTGATCCTATGTGTTTGCTTCTTCACACAATGTTTGCTATTCTTAGAATGTCATTTTATTTTGCTTTGCTTTCTGTTTGAATAGAATACTAAGATCTGAAATTATTTAATGTTAGAGAGTCTTCACATAGTTGCATAATTATTCGACTACTCATTGATCTTCACTTATATCTTTCGGAGTAGTTTGTCATTTGCTCTAGTGCTTCACTTATACCTTTTAGAGCACGGTGGTGGATTTGTTTTATAGAAACTATTGATCTCTCATGCTTCCCTTAGATTATTTTGAGAGTCTTAAATAGCATGGTAATTTGCTTAAAATCCTAATATGCTAGGTATTCAAGAATAATAAAATTCTCTTATGAGTGTGTTGAATAGTATGAGAAGTTTGATACTTGATAATTGTTTTGAGATATGGAGATGGTGATATTAGAGTCATGCTAGTTGAGTGGTTATGAATTTTAGAAATACTTGTGTTGAAGTTTGTGATTCCCGTAGCATGCACGTATGGTGAACCGTTATGTGACAAAGTCGGAGCATGATTTATTTATTGATTGTCTTCCTTATGAGTGGCGGTCGGGGACGAGCGATGGTCTTTTCCTACCAATCTATACCCCTAGGAGCATGCGCGTAATACTTTGCTTCAATAACTAATAGATTTTTGCAATAAGTATGTGAGTTCTTTATGACTAATGTTGAGTCCATGGATTATACGCACTCTCACCCTTCCACCATTGCTAGCCTCTCTAGTACCGCGCAACTTTCGTCGGTACCATAAACCCACCATATACCTTCCTCAAAACAGCCACAATACCTACCTATTATGGCATTTCCATAGCCATTCTGAGATATATTGCCATGCAACTTTCCACCGTTACGTTTATTATGACACATTTCATCATTGTCATATTGCTTAGCATGATCATGTAGTTGACATTGTATTTGTGGCAAAGCCACCGTTCATAATTCTTTCATACATGTCACTCTTGATTCATTGCATATCCCGGCACACCGCCAGAGGCATTCATATAGAGTCATACTTTGTTCTAGTATCGAGTTGTATCATTGAGTTGTAAATAAATAGAAGTGTGATGATCATCATTCAATAGAGCATTGTCCCAAAAAAAGAGAAAGGCCAAATAAAAAAAGGAAAGGCCAAAAAAAGGAAAGGCCAAATAAAAAAATTTAAAAAATAAAAGGGACAATGCTACTATCCTTTTACCACACTTGTGCTTCAAAGTAGCACCATGTTCTTCATATAGAGAGTCTCTTGAGTTATCACTTTCATATACTAGTGGGAATCTTTCATTATAGAACTTGGCTTGTATATTCCAATGATGGGCTTCCTCAAAATGCCCTAGGTCTTCGTGAGCAAGGGAGTTTGATGCACACCCACTAGTTTCTTTTGTTGAGATTTCATAGACTTATAGCTCTAGTGCATCCGTTGCATGGCAATCCCTACTCACTCACATTGATATCTATTGATGGGCATCTCCATAGCCCGTTGATACGCCTAGTTGATGTGAGAGTATCTTCTTCTTTTTGTCTTCTCCACAACCACCATTCTATTCCACCTATAGTGCTATGTCCATGGCCCACACTCATGTATTGCGTGAAGATTGAAAAAGTTTGAGAACATCAAAAGTATGAAACAATTGCTTGGCTTGTCATCGGGGCTGTGCATGATTTAAATATGTTGTCTGGTGAAGATGGAGCATAGCCAGACTATATGATTTTGTAGGGATAACTTTCTTTGGCCATGTTATTTTGAGAAGACATAATTGCTTTGTTAGTATGCTTGAAGTATTATCATTTTTATGTCAATATGAACTTTTGTCTTGAATCTTATGGATCTGAATATTCATGCCACAATTAAGAAGAATTACATTGAAATTATGCCAAGTAGCACTTCGCATCAAAAATTCTTCTTTATCATTTACCTACTCGAGGACGAGTAGGAATTAAGCTTGGGGATGCTTGATACATCTCCAACGTATCTATAATTTTTTATTGCTCCATGCTATATTATCTACTATTTTGGGCAATATTGGGCTTTATTATCCACTTTTATATTAGTTTTGGGACTAACCTACTAACCGGAGGCCCAGCCCAGATTTGTTGTTTTATGCCTATTTCAGTGTTTTGAAGAAAAGGACTATCAGACGGAGTCGAAACAGAACAAAATCAACTGGAGAAGTTATTTTTGGAAGGAAACACACCTGATGGACTTGGACCCCACGTCAGGGGAGACACGAGGTGCTCACGAGGGTGGGGGGCACCCCCCTAGGGCGCGCCCCCTGCCTCGTGGGGCCCCCGTGGCTCCTCTGACGTCCTCCCTGCACCCATATATATATCCACGTACCCTAAAACTTCCAGAACGCATAATAGATCGGGAGTTCCGCCGCCAGAAGCCTCCGTAGCCACCAAAAACCAATCAGGACCCTGTTCCGGCACCCTGCCGGAGGGGGCAACGCTCACCGGTGGCCATCTTCATCATCCCGGTGCTCTCCATGATGAGGAGGGAGTAGTTCTCCTTCGAGGCTGAGGGTATGTACCAGTAGCTATGTGTTTGATCTCTCTCTCTCTCTCGTGTTCTTGAGATGATACTATCTTGATGTATCGTGAGCTTTGCTATTATATTTGGATCCTATGATGTTTCTTTCCCCCTCTTCTCTCTTGTAATGAATTGAGTTTCCCCTTTGAAGTAATCTTATCGGATTGAGTACGTGATCGAGGAACCCGTTGAGAACGTTTACGAGGATCAAGCTTACGTCAACTCGGAGAATTTTGCAGGCAAGATGACCATACCCTCGAAATCGCTTCTATCTTTGCTTGCTAGTTGCTCGCTCTATTGCTAGGCCTATGCTACGATACCTACCACTTGCTTTATCATGCCTCCCATATTGCCATGTCAAACCTCTAACCCACCTTGTCCCAGCAAACCGTCGTTTGGCTATGTTACCGCTTTGCTCAGCCCCTCTTATAGCGTTGCTAGTTGCAGGTGAAGATTGGGGTTTGTTCCTTGTTGGAACATGTTTATTGTTGGGATATCACTATTATATCTTGTCTACTTTAATGCATCTATATACTTGGTAAAGGGTGGAAGGCTCGGCCTTATGCCTGGTGTTTTGATCCACTCTTGCCGCCCTAGTTTCCGTCATACCGGTGTTATGTTCCTTGATTTTGCGTTCCTTACATGGTTGGGTTATAATGGGAACCCCTTGACAGTTCGCCTTGAATAAAACTCCTCCAGCAAGGCCCAACTTTGGTTTTACCATTTGCCACCTAGCCTTTTTCCCTTGGGTTCCGCGGACTCAAGGGTCATCTTTTATTTTAACCCCCAGGCCAGTGCTTCTCTAAGTGTTGGTCCAAACTGGGCAATGTCCGGCGCCCCCTGGGCAACCAGGGTCTATGCCTACCCGACGTCTTGCCCATCCGGTGTGCCCTAAGAACAAGATATGTGCAGCTCCTATCGGGATTTGTCAGCACATTCGGGCGGCTTTGCTGGTTTAGTTTTACCATTGTCGAGATGTCTTGTAACCGGGATTCCGAGTCTGATCGGGTCGTCCTAGGAGAAGGAATATCCTTCGTTGACCGTGAGAGCTTGTGATGGGCTAAGTTGGGACACACCTGCAGGGATTTGAACTTTCGAAAGCCGTGCCCGTGGTTATGGGCAGATGGGAATTTGTTAATGTCCGATTGTAGAAAACCTGAAACTAAACTTAATTAAAATGAATCAATAGCGTGTGTAGCCGTGATGGTCTCTTTTCTGCGGAGTCTGGGATGAGAACACAGTCTCGGGTTATGCTTGAATGTAGGTTGTTCTAGCACTTCTTGATCATTGATTCTCGACCGTGCATTGCCTTCTATTCTCGCTCTCATTTTCGTATGTTTAGCCACCATATATGCTAGTGCTTGCCGCAGCTCCACCGCATACCTTTTCCCTACCTATAAGCTTCAATAGTCTTGATCGCGAGGGTGTGAGATTGCTGAGTCCCCGTGACTCACAAATTACTTTCAAAACCAGATGCATGGACCGATGATACCGTTCCAGGATATACGACTGAGCTCAAGTGGGAGTTCGATGAGGACTCAGGACGATACTACGTTTCCTTTCCAGACGATCAGTAGTGGGGCCCAGTTGGGGCGATTGGGGATCTTATGCATTTGGGGTTGTCGTCATTTTGGTTCCGTAGTCGGACCTTGATTGTATCTAGATGATTGTAATGCTATATTTATGTATTGTTTTGAAGTGGCGATTGTAAGCCAACTATGTGCCTCTTTTCTTATTCAGTACATGGGATGTGTAAATATTACCCCTCTTGCGACATTGCCTACAATGCAGTTATGCCTCTAAGTCGTGCTCCGACACGTGGGAGATATAGCCGCATCGTGGGTGTTACAAATGGCATAATGGTCAGAATGATGACACATGGTGAAAGTGTGACCAATAGAACGGGCTCGACGAGACAAAGAAATGGGATTTGGAATCACCTCAATTGGAGTTGTGGTTGAAAAGATATAGTTGTTTTTCTCCCAGGGACCCATCTGTAAATAAAATATTCTCAAATAGGGCCTGAACAGAAAAACGGGAAGCGCAATTAGAGGAATATGCTTTCACTGGACGGAAAACGTATTCCAGGCTGAATAAGAAAGGAAATGTGCTTTCGGGGGAGGAAAACGTATTCGCAAGCATACGCTTTCACTTATCGACCTCAGCAGCTCAGGTCAACGCGAGGACTTATAGGCGGGGCCCGCTACTTATCCACGTGGACTGGGTGGGGTCAACGCTTGGAGAGGCTGACTGGCGGGGCCCGTGGGCTGGTGGGGCTCACCGGCAGGGGTCTTCTCCTTCATCTCTCCCGCGCCCGACGGAGGCAGAGGGAGGAGCATGGCGCCGGCGCTCGTCCGGCCGGCTCGGGTCGACTCAGGCAACGCCCCGGCCACCAAAATGCGCTGCGTGGAGAGGTGCACCTGACTGGGGGCAGCCCGCTCACCGGAGAACGCGGAGACGAGCAGGTGTGCGACCATGGTGGATGGCGGCTTCGGTCGGCGATGGGAAACACGGCGAGAGGCCACCGGAGGAAGAGGAGGAGGGCGGGGAAGGCTCTGGAAAGATGGTGGATGGATCTCGTGGTGGAAGGAGAGAGGGAGTGGCTCGCCATTGCCGGAATCGTGGAGGGTAGAGACGTCGGCCATGGCGGCCATTGGAGGGCTCGGGAGCTCTTGGAGCTCAAGGGAGGGGTCAGGGAGGACTGAGGGAGTGAGGCGAGGCTGTTGGAGTGTGATACGTCTCCAACGCATCTATAATTTTTGATTGCTCCATGATATATTATCTACTGTTTTGGGCAATATTGGGCTTTATTATCCACTTTTATATTACTTTTGGTACTAACCTATTAACCGGAGGCCCAACCCAGATTTGTTGTTTTATGCCTATTTCAGTGTTTTGAAGAAAAGGAATATCAGACGGAGTCGAAACGGAACGAAATCAACTAGATAAGTTATTTTTGGAAGGAAACACACCTGATGGACTTGGACCCCACGTCAGGGGAGACACGAGGTGCTCACGAGGGTGGGGGGCATGCCCCCCTGCCTCATGGGGCCCCCGTGGCTCCTCTGACGTCCTCCCTACACCCATATATATCCACGTACCCTAAAACTTCCAGAACGCATAATAGATCGGGAGTTTCGCCGCCAGAAGCTTCCGTAGCCACCAAAAACCAATCGGGACCCTGTTCCGGCACCCTGCCGGAGGGGGCAACCCTCACCGGTGGCCATCTTCATCATCCCGGTGCTCTCCATGACGAGGAGGGAGTAGTTCTCCCTCGGGGCTGAGGGTATGTACCAGTAGCTATGTGTTTGATCTCTCTCTCTCGTGTTCTTGAGTTGATACGATCTTGATGTATCGCGAGCTTTGCTATTATATTTGGATCCTATGATATTTCTTTCCCCCTTTTCTCTCTTGTAATGAATTGAGTTTCCCCTTTGAAGTAATCTTATCGGATTGAGTTTATAAAGACTGAGAACACTTGATGTATGTCTTGCCGTGGATATCTGTGGTGACAATGGGATACCACGTGCCACTTGTTGTATGTTTTGGTGACCAACTTGCGGGTTTCGTGACATTGGGAACCTATGCATAGGGGTTGGCACATGTTTTCATCATGATTCTCCGATAGAAACTTTGGGGAACTTTTTGAGGTTCTATGTGTTGGTTGAATAGATGAATTGAGATTGTGTGATGCATATCATATAATCATGCCCACGGATACTTGAGGTGACAATAGAGTATCTAGGTGACATTAGGGCTTTGGTTGATTTGTGTCTTAAGGTGTTCTTCTAGTACGAACTCTAGGGCTGTTTGTGACACTTATAGGAATAGCCCACCAGATTGATTGGAAAGAATAACTTTGAGGTGGTTTCGTACCCTACCATAATCTCTTCGTTCGTTCTCCGCTATTAGTGACTTTGGAGTGACTCTTTGTTGCATGTTGAGGGATAGTTATGTGATCCAATTATGTTAGTATTGTTGAGGGAACTTACACTAGCGAAAGTATGAACCCTAGGCCTTGTTTACTATCATTGCAATACCGTTTGTGCTCACTTTTACCACTAGTTACCTTGCTGTTTTTATATTTTCAGATTACGAAAACTATTATCTACTATCCATATTGCACTTGTATCACCATCTCTTCGCCGAACTAGTGCACCTATACAATTTACCATTGTATTGGGTGTGTTGGGGACACAAGAGACTCTTTGTTATTTGGTTGCAGGGTTGCTTGAGAGAGACCATCTTTATCCTACGCCTCCTACGGATTGATAAACCTTAGGTCATCCACTTGAGGGAAATTTGCTACTGTCCTACAAAGCTCTGCACCTGGAGGCCCAACAACGTCTACAAGAAGAAGGTTGTGTAGTAGACATCAGAGTGCTCGGGAGACACGGGGAGGGGCTATATATAGCCGTGCGATGGCATGGCCGAGATGGCGTCGCCGCAGATGTGTGGCCGGCGTTGCAGACGCGTGTGCTTGTGCATGGGCTCGAAGGTAGACGACAGAGGGGAGCAGGGGACGAGCTCACGGGGCAGAGGGAGCCAAGAGAGCACGGGGAGGAAGGGACGAGGAGGAAAACGACGGTCAACGCACTATGCTCCCGTGGGCGTTCGGCGGCGAGTGTCGGTGAGGAAACGGACGGGGGGGGGGGAGAGGGGTCCTGGGGAACTGCGACGATGAGATGAAGACGTTGGACATGGTCACGCGCGCGAAGGCTACGGGAGGAGGAGGGGCCCGAGCAAAATGCTACCCAGCTCACGGCCATGGCATGCCAGGGCAGTGGTCACCGCGTGACCCTGGGCATTCAATGCTCACTTGCGCCCAAATTGGTGTCTAGCAGAAAGTCCTTGGTGCCCTCAGTCCAAAGGAAGCAACAACACGGTCCAGGGGCAAAGAAGAGAAAAACAGAAGGCTCCAAACCAGCTGAACAATAAGGTGTTTGATACCTTCTTCAGAAGATTTGTCAGGAGGGTTAGACTGAGGTTTGACTGGGGTTGATCACTCACTAAGGCGAGTAAGATGGCAGGGTTTCATCACAAGGGGAGGGGTTTAGCTAGTAGCTGATGTAGAAAGTGCCACACTGTCCACAAATGTAGACATAGAAATAGCACTCACATAGTGCATCCACTTGGGCTGAAATTTTGCATGAAAGGAAGATGCTGTAAAAGTTTCATACCAATTGGATAAACCAAAATGGTACTTGCTTCACACACATCCTCTTTGGTCAGAAACTTGCAAAAATTCTATAAGAATATTGGCTTGATTAAATATTCCCAAATTTGGTGGAGATAGGTTATATGGGTAGGAGAAGGTCCAAGAAAATGTTCAGCTTAATTGAAGCAATATAACATATACTTGCTTCACAAAATGAAAATTTGGAAAGAATCAAATAATTGAAGATGAGCTCACAGGGATGCATGATATGAGCTCAAATTTGGTGGAGGGCTATGATATGATGATATGAAGGACCATGCAAAATTGCAACTGATTTGGATATGCCTAGCTTGTACCTCCTTCACAAAGTTTCTGTTTGGACAAAAACTTTGGAAAACCATAAATAAATAATTACTAGGCAAATGAGGTTGAATTTTGGCATGTAGCAATAATATGGACAGGAAAAGATGTCCAAGGGGTTTAAGGTCCATTGGGCAAACGATAATAGCACTTGCTTCACAATGTGCCATTTAGGACAGAATAGGAAATGAATTATTTGAGCATGATGATAGACATGGCAAATGAAATATTTGTCCATATTTAAGGAATATATGACCCAAAAAAATTATGATAATTATTTGGAAATTTTAGGAGTGAGGTAAATGTAGGTTGCTTCACAACCTAGGGCAAAAAGATAATTCCTTTAACAGAAAAAAGAATATTCCCAAAGAAAAGATTTTTGGGATTTGGGCTAGGATGAAAATGGAAAGGTCTAGGGAAGGATATGATGAAGAAAGAAAGGGCAAAAAATCAGGCAAAAACCTCAGAAAATCAAAAGAAAAAGAAAGGGCAAAAAATCAGGCTGTGATAGCATAGCTCTATTCTCCGAGTCACTTGGTATTTATATCCGTTGATCACCATGAGGAATTTGAAAGATACTAGAACCAAGATCTATCCCTCTACTACGAGGGGAGGTAAGGAACTGCCATCTGCTAGCTCTGCACTTGATTCACCTTCTGTTTTAAGTAAACTTGTGACACCTACACCTGCTATTGATTCCGATATGTCGCATGTTATTAATGATGCCACTTCTGCTATGCATGATGCTTATAATGATACTACTTCTTTGCTTGATAATATTGTGCCACTAGGTGAATTTCTTAATGAACAACTTGCTAGGGCTAGAGAGAATGAAATTACTAAAACTAACGATATTATTTATTAAAACTGAAGATTATGATTCTCCTCCTAGATATGAATTGCCTAAGGTACCCGAGGGTTATATTGTGGTTGAAGAAATTGCTAGAGACTTTTTGCTTGCAATGATAGAGATGATCTTAAGAAATTGTTAGCTAAGCTGAAAGAAAAATCTTTGAATGCTAGAATGCAATATGATCCTAAGTTTGCTACTTCACCTATCTTTGTTACTGATAAAGATTATGAATTCTCTATCGATCCTGAGTTAATTACTTTGGTTGAACCTGATCCTTTCCATGGTTATGAATTTGAAACTGTTGTGGGACATCTTACTAAGTTGAATGATATAGCCACCCTATTTGCTCATAAGGTAAAAAATCGCTATTACTATATTCTTAAATAGTTTCCTTTCTCATTAAAGGGTGATACTAAGATATGGTTTAATTCTCTTGCTCCTGGTTGTGTGCGTAGTCCCCAGGATATGATATATTACTTCTTTGAAAAATATTTTCCCGCTCATAAGAAACAAGCTGCTTTACAGGAAATATTTAACTTTGTGAAAATTGAAGAAGAGAGTCTCCCACAAGCTTGGGGAGGCTTCTCCAATTACTTAATTCTTTGCCTGATCATCCTCTCAAGAAAAATGAAATACTTGATATCTTTTATAATGGACTAACCTATGCTTCTAGGGACCACCTAGATAGTTGTGCTGGTTGTGTTTTCAGGGAATGGACTGTTGAGCAAGCTAAGAAACAATTGAATAATATATTGAGTAATGCTAATGATTGGACTCTTCCCGACCACCTCCTAAGCCAACTACAAAGAAAAGAGGTATTCTATTTTTTAGTCCTAAAGATATGCAAGAGGCAAAGAAATCTATGAAAGAAAAAGGTATTAAAGCTGAAGATGTTAAGAATTTACCTCCTATTGAAGAGATACATGGTCTTAATATTCCGACACAGGTAGTAGAGGTAAATTATCTCTATAGATTGATGAAGGCGACATTCCTTATAGTAAGTCTGCTAGTCAATGCTTGGATGAATTTGATAACTTCATTGTCAAACAAGAAAACTTCAATGCTTATGTTAGTGGACAATTGAAACGTAATGCTTATATGCTTGAACGCTTGGGTGATTATATGTGTAGAACTCTTAATGATCTTAAGCTTATCAATAAACATGCTTCTATGGTAAAAACTCAAGTAGAACAAGTACTTAAGGCACAAGATGATTTGCACAATTAGATGAATAGTGAGAGCAATGATTATGTTGTTAGAGTTATGACTAGAGGTGGTAAAATGACTCGGGAACCTTTGTATTCTGAGGGACATCCTAAGATAATTGAGCAAGATTCTCAGAGAATTAGTAGTGATGCACCTAGTCCTTCTAATAAAAAGAAGAGGAAAAATGATAGGACTTTGCATGCTTCTAGTGAACCTGTTATAGACACACCCGAGAATCCCAATGATATTTCTATTTCTGATGCTGAGACACAATCTGGTAATGAGCATGAACCTAGTGATAATGTTATTGATAATGTTCATGTTTATGCTCAACCTAGTAATGATAATGATGTGGAGATTCAACTTATTGTTGATCTTGCTAATCCACAATCTAAGAATCAACGTTATGATAAGAGAGACTTCGTTGGTAGGAAGCATGGTAAAGAAAGAGAACCATGGGTTCAGAAACACATGCCCTTTACTCCTAAACCATCCAAGAAAAGGATGATGAGGATTTTGAGCGCTTTGTTGAAATGCTTAGACCTATATTTTTGCGTATGCGTTTGACCGATAGTTTGAAAATGTCTCCTTATGCCAAGTATATGAAAGATATTGTTACAAATAAAAGAAAGATACAAGAAGTGGAAATTTCCACCATGCTTGCTAATTATACTTTTAAGGGTGGAATACCAAAGAAACTAGGAGATCCAGGAATACCAACTATACCATGCTCCATTAAAAGAAACTATGTTAAAACTGCTTTATGTGATTTGGGAGCTGGTGTTAGTGTTATGCCTTTCTCTTTGTATCGTAGATTTGAATTGAATAAGTTGACACCTACTGAAATCTCTTTACAAATGGCTCATAAATCAACTGCTATACCCATCGGTATTTGTGAGGATGTGCCTGTTGTGGTTGCGAACGTTACTACCATAACGGACTTTGTTATTCTTGATATTCCCGAGGACGTGAATATGTCGGTCATCCTTGGTAGACCCTTTTTAAGTATTCCAGGGGCTGTTATTGATTGCAACAAGGGCAATGCCACTTTTCATGTTAATGGTAATGAGCATATGGTACACTTTCTGAAGAAACAACCTCAAGTTCATAGTATAAATTCTATTGGAAAATTTTCAACTATTACTATTGGAGGTTTTGAATTCCCTCTTCCTAGTGCCAAAAAGAAATATGATATTCTTATTGTTGGGGACATGCATATCCCCATTGAGGTAACCTAGTGTTATCCAAAAATTCTCTGGTTTCATGTCATTCGGAGAAGTTTGTTAATAAGACTTGATCAACCTTGTTAATGGATTTACTTTTGATGGGCATAAGATGGATGAATTTAGAAAGCACAACTTTCTGTACCCACTTTTTACCTTCTGTTATTTAGAATAAATAAAGCAATGATAGTATTATTTATCTGTTTTCTGAATTATCCGTATAATAAAAAATGTCCCGAAAATAAAGTTCTCCAAATGCCCTGAAAATTTAGTATGATTTTTATAGAATATTTTAGAATTTCTGGCACTGAGAATGCACCAGGGGGCTGCACAAGTGGACCACAAGGGTGGAGGGCACGCCCTACCCCCTGGGCTCACCCCATGCCTTATGGATCCCACGTGGGTCTCCCTCACTTATTCCAGCACCCATCCACTTTGTCTTCCTCCAGAAAAAATCATCCTGTTGCTCAAACCCATGTTCATGCTCACTACGAGAAAAGTATTAAGAATAAATTAAAACCATAGCATTAAACTTTTGGATCCAATCGGCCCCTTATGAAATAGCACATAAACTAGGGTTTAAGCTTCTGTCACTCTCGCAACCCACCATCTAACTGCTACTCCACAATGAATTCCCTTAGGCCCAAATATGGTGAAGTGTCATGTAGTCGACGTTCACATGACACCACTAAGGGAATAACAACATACATACTATCAAAATATCAAACACATATCAAGTTCACATGATTACTTGCAACGTGATTTCTCCCGTGGCCTCAAGAACAAAAGTGAGTACTCACAAATGATAAACATGTTCATGATCAGAGGAGTATTAAATAGCATAATGGATATGAACATATAATCTTCCACCAAATAAAACATATACTAATCAACTACAAGATGTAATCAACACTACTAGTCACCCACAAGTACCAATCTATAGTTCCGGCAATAAGATTGAACACAAGAGATGAACTAGGGTTTGAGAGGAGATGGTGTTGTTCAAGATGTTGATGAAGATTGCCCTGCCCAAGTAGGAGAGTTGTTGGTGATGATGATGACGATGATTTCCCCCTCCGGGAGGGAAGTTCCCCCGGCGAAATCGCTCCGCCGGAGGGCAAAAGTGCTCCTGCCCAAGTTCCGCCTCGAGGAGGTGGCGCTTCATCCCGAAAGTCCTCCTCTTATTTTTTCTAGGTCAAAACCACTTATATACTAGAAGATGGGCACCGGAGGTGGGCCGAGGAGGCCACAACCCACCAGGGCGCGCCCGGGGGCCTGGCACGTCCAGGTGGGTTGTGCCCACCTGGTGGCCCCCTCTGGTGTTTATTGGCTCCAGTATTTCTTAAATAATCCATACAAAATCTCCATAAAGTTTCAGCTCATTTGGAGTTGTGCAGAATAGGTGGCCTGACGCAGCTTTTCCACGTCCAGATTTCCAGCTGCCGGAATTCTCCCTCTTGGTGTGTTCCTTGCAAGAAAAGGCATTAGAATTACTCCAAAAAGCATTATTATGGATAAAAACATTATAAATAACAGTAAGAAAACATGATGCAAAATGGACGCATCAAGGTGCCATGATTTCAGATCTGAACCGTTTATGTTATCATCATTATATCCATGTTCTATATCTAATCTTGCAAGTTACAGTCACCTACTACGTGTTATGATTCGGCAACCTCGGAGTGACAATAGTTGGGACCACTCCCGGTGATGACCGTAGGTTGAGGAGTTCATGTATTCCCATGTGTTAATGCTTTGTTCTCTATTAAAAGGAGGCAAGATAGATTGCAATCAATATCAAGAACAATAAAATCTATGGACACATTGTTCCTATTAGCAAGAATAAGAACATCATTAATTCTTCCAAAAGGCTTTTTAATAGTAGAATCCACAAAGTGCAAATTAAGAGAACACTCTTCAATATTGGTGAGACCAAGCACATCACATAGAGATTTCAGAATTGTGGAAACACTAGCATCCAAATCACATAAAGCAAATCACTCATAATTTTTAATCTTTACTTTAATGGTAGGTTCCCATTCATCATATAATTTTCTAGGAATTGAAATCTCTAATTCCAACTTTTCTTCTAAAGCTTTCATCATCACTTCTACAATATGTTTAGTAAAAGCTTTATTTTGTTCATAGGCATTGGGTGAATTTATCATGGATTGCAACAAATAAATGCATTCAATCAAATAGCAACTATCATAATTAAAGTATTTGTAATCCAAAAGTGTGGGCACATCACTAGTTAAAGGTTTGACCTCTCCAAACCCACTTTTATCAATTTTTTCAACAAGATTTTCACCCTCCAAATTATGAGGACGCCCTCTAGCTAAAGTTAACTCTTCTTCAGTCTTCTATTCATCAAGTTTAATATAACTAAATTTGGAATCAATAGAAGAAACACCAATCATTTTGAGATCTTCATCATTATTATGAAAGCAATCGGTAGAAAACACTCTTTCGAATTCTCTTTTAGCTCTAAGCATAGCGGTTCTTTTCTTACTTTCGTCCATAGAAACATATAAAGCTTTAATCGATTCCTTGACATCAACCTTAGGTGGAAAATTTTTAATCTTGAGATTTTCTAGATCATGGGAAATTCTATCAATGCTTCTAGACATATCATCAATCTTATTCATTTTTTCTTCTATCACAGTATTGAAAACTTTTTGAGCATTGATAAATTCTTTAATATTACTCTCAAGATCAGAGGGGTTCCTATTATTATTGTAATAAGAATTGCCATAGGAATTGTCATAATTATTAGACGAATTTCCAGGAAAAGGCCTAGGATTAAAATTACCTCTATAAGCATTGTTATTAAAATTGGTTCGTGAGACAAAATTCACATATATGGGATCACTATTTTTACTCAATCAAAGTAGACAAAGGCACATTATTAACATAAATAGGAGGATTTTTACAAGCAACCAATTTCATAAGAGCATCAACTTTTCTACTCAAAGTACTAATTTCTTCAACCGAATTAACTTTTTTACTAGTAGGTGCTATTTTGGTATGCCATTGTGAATAATTTGCCATAATATTATCTAGAAATTTAGTACCTTCACCCAAAGTAATCTCCATCAAAGTACCACCCGCGGTAGAATCTAAACGATTTCTAGAAACAAAATTCAATCCTGCATAATTTTTTTGTATAATCATTCAAAGATTTGAACCATGAGTAGGACAATTTCTTAGCGTTAATTTCATTCTTTACCAAGATTTTCCAACATGTTCGTGCTTAGGTTGCTTAAAATTCATGATTTGAGTTTTAAGGAAAATAATTTTCACGGGCGGAAAATACTTAGTAATTAAAGCATCTTTGCAACTATCCCAAGAATCGATACTATTGCGAGGCAAATAATAAAACCATTTTTTTGCACGATCCCTCAACGAGAAAGGAAATAATTTCAACTTCAAAATATTATTGTCCACATCTTTTTTCTTTTGCATATCACACAATTCTGCGAATGTGTTTAGATGGGACGCGTCATCCTCAATAGGAGTACCGGAAAATTGGTCTTTCGTAACAACATTCAACAAAGCGGCATTAATATCACAAGACTCCGCACTAGTGCGGGAGGAGCAATCGGAGTACTAATAAAATTATTATTATTAGTATTGGAAAAATAACACAATTTGGTATTTTCTTGAGACATCGTGAGTACGCAAACAAGATTGAAAAAAAACAATAGATCTGACAAGAAAAAGGCGAACAAAAAAGAAGGCAAATAAAAGGCAAATTTTTGAAGTGGGGGAGATGAAAATGAGAGGCAAATGGCAAATAACGTAAATTGCTAGGAGATGAGATTTGTGATTGGGTACCTGAAAGATGTTGATGATGTCTCCCCGGCAACGGCGCCAGAAATTCCTTTGATGTTGCTTGAATCCGCGTCGGTCTTTCCCGGAGAGGAAGGGATGATACAGCACAGCTACGACAAGTATTTTCCTCAGTATGAAACCAAGGTTATCAATCCAGTAGGAGAACCAAGCAACACTATGTAAACGGTACCTGTACAGAAAGAACAAATACTTGCAACCCAATGACTAAGAGGGGTTGTCAATCCCTCCACGGTAAAAAGATAGATTAAATTGTATAAGATTGGATAAGTAGATCTGGCAAGAACACAAAATAAAATAAGTAAACAAAAAGTGCAGCAAGGTATTTTTGGATTTTTGGAATAATAGATCTAAAAACAATATGATAAAAGATAGACCCGGGGGCCGTAGATTTCACTAGTGGCTTTTCTCAAGAAATAGCATACTCCAACATCCCAAATTTTCAATTTGGAATGTTATACATTAGGTCAGCACTGCATATCATATTTTATTTGCTTTTGGCCTGATCCCGAAATTCTACGCAACTCAAGGACCCACGGAGAGAGTTGGGGATTTCGTTATTTTCATATTTGAGTTTTCCCAATTTTTGAAAACAGGATCATTGATTTATTTATTTTATCTTCAATTATTTCTATAATAAAAATATGAGAGAGGAAATAAAATGACTTTCCCAAAATAAAGAAATATTGAAGGTTTAATAAAAAAATCAAGTAAGATTTTATTTCGGTTTTTCTCGCTATTTTATTTGAATTTAGGAAAAATTGCACGTTTTAAAACTGCATTTTAGGGCCAAGAAAATGTTCATCCAGTTCTAAATATTTTATTTAGACGACGAAATTTTGTTTTGGTATTTTTAGATTTTTATTTATTTTTCTAGGATTTTTCTTAGTTCGGCGGGATTTTTTTACAAAAAACTCCCGCGCGCCCGACTGGGCCGAAGGCCCAGCCGAGCCGGCCCAGCCGCCGCCGCCTCCCGCATCCGGATCGGAACCGGAGTCCCGATCGCAGCCGCCGCCGAGTCCGGGAGAGCCACTCCGCCTCAGCCCCTCCCGCAAGCCACCGCGGCCCCCCCTTTATAAACCGACCCGGGCCCCCCTGGAGCCCCACAGTCGGAGCTGCCGCCGCCGCAAGCCATCGCCGCCTCGCCGCCTTGCGCCGCCGCCGCAAGCCACTTCCGCCCCGCCGCCTTGCGCCGCCGCCGCAAGCCACTTCCGCCCCACCGCCTTGGGCCCCCG
>NC_041382.1:122989731-123068817 GCF_002162155.2 Triticum dicoccoides
CAGGAGCCTCCGCCCCGCCACCCCACACCGCCCACCGCCACCGGAGCCCCGCCGGACCTCGCCGGAGCCCTAGCCGAGGTAGCCGCCCGCCACCCCGGTTTTCTAAGAAAAACCGATCGTTTTTTTTAGAAACCCTAGGTTTATTTTTTTTAGATCGGTTTTGTCAGTTCTTTTTTTAGCGAGCATTCGCTCGTTCGTTCGTTTTAACGAACACGTTCACCGTTTAGTTTCAGATAACGAATGTTTGTTCGTTAATCTGTTCGTCAGCGTTTCTTTTTCTCGGATTTTCCGCGATTATTTCTGATCGCGATTTCTGATCCGATTTTCGTTTTGGTTTATCTTTTCGCTCGTTTATCGGAATCAGGTGATTCAAGCGCCTGGAGTTTCATCTCGAAATCCTCTTTCCGTTTAACCAACTCAAACAAGTTTTTGAATCTGTAAAATTTGACTTAGATCCAGATTAGTAAACGAAGTTTGTTTCTTTCGCTATTTGACTTTCGTTGTTTTGTTCGATTTGATTCTTTTTGCAAACCGGAGTTCTTAAGTTGAACTTTCTGGTTAGATTTCTTATTTGAGTTTTACCCGTGCATTAGATTAGTACTTATTGTATGCTTGTTTGTTTGCGATAGAGTACCCGGAGTGCGCCGCTTGCTACTTTGAATCTCTAGGTTTCGCGGGTCATCAGCAAGGCAAGTAACACTTTGATCATATCCCTTTAATACCCAGTTTTATGCATTAGATCAATCCTCAAACAATTGCATGATTAGGATCTAATTAAATTGTGGGTTTTGGGAAGTAGATGAGATAGTACCTATTACCTGTTTTATTATCAAACCCTTGGGAGTTACTTCTATGTTTGCTTATTATGCCATGCTATGCTAGTAGACGTGGATTCGTGAGTGTATCCATGACAGATGTGAGATTGATAAATTAATGGATTATTTAAGGTGGCAACTTAAACACACATCTGGGTGGATTGAGGCACCTGGGTATTCCAGCGATTGCCTGTTTTTCTTTATGGACCGCAACCTAGGCTCAAATGGATCATGAGATTATTCATACTAGAAACTTCCGTGTGCATCCACAAGCTACTATGGGCTCTAGCATAGTTGACTAAGTCGTGCGAACTCTTATAGTGGTAGACTAGCAGATGTAGGGGATGTAGGTTGGTACTGTCTACCCGATCGTAAAGTGCTAGCACTTCTGAAAGACTATGTCTCGGTCATCTGTTTCTCAAACATCATGTAGTGCGATAATCCCAACGGAGGAGATCGAGTCTTGTGGGGAGAAGTGCGCAAACCTCTGCAGAGTGTATAAACTAATCATGGTTAGCTTTGTCCCCGGTTATGGACGTCTTGAGTATCTAGTACTTGGATTATCATGTGAATCTCATCATGTTACTTTAATTAGTACCATTGGGTTTTAATGATGATACTTAATTGGGATTGAGAGGATGTCCATATTCTCAATGTTTAACAACCATTATGATAGTTAAATAAAATTTATTCCTTTGCAGTAGGGAAAAATTGGCTTTATGCAAAAACAGTAACCATAAAGCTTTCCACCGGCCATATATGCATGTAGTATAGCTTTATTCCTTCATTACTCTCTATGTGTTACATTGCCAACATATTCCATGTGCTGACCCGTTTTCGGGCTGCAACGTTCATGTTGCAGACTTTTTAGACGACGAGTAAGGTGCCTTTAGGTCGTGGTTCTATAATCAGTGATGCCGTTGGAGTTGATGGACTCACTTATCTTCCAAGCCTTCCGCTGTTATCGTTATTAGATGGCCTTGAGCCATATTTATTGTAATAAGTTCTCTTTTGAGACATTCGATGTACTAAGTGTGTGATTGCTACTCTGTTATAAATCCTTCATGTACTGTGCGTGTCAGCATTACTGATCCAGGGATGACACTAAAGCACAGAGATCAGACTGTTTGAGGTCTGGTCGCTACACATACACTGGGTAAACAAATTACTGTTGGGCAATTGATAGAAGAGCAAATAATTATGATGATATCCAAGGCAATGATCATGTATATAGGCATCACGTCCAAGATTAGTAGTCCAAAACGATTCTGCATGTATTACTATTACTCCACACATTGATCGCTATCCAGCATGCATCTAGTGTATTAAGTTCATGGAGAAACGGAGTAATGCAATAAGAACGATGGCATGATGTAGACAAGATCTGTTCATGTAGGAATAGACCCCATCTTTTTATCCGTAATAACAACAATTCATACATGCCTTGCTACCTCTTCTGTCACTGGGTGAAGACACTGCAAGATCGGACCCATCACAAAACACATCTTCCCATTGCAAGAAAAATCAATCTAGTTGCCCAAACCAAACCAAAGTTTCGGAGAAGAAATATGAGGCTATAACAATCATGCATATAAGAGATCAAAGAAACTCAAATAATATTCATAGATAGATCTGATCATAAACTCGCACTTCATCGGATCCCAACAAACACACCGCAAAAAGTCATTACATCAAATAGATCTCTAAGAACATCGAGGAGAACATTATATTGAGAAACAAAAAGAGAGGAGAAGCCATGTAGGTACTACCTACGGACCTGTAGGTCTATGGTGAACAACTCACGCATCATCGAAGGAGCACCTATGCGTATGATGAACCCCTCCGTGACCGTGTTCCCCTCCGGCAGAGTGACGGAATAGGGCTCGAGATTTGATCTCATGGTTCTGGAACTTTGGCGGCTGGAATTGTGTTTCAATCGCTCTCCTAGGGTTTCTAGAATATTTGAGTATTTATAGAGCTGAGAGGCGGTGGAGGAGACCTCCATGGGCCTCACCACCCATCTAGGCGCGCCTAGGTGGGTGGTGGGCCCCATGGGCCTCCCCTGGTGCTTCCTTGGCTCCCAAGTTTCCTTCTGTTCCAAAAAGAATCTCCAAAAAGTTTCGTGGCATTTGGACTTTGTTTGGTACTGATATTCCGCGAAGTAAAACACAAGCAAAAAATAGCAACTGGCACTGGGCACTATGTCAATTGGTTAGTCCTAAAAAATGATATAAAGTTGCTATAAAATGAATATAAAACATTTAAGAATGATACTATAACAGTATGGAACAACAAGAATTTATAGATACGTTGGAGACGTATCATGGGACTAATATTTAGTCCCATACTGGTAGGTGAGTGGGAGTTGCACCACTTTATAAGGCGAACTCTTCTAGCACTTGTATGAGAATGAGAAGAGGAGACCTACATGTGCGCTCCTCCACCTCGCTCGCCTCGCCATGACGCGCCGCGTCGGGTTTCAGGAATGAGCCGAGCCGAGGAAAAAGCTATGCATGTTGTATATATTTTTTGCTACTCGGGAGATTTAATGAGTCGTTAATTAATAGTTAAAGGATGCGTTATATACTCAGTTGCTTCCAATTCTTTTGAATCGTGAGGCTGTTGCCGACTTGGATGTGGGGTTTATTCCCACGACCTACCTAGCCTGCCACTATATAGATAGGAGGACATCTACCCTAGCCGCCATCACAACATATGGTTTCACGCCGTTCCAAAACATTGTGCCGCCACGCAGGTCTTCTCCACCCTCCTTCCTACATGCATCATGAGAAGGGACAATAGGCCTCTTGAACCCCACCTCTCATGATCTTGTACCGGAGAGGGGCGATCATGTTTTTGGGGAGCACACTCGCGCGACTGCTGGCAGCGACGATTTTCTCAACGACGACTTCTTCCCTAACCTCGGCAACTGTTGGAAATATGCCCTAGAGGCAATAATAAAGTGGTTATTATTATATTTCCTTGTTCATGATAATTGTCTATTGTTCATGCTATAATTGTATTAACCGGAAACTGTAATGCATGTGTGAATACATAGACCAGAATATGTCCCTAGTAAGCCTCTATTTGACTAGCACGTTGATCAATAGATGGTTGTGGTTTCCTGACCATGGACATTGGATGTAGTTGATAACGGGGTCACATCATTAGGAGAATGATGTGATGGACAAGACCCAATCCTAAGAATAGCACAAGATTGTGTAGTTCGTTCGCTAGAGCTTTTCTAATGTTAAGTATTGTTTCCTTAGACCATGAGATTGTGCAACTCCCAGATACCGTAGGAGTGCTTTGGGTGTATCAAACGTCACAACGTAACTGGGTGACTATAAAGGTGCACTACAGGTATCTCTGAAAGTGTCTGTTGGGTTGGCATGAATCGAGACTGAGATTTGTCACTCTGTGTGATGAAGAGGTATCTCTGGGCCCACTCGGTAATGCATCATCATAACAAGCTCAATGTGACTAAGGAGTTGGTCACGGGATCATGCATTACAGAACAAGTAAAGAGACTTGCTGGTAATGAGATTGAACGAGGTATGGGAATACCGACGATCTAATCTGTTGGAAATATGCCCTAGAGGCAATAATAAAATGGTTATTATTATATATTTCCTTGTTCATGATAATTGTCTATTGTTCATGCTATAATTGAGTTATCCGGAAATCGTAATACATGTGAATGATGTGATGGACAAGACCCAATCCTAAGCATAGCACAAGATCGTGTAGTTCATCTACTAAAGCTTTTCTAATGTCAAGTATCTTTTCCTTAGACCATGAGACTATGCAACTCCCGGATACTGTAGGAATGCTTTGGGTGTGCCAAACGTCACAACATAACTGGGTGGCTATAAAGGTACAC
The DNA here is from genome assembly GCF_002162155.2 of Triticum dicoccoides. Lineage (NCBI taxonomy): Eukaryota > Viridiplantae > Streptophyta > Magnoliopsida > Poales > Poaceae > Triticum > Triticum dicoccoides. The sequence continues at coordinate 122,994,430 of NC_041382.1, forward strand.
TACAGGTATCTCCAAAAGTGTCTGTTGGGTTGGCACAAATCGAGATTGGGATTTGTCACTTCGTATGATGGAGAAGTATCTCTGGGCCCACTCGGTAATGCATCATCATAATGAACTCAATGTGTCTAAGCAGTTAGTCACGGGATCATGCATTATGGAACGAGTAAAGTGACTTGCCGGTAACGAGATTGAACGAGGTATTGGGATACCGACGATCGAATCTTAGGAAAGTAACATACCAATTGACAAAGGGAATTGTATACGGGATTGATTGAATCCTCGACATCGTGCTTCATCTGATTAGATCATCGTGGAATATGTGGGAGACAACATGGGTATCCAGATCCTGCTATTGGTTATTGGCCACAGAGATGTCTCGGTCATGTCTACATGGTTCCCGAACTCGTAGGGTCTACACACTTAAGGTTCGGTGACGCCAGAGTTGTTATGGTAATTAGTATGCGGTTACCGAATGTTGTTCGGAGTCCCGGATGAGATCTCGGATGTCACGAGGAGTTCCAGAATGGTCCGGAGGTGAAGATTTATATATGGGAAGTCATCATACGATCACCGGAAGTATTCAGGGGTTTGCCGGTATTGTACCGGGACCACCGAAGGGGTTCCGGGGGTCCGCCGGGAGGGTCCACCTGCACCGGAGGGCCCTATGGGCTGTATGTGGAAGGGAACCAGCCCCTACGTGGGTTGGGCGCCATCCCCCCTAGGGCCCATGCGCCTAGGGTTGGGGGGGGACCCTAAAGGGGGCACCCCTTGGCTTGGGGGGCAAGCCCCTCCCCTTGGCCCCCTCCCCTGTAGATCTCATCTAGAGGGGCCGTCCCCCTTCCCCCTTTTCCCTATAAATAGAGGGGATCGGGGAGGGAGGGCACCAGCACCTCATCCAAGGCGCAGCCCTCCCCCTCTCCAACACCCCTCCTCCTCCGTTGAGCTTGGCGAAGCCCTGCTGGAGAAGTGCGAGCTCCACCACCACGCCGTCGTGCTGTCGGAGTTCTTCCCCTACTTCTCCTTTTCCCTTGCTGGATCAAGAAGGAGGAGATGTTCCCGGGCTGTATGTGTGTTGAACGCATAGGCGCCATTGTTCGGCGCATAGATCAGAATCAACCACGATCTGAATCGCTGCGAGTACGACTCCTTCATCCGCGTTCTTCTAACGCTTCCGTTTCGCGATCTTCAAGGGTATGAAGATGCAATCCCCTCTCTCTCGTTGCTAGTCTCTCCATAGATTTATCTTGGTTATGCGTAGAAAATTTTAATTTCTGCAACGATCCCCAACAGTGGCATCAGGGTCTATGTGTAGTTTCTATGCACGAGTAGAACACAAGATGTTGTGGGTGTCGATTTTGTCAATTTACTTGATGTTACTAGTCTTATCTTGATTTGGCGGCATCGTGGGATGAAGCGGCCCGGACCGACCTTACACGTACGCTTACGTGAGACTGGTTCCATCGACTGACATGCACTAGTTGCATAAGGTGGCTATCGGGTGTCTGTCTCTCCCACTTTAGTCGGATCGGATTCGATGAAAAGGGTCCTTATGAAGGGTAAATAGAAATTGGCATATCACGTTGTGGTTTTGGCATAGGTAAGAAACGTTCTTGCTAGAAACCTATAGCAGCCACGTAAAAACTTGCAACAACAATTAGACGACGTCTAACTTGTTCTTGCAGCATATGCCGTGTGATGTGATATGGCCAAAAGGATGTGATGAATGATATATGTGATGTATGAGATTGATCATGTTCTTGTAATAGGAATCACGACTTGCATGTCGATGAGTATGACAACCGGCAGGAGCCATAGGAGTTGTCTTAATTTATTATATGACCTGTGTGTCAATGACAATGACATGTAATTACTTTACTTTATTGGTAACTGTTAGCCATAGTAGTAGAAGTAACAGTTGGCGAGACAACTTTATGAAGACACGATGATGGAGATGATCATGGTGTCATGCCGGTGACAATGATGATCATGGTGCCCCGAAGATGGAGATCAAAGGAGCAAAATGATATTGGCCATATCATGTCACTATTTGATTGCATGTGATGTTTATCATGTTTATACATCTTATTTGCTTAGAACGACGATAGCTTAAATAAGATAATCCCTTGCTAAAATTTCAAGAAAGTGTTCCCCCTAACTGTGCACCATTGCGAAGGTTCGTTGTTTCGAAGCACACGTGATGATCGGGTGTGATAGATTCTAATGTTCGAATACAACGGGTGTAAGCCAGATTTACACATGCAAAACACTTAGGTTGACTTGACGAGCCTAGCATGTATAGACATGGCCTCAGAACACGAGAGACTGAAAGGTCGAACATGAGTCGTATAGTAGATACGATCAACATGGAGATGTTCACCATTGATGACTAGTCCGTCTCACGTGATGATCCGACACGGCCTAGTCGATTCGGTTCATGTATCACTTAAATGACTAGAGGGATGTCTGTCTGAGTGGGAGTTCGTTAAATAATTTGATTAGATGAACTTAATTATCATGAACTTAGTCTAAATATCTTTACAATATGTCTTGCAGATCAAATGGTCCACGCTAATGTTGCCTGATACGTCTCCAGCGTATCTATAATTTTTGATTGCTCCATGCTATATTATCTATTGTTTTGGACATTATTGGGCTTTATTATCCACTTTTATATTATTTTTGGGACTAACCTATTAACCGGAGGCCCAGCCCAAAATTGCTGCTTTTTGCCTATTTTAGGGTTTCGAAGAAAAGGAATATCAAACGGAGTCCAAATGGAATGACACCTTCGGGAACGTGATTTTCTCATCGAATACAACTCAGGAGATTTGGACCCTACGTCAAGACACGTAATAGGAGGCCACGAGGTAGGGGGCGCGCCCTCCACCCTCGTGGGCCCCCTGTTGCTCCACCGACGCACTTCTTCCTCCTATATATACCCACGTACCCCCAAACGATCAGATACGGAGCCAAAACCCTAATTCCACCGCCGTAACTTTCTGTATCCACGAGATCCCATCTTGGGGCCTGTTCCGGAGCTCCGCCGGAGGGGGCATCGATCACGGAGGGCTTCTACATCAACACCATAGCCTCTTCGATGAACTATGAGTAGTTTACTTCAGACCTACGGGTCCATAGTTAGTAGCTAGATGGCTTCTTCTCTCTTTTTGGATCTCAATACAATGTTCTCCCCCTCTCTTGTGGAGATCTATTCGATGCAATCTTCTTTTTGCGGTGTGTTTGTTGAGACCGATGAATTGTGGGTTTATGATCAAGTCTATCTATGAATAATATTTGAATCTTCTCTGAATTCTTTTATGTATGATTGGTTATCTTTGCAAGTCTCTTCGAATTATCAGTTTGGGTTGGCCTACTAGATTGATCTTTCTTGCAATTGGGTTCAATCTTGCGGTGTCCTTTCCCAGTGACAGAAGGGGCAGCAAGGCACGTATTGTATTGTTGCCATCGAGGATAACAAGATGGTTTTTTTTTATCATATTGCATGAAATTATCCCTCTACATCATGTCATCTTGCTTAAGGCATTACTCTATTTTTAAATTAATACTCTAGATGCATGCTGGATAGCGGTCGATGAGTGGAGTAATAGTAGTAGATGCAGAATCGTTTCGGTCTACTTGTCTCAGACGTGATGCCTATATACATGATCATACCTAGATATTCTCATAACTATGCTAATTTCTGTCAATTTCTCAACAGTAATTTGTTCACCCACCGTAGAATATTTATGCTCTTGAGAGAATCCACTAGTGAAACATATGGCCCTTGGGTCTCTTTCTCATCATATCAATCTCATCACTTTATTATTGCTTTGCTTTTACTTTGCTTTTACTTTATTTACTTTGCATCTTTATACCAAAAATACCAAAAAAATATTATTTATTATCTCTATCAGATCTCACTTTCGTAAGTGATCGTGAAGGGATTGACAACCCCTAAGCGTGTTGGTTGCGTTGAGCTATTGTTTTTGTGTAGGTACGAGGTACTCGAGCATAGCCTCCTACTGGATTGATACCTTGGTTCTCAAAAACTGAGGGAAATACTTGCGCTACTTTGCTGCATCATCCCTTCCTCTTCGGGGAAATCCAACGCAGTGCTCAAGAGGGAGCAAGAAGAATTTCTGGCGCCGTTGTCGGGGAGGTTCGCGCAAGTCAAGATTTGACTCCCGACAATGAGCCATTTCTGGCGCCGTTGCCGGGGAGTCTGCGCAAAAGTCAACATACCAAGTACCCATCACAATCCCTATCTCCCGCATTACATTATTTGCCATTTGCCGCTCGTTTTCCTCTCCCCCCAATTCACCCTTGCCGTTTTATTCGCCCTCTCTCTCTATCTTCCCTCTCTTTCTCCGTTTGCCTTTTTGCCCGTTTGCTTTTTGTTTGCTCGTGTGTTAGTTTGCTTGTTTGTCGCGATGGCTCAAGATAATACTAAATTGTGTGACTTCACCAATACCAATAATAATGATTTCCTTAGCACTCCGATTGCTCCTCTTACTGATGCTGAATCTTGTGAAATTAATACTGTTTTGTTGAATCTTGTCATGAAAGATCCGTTCTCCGGCCTTCCTAGTGAAGATGTCGCTACCCATCTTAATAGCTTTGTTGATTTGTGTGACATGCAAAAGAAGAAAGATGTCGATAATGATATTGTTAAATTTAAGCTATTTCCTTTTTCTCTTAGAGATCGTGCTAAAGCTTGGTTTTCGTCTTTGCCTAAAAATAGTATTGATTCATGGAACAAGTGCAAAGATGCTTTTATCTCTAAGTATTTTCCTCCCGCTAAGATCATCTCTCTTAGAAACGATATTATGAATTTTAAACAACTTGATCATGAACAAGTTTCACAAGCTTGGGAGAGAATGAAATTAATGATACGTAATAGCCCTACTCATGGTTTAAATTTGTGGATGATTGGTCAGAATTTTTATGCCGGATTGAATTTTGCTTCTAGAAATCTTTTAGATTCGGCCGCGGGAGGCACTTTTATGGAAATCACTTTAGGAGAAGCCACTAAACTCCTATATAATATTATGGTTAATTATTCTCAATGGCATACTGAAAGATCTACTAAAAAGGTGCATGCGATAGAGAAAATTAATGTTTTGAGTGGAAAGATGGATGAACTTATGAAATTGTTTGCTAATAAGAGTGTTTCTTCTAATCCTAATGATGTGCCCTTGTCTACTTTGATTGAGAATAATAATGAATCTATGGATGTGAATTTTGTTGGTAGGAACAATTTTGGTAACAACGCGTATAGAGGAAATTTCAATCCTAGGCCTTATCCTAGTAATCCCTCTAATAATTATGGTAATTCCTACAACAATTCTTATGGAAATTATAATAAGATGCCCTCTGATTTGAATCTAATATTAAAGAATTTATTTCTCCGCAAAAGAATTTTAATGCTATGATTGAAGAAAAATTGCTTAAGATTGATGATTTGGCTAGGAACGTTGATAGAATTGCTCTTGATGTTGATTCTTTGAAACTTAGATCTATTCCACCTAAGCATGATATCAATGAGTCTCTCAAATCCATGAGAATTTCCATTGACGAGTGCAAAGAAAGAACCGCTAGGATGTGTGCTAAGAAAGATGCCTTTATAAAAGCGTGTTCTTCTAGTTCCTATGAAAATAACGATGAATATCTAAAAGTTATTATGTGTACCCTATTAATTATTTGTTTTTCAATATGAATCTTGATATTGATGGGACTGAATATGATCCACCTTTACCTAGAAGGCGTTCTAAGAATTCGGAATTTGTTGATCTTGATGCTAAATTTGATAAAGGTGGGATTGAAGAAATTAAAACCCTAGATGTTGCTAAACCCACTATTATGGATTTCAAGGAATTTAACTATGAAAATTGCTCTTTAATTGATTGTATTTCCTTGTTGCAATCCGTGCTAAAATCTCCTCACGCTTATAGTCAAAATAAAGCGTTTACTAAACATATCGTTGATGCCTTGATGCAATCTTATGAAGAAAAACTTGAATTGGAAGTTTCTATCCCTAGAAAACTTTATGATGAGTGGGAACCAACTATTAAGATTAAAATTAAAAATTATGAGTTTTATGCTTTGTGTGATTTGGGTGCTAGTGTCTCTACTATTCCCAAAACTTTGTGTGATTTACTAGATTTCCGTGATTTTGATGATTGCTCTCTAAACTTGCATCTTGCGGATTCCACTATTAAGAAACCTATGGGAAGAATTAATGATGTTCTTATTGTTGCAAATAGGAATTATGTGCCCATAGATTTTATTGTTCTTGACATAGATTGCAATCGTGCATCTCCTATTATTCCTGGTAGACCTTTCCTTAGAACGATTGGTGCAATTATTGATATGAAGGAAGGAAATATTAGATTCCAATTTCCATTAAGGAAAGTCATGGAACACTTTCCTAGAAAGAAAATAAAATTACCATATGAATCTATCATGAGATCCACTTATGGATTTCCTACCAAAGATGGCAATACCTAGATCTATTCTTGCTTGTTATTCCTAGCTAGGGGCGTTAAACGATAGCGTTTGTTGGGAGGCAACCCAATTTTATTTTTTATTCCTTGATTTTTGCTACTGTTTAGTAATAAATAAATTATCTATCATTTGTTTTGGTTGTGTTTTTTGTGTTTAATTAGTGTTTGTGCCAAGTAGAACCGTTGGGAAGACTTGGGGAAAGTCTTGATTGAACTTGCTATAAAAAACAGAAACTTTAGCGCTCACGAGAACTGCTGTCATTTTTATTTGGAAAGTTATATTTAGTTAATTATTTTTTCATATGATTAATAGATAAATTACTCACGTCCATCAATTTATTTTAGAATTTTTGGCGTTCCAGATCTTGCGCTAGCTACAGATTACTACAGACTGTTCTGTTTTTGACAGATTCTGTTTTTCGTGTGTTGTTTACTTATTTTGATGAATCTATGGCTAGTAAAATAGTTTATAATCCATAGAGAATTTGGAATACAGTAGGTATAACACCAATATAAATAAAGAATAAGTTCATTACAGTACCTTGAAGTGGTCTTTTGTTTTCTTTCTCTAACGGAGCTCACGAGTTTTCTACTTTAAGTTTTGTGATGTGAAGTTTTCAAGTTTTGGGTAAAGATTTGATGGATTATGGAACAAGGAGTGGGTAGAGCCTAATATTGGGGATTCCCATGGCACCTCCAAGATAATATAAGGACACCTAAAAGCCAAAGCTTGGGGATGCCCCGGAAGGCATCCCCTTTTTCGTCCACTTCTATCGGCAACTTTACTTGGAGCTATATTTTTGTTCACCACATGATATGTGTTTTGCTTGGAGCGTCTTTTATGATCTGAGTCTTTTCTTATTAGTTTACCACAATCATCCTTGCTGTACACACCTTTTGAGAGAGCCATACATGATTTGGAATTTGATAGAATACTCTATGTGCTTCACTTATATCTTTTGAGCTTTATAATTTTGCTCTAGTGCTTCACTTATATCTTTTAGAGCACGGTGGTGGATTTGTTTTATAGAAACTATTGTTCTCTCATGCTTCACTTAGATTATTTTAAGAGTATTAATAGCATGGTAATTTGCTTAAAATCATAATATGCTTGGTATGCAAGATTAATAATAAAACTTTCTTATGAGTGTGTTGAATACTAAGACAAGTTTGATGCTTGATGATTGTTTTGAGATATGGAGGTAATAATATCAAAGTCATTCTAGTTGAGTAGTTGTGAAATTGAGAAATACTTGTGTTGAGGTTTGCAAGTCCCGTAGCATGCACGTATGGTAAACATTATGCAACAAATTTGAAACATGAGGTGTTATTTGATTGTCTTCCTTATGAGTCGCGGTAGGGGACGAGCGATGGTCTTTTCCTACCTATCTATCCCCCTAGGAGCATGCGCGTAGTGCCAAGGTTTTTGATGACTTGTAGATTTTTGCAATAAGTATGTGAGTTCTTTATGACTAATGTTGAGTCCATGGATTATACGCACTCTCACCCTTCCACCCTTGCTAGCCTCTTCGGTACCGTGCATTGTCCTTTCTCACATTGAGAGTTGGCGCAAACTTCGCCAGTGCATCCAAACCCCGTGATATGATACGCTCTTTCACACATAAACCTCCTTATATCTTACTCAAAACAGCCACCATACCTACCTATTATGGCATTTCCATAGCCATTCCGAGATATATTGCCATGCAACTTTCCATCATTCCGTTCATCATGACACATTCATCATTGTCATATTGCTTAGCATGATCATGTAGTTGACATAGTATTTGTGGCCAAGCCACCGTTCATAATTCTTTCATACATGTCACTCTTGGTTCATTGCATATCCCGGTACACCACCGGAGGCATTCACATAGAGTCATCTTTGTTCTAGTATCGAGTTGTAATCATTGAGTTGTAAATAAATAGAAGTGTGATGATCATCATTATTAGAGCATTGTCCCAAGTGAGGAATAAATAAATAAAAAAGGCCATAGAAAAGAGAAGGCCCAAAAAAAGGCCATAAAAAAGAGAGAAGGCCCAAAAAATGAGAGAAAAAGAGAGAAGGGACAATGTTACTATCCTTCTACCACACTTATGCTTCAAAGTAGCACCATGATCTTCATAGTAGAGAGTCTCTCATGTTATCACTTCCATATACTAGTGGGAATTTTTCATTATAGAACTTGGCTTGTACATTCCAACAATGGGCCTCCTCAAGTGTCCTAGGTCTTCGTGAGCAAGCAAGTTCGATGCACACCCACTAGTTTTTTTTGACTATGTACTGCAAGGCAACAGCCTCATAGTCTTTTATTAAACCGCAAAGCCAAAGTGTAAAAAGTTACAATGTTAAGAGAGAGGAGGAGAGAGTAATACTTACAAAAGAAATGATTAGAGTAAGGAAGCTATCCAAGAGATTAGACAATTCCTATATTTACATTTGATTCTATGAGCTAAAAGAGAAATGTCATGTAAAAAATTCCTCCTCCAAGCCCTGAAAGAAGGTGATTCATTCCTGAAGATCTTCCCATTTCTTTGTGTCCAAATATTCCAAGTGGCAGTGAACACTATCTCAGAGAAAAAAGGATGTCCAAAATCCCTCCTAGCATCAGAAGCCATGTCATAAGTGGTCTGGTTTGGTTGAGGATTCCATGAAATTCCCAGGTAGTTCCAGATGCGCTGGCTAAAATTGCAAGCGAAGAAGAGATGGGTTCTGTCCTCATGTGATGCCAAGTGGCATAGAACACAAGTGTCATCCTGGATAATCCAATGTCGTCATTGCATCATGTCTCTAGTGTTTAGGCGATCCATCAAAAGGAGCCACCCAAAAACCTTAAACTTCAGAGTGCAAGAACATTTCCAAATCCACCTGAATATGGGATCAACCACTGTGTCCGAAAAGCATGACAAGTAATAGATCCTGGACTGGTAGTCCCCAGACTTGGAAGGCCATTTCCAGACATCATTTTGCCCATCTTGAAGATTAACCATAGTAAGCAGCGCCTGAAGTTGATTAAACTCCTCAAAGGCCTGTGTAGATAGTGGCAGATGGAGATTGTTAGTTGGGTCTGGTAGCTCTAGAATATCCTTGACTGTTAGAGTGTCGTCAATCACAAAGGAGTGGAGCCTCGGAAACTGATGTTTGCATGCTAACCGTATTGTTGCCAAGTTGCCAATGGTCAAGCTAGAAGATCACCGTATCCCCCGATCGAACTAGTGGAACTGCCAACTTGCAATACTTATCATACAGCTTGAAAACATCTCTCCACCAGAAAGAACCGCAGCTTTGCGTGACTTGGGGGGCGCAGAGGCATAATAAGTGTCCCAAATAAGAGATACCCATGGTACATCCATCTTATTGAAGAACTTAAAAAGGTGTTTGATGAGCAATGCATCATTTTGAACGCTCAAGTCCATAACTCCCAAACCACCAAAAGATTTTGGACGACATACCAAGTCCCAAGCCGCCAAAGATTGTCGGGGCGTATCCGTGTTCCCTCTCCACAAGCATTGCCGCATGATCCGTTCAATTTGCTTCAAGATACCCTGCGGTAGCGAAAGGGTGCACAAGAAATATATCGGCATGGAACTAAGGACAGACTATAATAGTTGGAGACGGCTTCCTTGATTCAAGAGACAAGAGGATGCAAATAATCGTCTCTCAATGCGATCCACCAAAGGCAACAGATCATAAATTGTTGGCCGGGAAGTACCCATTGGTAGGCCCAGGTAAGTGAATGGCATGGAACCAACATCACATCCAAGCAAGGCAGCAACACGCGTGCCCTCGTCATCAGTCATATTGATTGGTATCAAAGAGGACTTTTTGAAATTCACCTTTAGTCTGGTTGATTTGGCAAAGACTTCAAGCATTTCTTTGAATGCAATAAGCTGGCTATCAATAGCAGGAAGAACGATTAGAGTATCGTCAGCATACTGTATGATTGGATAGTCCATCGATGTAGTTGGGATTGGCAAGGTGAGAATATTCCTGGAGCACATCTCATTTACGACCGATTGAAGTAAGTCCACCGCAATCACAAAGAGTAAGGGAGATAGCGGGTCACCTTGTCGAACACCTGATCGACAAACAAAGTGATTACCAGGCACTCCATTCAGAAGGACCGAAGAGGAGCTTGTGGACAGAATGTTGTCAATCCAACTTGTCCAACAATCGTCAAATCCCTTACATTTCAAAATCCTAAGAATCAGCTCATGCTCAATGGTGTCAAACGCCTTTGTGAAGTCAAGTTTAAGAAGAATGATAGGCCTCTTGGAAGCTTTGCATTGGTGAATGTATTCAAAACACCATGCCAGACAGTCCTGTATTGATCGACATCGTAGAAACCCATATTGGTTACGGTGGATACATTTCAGAATCACACCCTGGAGACGATTTGCCAAAAGCTTGGTTAAGAACTTTAAACAAGTATTAGTCAAAGATATGGGCCTAAAATTGCCAACATATTCAGGGCTTAGCTTCTTCGGAATGAGGGTGATAAGACATGTATTGAGACACTCGAAATTACATTTCCCTCCTAGAATTCTTGCACAAGTTTCATAAAGTCCTCCTTCAAAATCGGCCAACATTTCTTTAAGAAAAGCCCAGTAAATCCGTCTGGTCCGGGAGCACGATCAGTAGGCATATTCTTAATTACCGTATCCAGCTCAGAATTAGTGAATGGTAAAGACAACTCCTCTAGCCCATCAATTTGGGTAATTAATGTGTCTAGATCAAAACCCATCTGAATGCCTTTAGATTGGCCCATTCGCTGATTAAAGTCAGCCCAGAACATTCCCGCCAACTGCTGATGGTCCGTGACCACATCCCCCTCCACAGACTTGATCGAAGAGATAGTGTTCCTACGAAATCTTTCCGTGGCCATTGCATGAATTTTTTTGAATTCTCTTCTCCAACTTTTATGTTTCTGACCGTGCAACGCTGCTTCCAATATATGAATTGCCAATGTAAGATATCCTCAAGATGCAATTTAACAATTCTATGAAAGTTGAACTCCGGCCAACTCAAAGGCCTAATTTCCTCTAGATTATCCAGGAAAATAATCACTTTATTACAATCAGCAATTAAAGCTTTGACTATGGACAGGTTTAAATGCCATTTCTTTAGAGCATATCGTAGGGACTTAAACTTAGCTGAAATTGTTAATGCAATCGATGATTTTACCACAGGCCTATTCCAAACTTCAGCAACACAGTCAGCAAACCCGGGAAAATCCACCCAATAATTCTCAAAGCGGAAAACCTTTGCCTTGGGGATACAAGTAGTAATCGAGACCACGCACGGCACATGGTCAGAGGCAGTGCGTGCTAGTGGAAATACCATTGTGTTGGGGTGGTCTGATGTCCAAGTAACCGAAGTGAAAAACCAATCTATCTGTTCTAGAAGAGGTGAGGTTTGCATATTCGACCATGTATATTGACGCCCCTTGATTGGCAACTCAACAAGTCCCAAATGACCAATTATCTCATTAAACAAAAAGATATCATTAACATCACCTCCCGGAAGATTGCGGTTATCCAACGATCTCATGAAGTTGAAATCACCCAAAAGCAGCCAGTTTTGACCAAACCGAATATCCAGGTTATATAACCATTCAACAAATTCATCACGGGCAGGGCCTTGACACGGGCCATAAACAGAGACAAGAGACCAAGTTTCTGAGGTGTGTTTGGATTTAAACTCCACAATTATCCCACAGGATTTGGCCTCAATTAAAGTACCTATGAAAAAGGACGAATTCCAAACAACCACCATCCTAGCCGACGCACCAGCTGAAGGTACGTAAACAAAATTATCAAAATGCCTCGGGCAAAACTTCCTAATGAATCGCTGATCCATTTGCATGCATTTAGTTTCCTGAAGACAGACAACAGAGCAACCACTTTCACTGATCTTCTGCCTAACTGCAAGCTGACCACGAACATTCCAACATAGCACCTTCCACTCCTTAAATCTTGTCTGATTCATTACAAACCAAAAGTAAAAGCATAGTAAATAGGCCACGCAATGACCTATACCGACCCACACAGCAGACAAGCATAACATAGTTCTTAACAAGAAAAGAAAGATAAATAGCAATTACGGTTAGCCATAGACCAGAACCCTGCATGAAGTAACTAATCATCAGAACCCCGGCTGCTGCTGGACTTGGCCGGATCAGCAACAAGCTTATCCGTAGAGATCTTCTCAGGTGCAATGCGGAGACGGGCGCCAATGCGTTGGAGATCTGCAATAGCAGTTGGTGGTGGCACAGAAGCACTGTTTTCAGACTGGGAGTTGCTGGCCTTACGCTTCTTCAAAGTGTGAGACTTCTTGGGAGAAACTTTGCGGTAGCCATCACGGAGGGCGCTCAGACGTGCACTGCGCCGAACCTCAGTATCAACAATAATTCTTGAGTCTTGAGACTTCCTTGGTTGCTTCAGAGTCACCTCAGGCACAGCAGAAAATTCAAAGGTTTCAGAAACTGGGTCATCTAGATCATCAAAGCAGAGAGCTTGAGCAACTGGTCTTTTAACAGTAGTATTTGACACATCCGGAGCAAACTTGATCGAGGAGTCAGTTGGAGGCAGGAGATTAAGAGTGGAAATAGGGCCACTGCAGAGAGCTTCACAGGATTGCTTGTTGAGCATAGCACCTATGTCAGACTTGAAAACAAACTGGGGAATGTTTGAAGACCATATAAACGGCAACATCTTCTCGAAAGAACGCTGCCACTGCATCACTGGTGGGAGAACTGGTCCATAGATGGTGAGAACTTGCCCAATCATAAGAGGAGGTTGCTGTGGTCCCATTGGGGGCTGGAAGAGAGCCACCTCAGCAACATTGTCAACATTGTTAACTGAATCCTCTGAAGGTTGCAGAACAGTGGACTCCTGTGACTGGATTTCCTGAACTTCTTGATGTTGCACATCTGCATGAACCACATCATTGTTTTGTTGCTCATTGACTGGCTGTGGCACATCGTTCCAACCCAGCTTAGGGAATTCTGGCATAACCCAATTGTGGTTCTCAAAGTGTAAATTGCCAGGCAGGGGGTGTGGATTGCCATTGAAGGGCATGGGGTCTTCATCTGCTGGTAGAATGTAACACCCTCGATGCGACTATAGCTCCCACGTGTCGAGGCACGACTTAGAGACATAATCGCATTGAAGGCATATGTCGCAAGTTAGGCAATCTTCACAAACATCCCATGTAATATAATAATAAAAGGGGAGATAACATAGTTGGCTTACACTCTCCACGTCAATCAAGTACATAAATAACATTACATCAACCAAACACTCATGGCCCGACTACGGCGCCAACATAAAAGATAACCCAATATGCGACTCGGTCCCAATCACCCCCAACTGGGCACCACTACTGATCATCAGGAAAGGAAACATAGTAATGTTGAGAGTCTTCGTCGTACTCCCATTTGAGCTCATATGCGTCTCCTGGAGCGGAATCATCAGGCCCTGCATCTGGTGTAATAGTAATCTGTGAGCCATAGGGACTCAGCAATCTCGCACCCTCGCGATCAAGACTATTTAAACTTATAGGTAAGGCAAGGTAAAATATGAGTGGAGCTGCAGCAAGAGACTAGCAAGTATGGTGGCTAGCTTATACGCAAAAGAGAGCGAGAAGAGGAGGCAAGGCGCGAGCGAGAAACTAGAGAACAACCTGCGCAAACATTACTCCAACACCGTGTCCACTTCCCGGACTCCGCCGAGAAGAGGCCATCACGGTAACACACTCGGTTGATTCATTTTAATTAAGTTAAGGTTCAAGTTATCTACAACCGGACATTAACAAATTCCCATCTGCCCATAACCGTGGGCATGGCTTTCGAAAGTTCAATCCCTGCAGGGGAGTCCCAACTTAGCCCATGACAAGCTCTCATGGTCAACGAAGGAATTGACCTCCTCCCAAGATGTTCCGATCAGACTCGGTATCTCAGTAACTCAAGACACTTCGATAGGTTAAAACAAGACCAGCAACACCACCCGAATGTGCCGACAAATCCCGATAGGAGCTCCACATATCTCGTTCTCAGGGCACACCCAGATGAGCCAGATGTCGGGTAGGCCAGCCCAGAGTTGCCCCTGGTAGCCCCGGACATCGTTCGGTTGGACCAACACTCAGAGGAGCACTGGCCCAGGGGGGGGGGTTAAAATAAGATGACCCTTGAGTCTGCAGAACCCAAGGGAAAAAAAGGCTAGGTGGCAAATGGTAAAACCAAGGTTGGGCATTGCTGGAAAAGCTTTAATCAAGGCGAACTATCAAGGGGTTCCCATTATAACCAAACCGCGTAAGGAACGCAAAATCCGGGAACATAACACCGATATGACGGAAACTAGGGCGGCAAGAGTGGAACAAAACACTAGGCGAGAGGCCGAGCCTTCCACCCTTTACCAAGTATATAGATGCATTAAGATAACATAGCAATATAATGATATCCCAACAAGTAAATAAATGTTCCAACAAGGAACAGGCTCCAATCTTCACCTGCAACTAGCAACGCTATAAGAGGGGGCTGAGCAAAGCGGTAACATAGCCAATCAACGGTTTGCTAGGACATGGTGGGTTAGAGGTTTGACATGGCAATTTTGGAGGCTTGAAAGCAAGTGGTAGGCATCGTAGCATTGGCATAGCAAAAGAGCGAGCAAACTAGCATAGCAAAGATAGTAGTGATTTCGAGGGTATGATCATCTTGCCTGCACAGTTGTCAGAGTTGACTGGATCCTCGAAAGCAAACTCAACGGGCTCCTCGTTAGCGAACTTGTCTCCCGGCTCTACCCAAACAATACAAAAAAGCAACAAGGACACAATCAACCACGTGCAAGGACCAAACAAGATGATGCAAAAAATGATATGCTATGCGGGATGCGATGCGGAATGCATAATGCAAGATATGACAGGAAATGCAAGAACATGGCCTCAACTTGGAAATCCAAGTCTGCGACTGGAAAAATGAGATGAAATCACTTGAAAACGATATAAAGATCACCGGAATCGGAGTTACGGTTTGGAAATGGCAAGCGATTCAAAATGACACCGGTCTGCGATTTACAGCAAGTAGCCATCTAAATGCAATGAGATGAACATGCTACAGCACCCAAACATGACAACAAAATACATGGTAGGGATGCATTCAAGATGCTTAACAAAAGTCTAGCACTAAGCTACGGCCAATTCATCCATTAACAGGTTCAAACAAGCATGCCAAAAATGCATATGGCAAACAGATCTCAGACTTAGTGAAATTAACATTTGTCTGGAATTTCAGATCAGGTAGCACTCTTCGGAGCAACAAAACTACATGCTACAGGACCTGAACATGGCAAAGTAAAGCATGGCATGGAGCTACTCAAAGAGCTTAACAAAAGTCCCTTAGTGACCTTGAGCCAAAAGGGATCAGAAAATACAATTGCAAGCATGTGAACATGGCAAAAACATAATCAGTTTTCAGACTTAGTGAAAACTGGCACATGCTGAAACATATCTCAAGTAGGCATGTTTACGAGCTCGATGCACTCACTACGGTCCAAGTCATGGCAAGACAAGAATACAACCAACAAGAAGGCACAAAATGCAAGCTATACATGGTAAGAACAATAACATAGAATGCACGGATCAACTACAGCATCATCGGCAAAATTGCAAACAAGTTGACAATCTGCCCAGATTCACGAAGTAGCAAAAGTAGAGCTCGATTGACTCAAGCTAGGGTCCTCCATAATTTCAAACAAAGACATGGATGGATAGGTTACTACAATATTAACAAAACATCCTTACTGATCATCCTCAAAAGAGGCACGGATCACTAGGAAACAACATGAACATATGGCATCAAGAGATAAACAGCTCCAGGACTTTGTGGAATTGCTAAGTCCTTGAAAACAGAATTAGCAAGTGCACCACTTTGCAAGCTTGCACAGGTCACCACACACATCACAAAAATACATGGGTTGCACCTCTGGAAAGATGACAAAACCCTTAACAAAACACATGTAGAGCATTAGGGCATATCATGCACACATTAATCATGGCAAAAATGACAAAAACCTAAACGGATTAGCAGATCTGACAATTAACTCAAGTAGCCCTCTTCTAACGGCATTTCGGGCATCAATATAAACTCAAATGAAAATGATGCAATGGAACAAAATGATGTACTCTCTGAGATGAACATTTTGATATGCTATATGCATGAATCGGAGCTACAGATGCAAAGTTACGATGCGACGAACATAGGCATATGGATCTGGGATTTTTGGGACTTAGTGAAAAAGAGGGGTCAACCCTAGGTTCTTCTCAGATCCAGATTGGGACGCGGTTCCCGAAGTCCACTGGAGTCTCGCCGGAATTGATGGATGTGGTGGCCGGGGACGCCGGAGAGGAGCTCGGGGAGGCCGGCGATGGCACCGCGGCGGCGTGGCACAAGGACGGAGGCGGGGCGCGCCTCGGCTCGGCGGAGGAGCGGGCCGGGAGGCGGCGGTAGGCGGCCGGAGCGGAGCTCGCCTTCGCCGGCGACGAGGAACTGCGGGGCGGCGCCGGTGTACTTGGGCGGCGGGGAAGGACGGCGCGGCGGGCGCGGGATCCGGCGGGCGCGCGAGTGCGGCGGCGGGTGGCTCCGGGCCCGGGTGGGCCTGCCTCGGGCCCCGCGGGCCGCGGCGGCGCGCTGAGGAGAGAGAGGGAGGCGGGGCTGAGGTGGCGCGAGGGGAGTGGTCGAACGGAGCGGTGGAGCTGAGGTGGCGGGCTCCTATTGGTGGGAGTGAGGTGGCCGGCGAGATGGACACGTCCGGCGCGGCGTGGACGCGTCCGGCGGCGCGAGAGGAGAAGTTTTAGGGTTCATCCGCGAAAATTTCGGGGATGGCCACATATATATATGTAGAGGGAGCTAGGAGAGTCCAAATGAGGTGCGATTTTCAGCCACGCGATCGTGATCGAACGCTCTAGATGATGGAGAAGACTTAGGTGGGTTTTGGGCCAAATTGGAGGGGTGTTGGGCTGCAACACACACGAGGCCTTGTCGGTCCCTCGGTTAACCGTTGGAGTATCAAACGAAGTCCAAATGGTACGAAACTGGACAGGCGGTCTACCGGTAGTAAACCAAGGCCGCTTGGCAAGTCTCGGTCCAATCCGGAAATGTTTAATCCCCACACACGAAAGAAAGGTAGAAAAGACCACCGGAGGAGAACGAAGCGCCGGAATGCAAAACAGACAACAGGGAAAATGTTCGAATGCATGAGACGAACACGTATGCAAATGCAATGCACATGATGACATGATATGAAATGCACGACAACGATCACAACACACGGAGACAAAGACCCGAACCCGAGAAAATAAATTAACTTAACGCCAGAAACAGCAAGAGTTGGAGTACAAATTGGGAAAGTTACATCCGGGGTGTTACAACACTCCACCACTACGAAAGGATCTCGTCCCGAGATCTAGGACTGAAAGAACGCCGGGTACTCAGAACGGAGGTGATCCTCGCGTTCCCAGGTAGCTTCACAGTCGGAATGGTGTGACCACTTGACTTTGAGAAATTTGATTGACTTATTGCGAGTCTTGCGTTCAGTCTCTTCAAGAATAGCAACTGGGTGCTCACGATAAGAGAGATCTTCTAGGAGCTCAATGTCCTCGAAGTTGACGGTGCGGTCAGGAGTCTTGAAGCACTTTCGGAGCTGAGAGACATGGAACACGTCATGAACATTGGCAAAGTTTGAAGGAAGCTCGAGTTGATAGGCGAGGTCGCCTGTCTTGCTGACAATCTTGAAAGGTCCCACGTATCTAGGGGCAAGCTTCCCTTTGATACCGAAGCGACGAGTACCTTTCATAGGAGAGACGCGGAGGTAAACATGATCTCCGATCTCAAAAGCCAAATCACAGTGCTTACTATCATAGTAGCTCTTCTGGCGGTATTGGGCTGCTTTGAGGTCATCACGAATGACTTTGCACATTTCTTCTGCCTCTGTGATTAAGTCATTACCCAAAAGCTGACGTTCACCGGTTTCAGACCAGTTGAGAGGGGTACGGCACTTCCTGCCATACAGAATTTCAAAAGGGGCCTTGCCCGAACTTTCTTGAAAACTGTTGTTGTAGGAGAATTCAGCATAAGGAAGACAATCCTCCCACTTCATGCCGAAGGAGATCACACAAGCCCTGAGCATATCTTCAAGAATCTGGTTGACACGCTCGACTTGACCGCTAGTTTGAGGATGGAAAGCTGTGCTGAAGCGGATGTTAGTGCCCATGGCCTTCTGAAAAGAATCCCAAAACTTTGAGGTAAAGATGCTGCCACGGTCTGAAGAGATCACTTCTGGAATACCGTGCAGAGAGACAATACGAGAGGTATAGAGTTCCGCCAATTGAGCTGCAGTGATCGACTCTTTGATAGGCAGAAAATGAGCCACTTTGGTGAGTTTATCGATGACAACGAATATAGCATCATTGCCACGCTTGGACTTTGGAAACCCAGTCATGAAGTCCATTTCAATGTGGTCAAACTTCCATTCTAGAATGGCAAGAGGTTGGAGGAGACTAGCTGGCCTTTGGTGTTCTGCCTTCACTCTTCTGCAGACATCACATTCATTCACGAATTGAGCAATCTCGCGCTTCATTCGAGTCCACCAATAAGCTTGCTTGAGGTCCTGATACATCTTCGTGCTCCCAGGGTGGATGGAGAGGAGAGAATTGTGAGCCTCGTTCATGATCACTTTACGAAGGTCACCTTTGGGTACAACAATACGATCCTCGAAGAAGAGAGTGTCCTTGTCATCAAGACGGTAGCACTTGTACTTGGACTGGCTCTTGGCAATCCCAATCTTCACCTTTTTCACCATAGCATCAAGAAGCTGGGCTTGGCAAATCTGGTCTTCCAAGATAGGAGAGACTTGAAGGTTGGCGAGGAAACCTTGAGGAACAATTTGCAGATTAAGTTTGCGGAAAGCTTCACAAAGCTCGGGTTGATAAGGCTTGAGAATCAGACTGTTGCAGTAAGCTTTCCTGCTCAAGGTGTCAGCAATCACATTGGCCTTGCCTGGAGTATACTCAATACTCGGATTATACTCTTGAATCATTTCGACCCATCGAGTTTGCCTGAGGTTGAGATTAGGCTGAGTGAAGATGTACTTGAGACTCTTGTGATCAGTGAAAATGTCCACTTTTCTTCCCAATAGAAGATGTCTCCAAGTCAAAAGAGCATGCACAACTGCCGCCAACTCGAGATCATGAGTGGGGTAGTTCTTCTCATTAGGCTTCAACTGGCGAGATGTATAAGCAACAACTTTCTTCTCTTGCATCAATACTGCGCCAAGACCTTGGAGAGAGGCATCACAAAAGACCTCGTACGGCTTGGATTCATCAGGCGGAGTCAGAACTGGAGCAGTGATCAATTTCTCTTTCAAAGTGTTGAAAGCAATGTCACACTCCGAAGACCAAACGTACTTGACGTGCTTCTGAAGAAGATTTGAGAGAGGTTTCGTGATCTTAGAAAAGTTTTCAACGAATCTTCGGCAATAGCTTGCGAGACCGAGGAAGCTACGGAGTTGCTTCACGTTCTGAGGAGGTTCCCAATTCACAATTGCAGACACCTTCTCAGGATTCACGGCAATGCCCTTGGCAGAGATGATATGACCAAGATAAAGAACCTCATCAAGCCAAAATTCACACTTGGAGAAGTTGGCGTAGAACTGATGTTCCCTGAGCTTATCAAGAACCAAACGCAAGTGCTTGGCATGATCTTCCTTGTTCTTGGAGAAAACCAGAATATCGTCGAGATAGATCAAAACGAAGTCATTGGTGTAGGCGTTGAAGATGAAGTTCATCATGCGAAGAACGTCGGAGGAGCGTTGACGAGACCAAAAGACATGACAGTGTATTCATATGAACCAAAGCTTGTCCTGAAAGCCGTCTTGGGAATATCTTGCTCACGGATACGAATATGATGATAACCCATACGGAGATCAAGCTTGGAGAATACTTGGGCACCTTTGAGTTGTTCGAACAGCTCATTGATGTTGGGAAGTGGGTATTTGTTCTTGATGGTCTTCTTGTTCACTGGACGGTAATCAACACAAAGTCGGTCCGTTCCATCCTTCTTCTTCACAAAAAGAACACCACAACCCCACGGAGAAGAACTAGGCCGGATGAGACCCATTTTCTATTGAATATCGAGTTGCTTCTTCGGCTCCTTCAACTCTTCAGGACCAAGCTTGTAAGGACGTTTGCACACAGGTTCCGTGCCAGGCTCAAGATCAATAACGAATTCAACTGGCCGGTGCGGAGGCATTCCTGGAAGCTCTTCTAGGAAGACGTCTTGATATTCGCAAACGACTGGAATTTGAGAGATGGCATCCAGTTCACCCTTCTCATTGAGAGAAAACAGACGGATGGCATCATCACGAGCGGCAAAGATAATCACATCCTCAGATGAATGAGTCAATTGAATCTGCCTGGCTGCACAATCAAGCTGAGCCTTGTGCTTAGAAAGCCAATCCATCCCGAGAATAAGATCAATATCTGAGTTGCCAAGAACCACCGGAGAAGAGAGAAACTTGTAATCGCCCAATGTGATAGAAACATCTGGGGCAATAGCGCTTGCATTCATGAATTTACCCGGAGAAACAACAGATAACTGTCTAGGCAAATCTTGCAAAGGCAACTCATGCTTAGAAACAAATGGTCTCGAGATGAAACAATGCGATGCACCCGTGTCAAAAAGAACTTTTGCAGGAATATCATTAACAGGAAGGTTACCCATGATCACATCTGACGAGTCCTCTGCCTGAGCTGCATTCATCAAGTTGACCTTGGCAGACTTGGGGTTATGCTTGACCACAGCTGTACTTGCTGATCTGACAGGAGGAGGAGGAGGAAGACGCCTCTGGTTCAAACACTTGTTGGCATAGTGACCCTTCTGTTGGCACTTGTTGCACGTGACCTCTGAAAGCGGACGGTGATACGGAGCACTCGATCTTGGAGCTTGAGATGAAGTCTTGTTCTGAAAGCCAGGGTTGGGTGGGTGGGAAGAACCACTTCCACCTTTGCTCTTCTGCTGATATGGCTGACGGAATGGAGGAGGAGGAAGCCAATACTTCTGCTGCTTGGCCACTTGAGTAGAGGAAGAAGGAGTAACATCTGTAGCTCGCTTCTTGGAAGCATCACACCTCAACTGAGCAGCCTCTTGCTTCAATGCCATGTTGTAGAACTCATCGTATCTCAAGGGCTCAAAGAGAACAAGAGCTAGCTGAATCTCTTCTCTGAGACCACCCCTGAACTGATATATCATGCTCTTCTCATCAGGGACGTCCTGCTTGGCAAAGCGGGCGAGCTTCTGGAACAACTTGTTGTAGTCATAGACAGACAAAGAGCCTTGCTTCAGGTTGCGGAATTCCTCACGCTTGCTTTCAACCACGCTTTGAGGAATATGATGAGCTCGGAAATCTCGACGGAAATCATCCCAAGTGATAACACGTCCACCTCTGGAGTCCTTGTACTGCTGGAACCATTCTGCAGCTTGATCTTTGAGTTGGAAGGAAGCAAACTTAACAAAGTCCTCAGGCCTGACGTTACTGCACTCGAAATGCTTGCATAGATCCACAAGCCAATCTTCAGCATCGGTTGCCTCAACACAATTGCTGAAAGTCTTTGGCCCGTTAGCAAGGAACTGGTTGAGTGAAGCAAAGTGATTCTGATTGCTGCCTTGATTCCCTTGGTTGCCTTGATTGCGCTCTTGAAGAATTTGCATGATCAACTGTGTGTTTGCATTGGTTGCGGCCATCACAGCTTGCCATGCCTCCGGAGGAGGTGGAGGTGGTGGCGGATCAGGATTCGGAGTCGTGCGTGTTGGAGGAGCCATCCTGAAGAGGTTGACCACCATTAGCACAATGATAGACAAATATTGAAGCTGAATCCAACGGAATGAAAATTGCAACATATAGTCTTCACATCCGAACAAAATGAACGAATGCATTCCTCTTGAAATGATCACATATCCATAAATTGAGAAGCCACGTAGAATTAAGGTAGAGAAATAAATCAACAAGGTACGGATCAAGAACGAATAATCGGTAAGAAATCCCAATCTCAAACCAATATTCGTGGAAGAAGAACTAGAGCTACAAGAATTCCCACCTATGAAACTCCCGAACCTTTCCGGTTATGCAATCAGGTGTTGGGGATACAGGGGAAGCATAATATCTCACCCAAATCTAGCAAATGCTACATCCAGCTGTATCCATCCTTCAACACATAACCAAGAAACCTTCGGAAACCATCTACCTCAACCTTCGAAAAGCATCCGTTATACGAGTTATGGCGATTCCCCCGAACTCCTGCCCCAGTACTGGGTGGCGTCGAGGTTATCTCACCAACGAACTGCATAAAAGAGATTTTCGATGTCGGCGTACTAAACTCAGGTATTCCAGAACTGCAACGATAAAATTATGATGACAACACCTCAGAGCTCAACTCCCCGGGACACTTCCACTAAACCCCTGACAGGAGGCACCAAGACAACGTTCTCATCATAAAACCATCGGAACGATTCCAAGATACCCGCGTGATCCTAAATTTTTTTTAGTGAAATTTGAGGAGAGAAGAGTCGAAACTCTACGTCAGGATGCCTTACCAGAGCGATGAGGAGACTAGGAAGTAAAAATAATTCCTAAACTCTCCGATATATAATTCCTAAATTACTAAAAACATTTTTCTAGACACAACTCGGCCGCTAAAAACGATCAAGCAATGGGGCTCCTAAGGTCGGGGAAGGCTCTGATTACCAACTTGTAACACCCTCGATGCGACTATAGCTCCCATGTGTCGAGGCACGACTTAGAGACATAATCGCATTGAAGGCATATGTCGCAAGTTAGGCAATCTTCACA
This sequence comes from Triticum dicoccoides, assembly GCF_002162155.2. NCBI lineage: Eukaryota > Viridiplantae > Streptophyta > Magnoliopsida > Poales > Poaceae > Triticum > Triticum dicoccoides. Next base: position 123,017,832 of record NC_041382.1, read on the forward strand.
AACATCCCATGTAATATAATAATAAAAGGGGAGATCACATAGGTTGCTTACACTCGCCACATCAATCAAGTACATAAATAACATTACATCAACCAAACACTCATGGCCCGACTATGGCGCCAAAATAAAAGATAACCCAACATGCGACTTGGTCCCAATCACCCCCAACTGGGCACCACTACTGATCATCAGGAAAGGAAACATATTAACGTTGAGAGTCTTCGTCGTACTCCCATTTGAGCTCATACGCGTCTCCTGGAGCGGAATCACCAGGCCCTGCATCTGGTGTAATAGTAATCTGTGAGCCACAGGGACTCAGCAATCTCGCACCCTCGCGATCAAGACTATTTAAGCTTATAGGTAAGGCAAGATAAAATATGAGTGGAGCTGCAGCAAGAGACTAGCAAGTATGGTGGCTAGCTTATACGCAAAAGAGAGCGAGAAGAGGAGGCAAGGCGCGAGCGAGAAACTAGAGAACAACCTGCGCAAACATTACTCCAACACCGTGTCCACTTCCCGGACTCCGCCGAGAAGAGGCCATCACGGTAACACACTCGGTTGATTCATTTTAATTAAGTTAAGGTTCAAGTTATCTACAACCGGACATTAACAAATTCCCATCTGCCCATAACCGCGGGCACGGCTTTCGAAAGTTCAATCCCTGCAGGGGAGTCCCAACTTAGCCCATGACAAGCTCTCATGGTCACCGAAGGAATAGACCTCCTCCCAAGACGTTCCGATCAGACTCGGTATCTCGGTAACTCAAGACACTTCGATAGGTTAAAACAAGACCAGCAACACCGCCCGAATGTGCCGACAAATCCCGATAGGAGCTGCACATATCTCGTTCTCAGGGCACACCCAGATGAGCCAGACGTCGGGTAGGCCAGCCCAGAGTTGCCCCTGGTAGCCCCGGACATCACTCGGTTGGACCAACACTCAGAGGAGCACTGGCCAGGGGGGTTAAAATAAGATGACCCTTGAGTCTGCAGAACCCAAGGGAAAAAAAGGCTAGGTGGAAAATGGTAAAACCAAGGTTGGGCATTGCTGGAAAAGCTTTAATCAAGGCGAACTATCAAGGGGTTCCCATTATAACCCAACCGCGTAAGGAACGCAAAATCCGGGAACATAACACCGATATGACGGAAACTAGGGCGGCAAGAGAAACACTAGGCGAGAGGCCGATCCTTCCACCCTTTACCAAGTATATAGATGCATTAAGATAACATAGCAATATAATGATATCCCAACAAGTAAATAAATGTTCCAACAAGGAATGGGCTCCAATCTTCACCTGCAACTAGCAACGCTATAAGAGGGGGTTGAGCAAAGCGGTAACATAGCCAATCAACGGTTTGCTAGGACATGGTGGGTTAGAGGTTTGACATGGCAATTTGGGAGGCTTGAAAGCAAGTGGTAGGCATCGTAGCATTTGCATAGCAAAAGAGCGAGCAAACTAGCATAGCAAAGATAGTAGTGATTTCGAGGGTATGATCATCTTGCCTGCACAGTTGTCAGAGTTGACTGGATCCTCGAAAGCAAACTCAACGGGCTCCTCATTAGCGAACTCGTCTCCCGGCTCTACCCAAACAAGACAAACAAGCAACAAGGACACAATCAACCACGTGCAAGGACCAAACAAGATGATGCAAAAAATGATATGCTATGCGGGATGGGGTGCGGAATGCATAATGCAAGATATGACAGGAAATGCAAGAACCTGGCCTCAACTTGGAAATCCAAGTGTGCCACTGGAAAGATGAGATGAAATCGCTTGAAAACGATATAAAGATCACCGGAATCGGAGTTACGGTTTGGAAATGGCAAGCGATTCAATATGACACCGGTCTGCGATTTACAGCAAGTAGCCATCTAAATGCAATGAGATGAACATGCTACAGCACCCAAACATGACAAAAAAAATACATGGTAGGGATGCATTCAAGATTCTTAACAAAAGTCTAGCACTGAGCTACGGCCAATTCATCCATTAGCAGGTTCAAACAAGCATGGCAAAAATGCATATGGCAAACAGATATGTGAAATTAACACTTGTCTGGAATTTCAAATCAGGTAGCACTCTTCGGAGCAACAAAACTACATGCTACAGGACCTGAACATGGCAAAGCAAAGCATGGTATGGAGATACTCAAAGAGCTTAACAAAAGTCCCTTAGTGACCTTGAGCCAAAAGGGATCAGAAAATACAATTGCAAGCATGTGAACATGGCAAAAACATAATCAGTTTTCAGACTTAGTGAAAACTGGCACATGCTGAAACATATCTCAAGTAGGCATGTTTACGAGCTCAATGCACTCACTACGGTGCAAGTCATGACAAGACAAGAATACAACCAACAAGAAGGCACAAAATGCAAGCTAGACATGGCAAGAACAATAACATAGCATGCACGGATCAACTACAACATCATCGGCAAAATTGCAAACAAGTTGACAATCTGCCCAACACGAAGTAGCAAAAGTAGAGCTCGATTGACTCAAGCTAGGGTGCTCCATAATTTCAAACAAAGACATGGATGGATAGATTAATACAATATTAACAAAACATCCTTACTGATCATCCTCAAAAGAGGCACGGATCACTAGGAAACAACATGAACATATGGCATCAAGAGATAAACAGCTCCAGGACTTTGTGGAATTGCTAAGTCCTTGAAAACAGAATTAGCAAGTGCACCACTTTGCAAGCTTGCACAGGTCACCACACACATCACAAAAATACATGGGTTGTACCTCTGGAAAGATGACAAAACCCTTAACAAAACACATGTAGAGCATCAGGGCATATCATGCACACATTAATCATGGCAAAAATGACAAAAACCTAAACGGATTAGCAGATCTGACAATTAACTCAAGTAGCCCTCTTCTAACGGCATTTCGGGCATCAAGATGAACTCAAATGAAAATGATGCAATGGAACGAAATGATGTACTCTCTGAGATGAACACTTTGTTATGATATATGCATGAATCGGAGCTACGGATGCAAAGTTACGATGCGACGAACATAGGCATATGGATCTGGGATTTTTGGGACTTAGTGAAAAAGAGGGGTCAACCCTAGCTTCTTCTCAAATCCAGATCGGGGCGCGGTTCCCGAAGTCCGCAGGAGTCTCGCCGGAATTGATGCATGCGGTGGCCGGGGACGCCGGAGAGGAGCTCGAGGAGGCCGGCGATGGCACCGCGGCGGCGTGGCGCAAGGACGGAGGCGGGGCGCGCCTCGGCTCAGTGGAGGAGCGGGACGGGAGGCCGCGGTCGGCGGCCGGAGGAGAGCTCGCCTTCGCCGGCGACGAGGAACTGCGGAGCGGCGCCGGTGGACTTGGGCAGCAGGGAAGGACGGCGCTGCGGGCGTGGGATCCGGCGGGCGTGCGAGTGCGGCGGCGGGCGGCTCTGGGCCCGGGCGGGCCTGCCTCGGGCCCCACGGGCCGCGGCGGCGCGCTGAGGAGAGAGAGGGAGGCGGGGCTGAGGTGGCGCGAGGGGAGTGGTCGAACGGAGCGGTGGAGCTGAGGTGGCGGGCTCCTATTGGTGGGAGTGAGGTGGCCGGCGAGATGGACACGTCCGGCGCGGCGTGGACGCGTCCGGCGGCGCGAGAGGAGAAGTTTTAGGGTTCATCCGCAAAAATTTCGGGGATGGCCACATATATATAGGTAGAGGGAGCTAGGAGAGTCCAAATGAGGTGTGGTTTTCGGCCACGCGATCGTGATCGAATGCTCTAGATGATGGAGAATACTTAGGTGTGTTTTGGGCCAAATTGGAGGGGTGTTGGGCTGCAACACACACGAGGCCTTGTTGGTCCCTCGGTTAACCGTTGGAGTATCAAACGAAGTCCAAATGGTACGAAACTTGACGGGCGGTCTACCGGTAGTAAACCAAGGCCGCTTGGCAAGTCTTGGTCCAATCCGGAAATGTTTAATCCCCACACACAAAAGAAAGGTAGAAAAGACCACCGGAGGAGAACGAAGCGCCGGAATGCAAAACGGACAACGGGGAAAATGCTCGAATGCATGAGACGAACACGTATGCAAATGCAATGCACATGATGACATGATATGAAATGCACGACAACGATCACAACACACAGAGACAAAGACCCGAACCCGAGAAAATAAATCAACTTAACACCGGAAACGGCAAGAGTTGGAGTACAAATTGGGAAAGTTACATCCGGGGTGTTACATAGAACGTCTGCAAAATCCGCTGACAAGATGTACACAGGTGCAGACCAAGAGATCCTAGCACCGCCAAAGTCTGCATATTCTCTGTAAGTCACCGAGCGAGGAACCAGAGTCGGTGCAGGGAAAGACACATAAGCGAGCGAGCGGACAAGCATGGGATCATCTTGATGCCAATGATGAAATCTACCAAAGGTGCTAATTACATCCGCAAGGTGTTGTGTGCGCCTATAATCCAGTGGAACTCCGAGCAACATAACCCATCCACAGCGAAAACCCCGTGTTGCTCTGTAATTAACTCCCTCATCATGCGGGATGAACCTATCAAATCTATCATTTCCCAGATTGAAAGGTGGATGATCGACAAGAGCTTGACGAGCCAAAGCACTACGGAAACAAAAAAGCCCAACCCCTTGTATCCAAGGTTGGGCCTCCAGAACCGCTCTTCCTAGATCATTGACAACAAAATTACTGACCATGTTGTGAAAGATGGCGATTTCTTCGGGTAGAGGAGCTGGCTCGACGATGGCGATGGCGTAGTCCTCATGCTGCCGATCTGGAGCCACCGCAGGCGCAAAGAAGGTACGGGGAAGGCGCAACTCACCACAGTCGATGATGTCGAAGCCTTGCGGGACAAACTCCATGGGGTCCAAAACAAAGGTCGCCATTGCCGGTGCCAAAGAGGAGAAGCGCCGATCAGTGGCGAAATATGGAGGCGATGCAGTGTGCGATGCATGAGGCGGAGGAGGCGATGCAGACGGTGAGGAGGGAGGTTGAGGCGTTATGGGCGGTGGCTCTACAGGTAGAGGTGGGATAGATGGGGTGGCAGGCTCGACGGGACTGGGCAGAGACCTAGCGGGACTAGCTATGGAGGGAAGCGATGCGTTCAGCATAGAAAACCCTGCTGACCGGCTGGAATCGCCCGATTTGATCCGCGGGACCCACTTGTAAGTTGGTGAGGGAGTAGAATCTGAATAGCCCTTTGCCCTGTGCCCCAATCGAAAGCATCTACGGCAACGGACCCTGCTAGTGCACGCTCTGGTTAAATGATCCATGGATAAGCAATTCTGACATTTCCACACATTGAAAACCATGTCATCAATAAACTCATTTAAATCAGCAGAATCTCCAGATAAATCTGTTGGTTGGAAATCAATATTCGCCTCGTTGCCAGAACCATATGGAGATATATCAGACAGATCCATGTTTGATAGGGCTGGGGAAACAACCTGGGCCATGGGAATCACCGGGTCTGTTGATTGGGCCGGGGAAGCATCTTGGGCCAGAATCAGAGCTGGTTCAACCAGCTCATTCCCATGCACATGCAGATTGACATCGAGAGTGTTTTGCGCTGCCACAGAAAACCCTAGCGAAGAAATCTCAGGAACGTTAACTGTTCCGAAGGTGATGGGTGGCTCCGCCACCGTCCATCGGAGGTCAGTCACCGGCGGCGGAGGCAAAATTACCCGCTCACAAGGAAGAACAGTATACCCAGCATGAATAACATCATCAACCATACTAGGCGAGGCAGGACAACTATACCCCTTGCAAACATTGTATTGTTGAAATGTTGCAAACAAAATTTTCTTTTGAGATCGAGAACCCGAACGTAAAGCGGACTTAGATGGTGGTTTGTGCATCGCGATCAAACCAAGAGAAGCACGCCTCTTAGATGGACTGATTAAGATCCACTCCGCATCACATTCCTTCTTCCAAATGAGGAACTCACGTTTCCAATTAGGGCCACCATTGCCTCAAAGATGGAAGAAACAATTGAATTGCGGGCACGCAAAAGATCTCAAATGAAGAATAAGAAGGCCAACACGTTTGCATGAGACAATAAATGAGAATACCTTGTCTTTAATGAGCCGAATAGACAAATCAATTGCAGATCCTCCAATTGCTGATTCCAAAGCCGCCGCCACTGAATCCTCATCAAGACGAAAATTGTGCCTGCTAAAAGACACGACCATAAGTCATCCACGGGATGAATGCATTTCCCACAAGATCTGAAAACGTCCTCCGCAAAAGCCATTCCTTTAGAAAAATCCAGATCCAAAGTTGATCCTCCATGATGACCCATGGGAGATGGGTATAGGGAGAGAGATCAGAGGACGCCGAAGATGATGCGTGGAGAAGGACCAAGATTTACTGGTTGGAGAGGGAGATCACCGGAGAACCTAGGGCGCCGGTGGGAGGAGGGGTGGGAGGGGCCATAGGGGATGCTTAATGTATTTACCTTACAAGTTTCTTTTGTTGAGCTTTCATACATTTATATCTCTAGTGCATCCGTTGCATGGCAATCCCTACTCCTTGCATTAACATCAATCGGTGGGCATCTCATAGCCCATTGATTAGCCTCATTGATGTGAGACTTTCTCCTTTTTTTGTCTTGTCCACATAACCCCCTTCATTATATTCTATTCCAACCATAGTGCTATGTCCATGGCTCGTGCTCATATATTGCGTGAAAGTTTATAGGTTTGAGATTACTAAAGTATGAAACAATTGCTTGGCTTTGTCATCGGGGTTGTGCATGATGATAGCATTCTTGTGTGACGAAAATGAAACATGACTAAACTATATGATTTTGTAGGGATGAACTTTCTTTGGCCATGTTATTTTGAGAAGACATAATTGCTTAGTTATTATGCTTGAAGTATTATCATTTTTATGTCAATATGAACTTTTGTCTTGAATCTTTCCGATCTGAATATTCATACCACAATTAAGAAGAATTACATTAAAATTATGCCAAGTAGCACTCCGCATCAAAAATTCTGTTTTTATCATTTACCTACTCGAGGACGAGCAGGAATTAAGCTTGGGGATGCTTGATATGTCTCCAACGTATCTATAATTTTTTATTGCTCCATGCTATATTATCTACTATTTTAGACATTATTGGGCTTTATTTTCCACTTTTATATTATATTTGGGACTACCCTATTAACTGGAGGCCCAGCCCAGAATTGCTGTTTTTGCCTGTTTTAGGGTTTCCAAGAAAAGGAATATCAAACAGAGTCCAAACGGAATGAAACCTTTGGAAACGTGATTTTCTCATCAGATAAGATCCATGAGACTTGGACCCTCTGTCAAGAAAGCCACGAGGTGCTCATGAGGGTAGGGGCGCCCCCCCCCCCCCCGGGGGGGCCCTGCCTCGTGGGCCCCTCGAAGCTCCACCGACGTATGTCTTCCTCCTATATATATCCATATACCCCCAAACGATCGGGACGGAGCCAAAAACCTAATTCCACCGCCGCAACTTTCTGTATCCACGAGATCCCATCTTGGGGCCTATTCTGGAGCTCCGCCGGAGGGGGCATCGATCACAGAGGGCTTCTACCTCATCATCCAAGCCCTCCGATGAAGTGTGAGTAGTTTACTTCAGACCTACGGGTCCACAGCTAGTAGCTAGATGGCTTCTTCTCTCTTTTTGGCTCTCAATACAATGTTCTCCCCCTCTCTCGTGGAGATCTATTCGATGTAATCTTCTTTTTGCGGTGTGTTTGTTGAGATCGATGAATTGTGGGTTTATGATCAAGTCTATCTATGAATAATATTTGAATCTTCTCTGAATTCTTTATGTATGATTGGTTATCTTTGCAAGTCTCTTCGAATTATCAGTTTGGTTTGGCCTACTAGATTGGTTGTGCTTGCCATGGGAGAAGTGCTTAGCTTTGGGTTCAATCTTGCGGTGTCCTTTCCAAGTGACAGAAGGGGCAGCAAGGCACGTATTGTATTGTTGCCATCAAGGATAACAAGATGGGGTTTTTATCATATTGCATGAAATTATCCCTCTACATCATGTCATCTTGCTTAAGGCGTTACTCTATTTTTAACTTAATACTCTAGATGCATGCTGGATAGCTGTCGATGAGTGGAGTAATAGTAGTAGATGCAGAATCATTTCGGTCTGCTTGTCTCGGACGTGATGCCTATATACATGATCATACCTGGATATTCTCATAACTATACTAAATTCTGTCAATTGCTCAACAATAATTTTTTCACCCACCATAGAATACTTATGCTCTTGAGAGAAGCCACTAGTGAAACCTATGGCCCCCGGGTCTCTTTCTCACCATATCAATCTCATCACTTTATTATTGCTTTGCTTTTACTTTGCTTTTACTTTATTTACTTTGCATCTTTATACCAAAAATACCAAAAAAATATTATTTATTATCTCTATCAGATCTCACTTTCGTAAGTGACCGTGAAGGGATTGACAACCCCTAAGTGCGTTGGTTGCGTTGAGCTATTGTTTTTGTGTAGGTACGAGGGACTTGAGCGTAGCCTCCTACTGGATTGATACCTTGGTTCTCAAAAACTGAGGGAAATACTTATGCTACTTTGCTGCATCATCCCTTCCTCTTCGGGGAAATCCAACGCAGTGCTCAAGAGGTAGCAGTTCCTAGAGAAAACCAAGCTGAAAGACGATGTTAGAAACTATACGGACTGGGTCCGTAGCTTGAGGATCATCCTCATAGTTGCCAAGAAAGTGTATGTCCTTGAAGCACCGCTAGGTGAAGCACCTGTTTTCCCAGCAACTCAAGACGTTATGAACGCCTGGCAGTTGCGTAGTGATGATTACTCCCTGGTTCAGTGCGGCATGCTTTACAGCTTAGAACCGGGGCTCCAAAAGCGTTTTGAGCAACACGGAGCATATGAGATGTTCCAAGAGCTGAAAATGGTTTTCCAAGCTCATGCCCGAGTCGAGAGATATGAAGTCTCCGACAAGTTCTACAATTGTAAGATGGAGGAGAATAGTTCTATCAGCGAGCACATACTCAAAATGTCTGGGCTGCACAACCGCTTGTCTTAGCTGGGAGTTAACTCCCAGATGACGCGGTCGTTGACAGAATCCTTCAGTAGCTCCCACCTAGCTACAAGAGCTTTGTGAATTTCAATATGCAGGGGATGGAGAAAACCATTCCTGAGGTATATTCAATGCTGAAATCAGCGGAGGTGGAGATCAAAAAGGAACATCAAGTGTTGATGGTCAATAAAACCACTAGTTTCAAGAAAGGCAAGGGTAAGAAGAACTTCAAGAAGGACGGCAAGGGAGTTGTCGCGCCCGGTAAGCCAGTTGCCGGGAAGAAGCCAAAGCATGGACCCAAGCCTAAGATTGAGTGCATTTATTGCAAGGGAAACGGTCACTGGAAGCGGAACTGCCCCCAGTACTTAGCGGATAAGAAGGCCGACAATACAAAAGGTATATATGATATATATGTCATTGATGTGTACCTTACCAGAACTCGTAGTAGCTCCTGGGTATTTGATACCAGTGCGGTTGCTCATATTTGTAACTCAAAACAGGAATTGCAGAATAAGAGGAGACTGGCGAAGGACGAGGTGACGATGCGCGTTGGGAATGGTTCCAAGGTCGATGTGATCGCCGTCGGCATGCTACCTCTATATCTACCTTCGGGATTAGTTTTAAACCTCAATAATTCTTATTTAGTGCCAGCTTTGAGCATGAACATTGTATCTGGATCTCGTTTAATGCGAGATGGCTACTCATTTAAATATGAGAATAATGGTTATATGAGAGATATGTTTTATGGTCATGCCCCGCTGGTCAATGGTTTATTCTTATTGAATCTCGAACGTGATGTTACACATATTCATAGTGTGAATGCCAAAATATGTAAGGTTGATAATGATAGTCCCACATACTTGTGGCACTGCCACCTTGGTCACATTGGTGTCAAACAGATGAAGAAACTCCATGCAGATGAACTTTTGGAGTCTCTTGATTATGAATCATTTGACACGTGTGAACCATGCCTCATGGGAAAATGACCAAGACTCTGTTCTATGGAACAATGGAGCGAGCAACCAACTTATTGGAAATCATACATACTGATGTGTGCGGTCCAATGAGCGTTGAGTCTCGCGGTGGTTATCATTATGTTCTCACCCTCCCTATTAACTTAAGTAGATATGGGTATGTCTACTTAATGAAACACAAGTCCGAGACCTTTGAAAAGTTCAAGGAATTTCAGAGTGAGGTAGAGAATCAACATGACAGGAAAATAAAGTTCTTACGGTCAGGTCGTGGGGGAGAATATTTGAGTCACGAATTTGGCACACACTTAAGGAAATGTGGAATTGTTTCACAACTCACACCGCCTGGAACACCTCAGCGTAATGGTGTGTCCGAACATCGTAATCGCACTCTATTGGATATGGTGCGATCTATGATGTCTCTTACCGATCTACCGCTATCATTTTGGGGTTATGCTTTAGAGACTGCCGCATTCACTTTAAATAGGGCCCCGTCGAAATCCGTTGAGACGACACCGTATGAATTATGGTTTGGGAAGAAACCTAAGCTGTCATTTCTGAAAGTTTGGAGATGCGATGCTTATGTCAATAAACTTCAACCTAAAAAGCTCGAACCCAAGTCGGAAAAATGAGTCTTCATAGGATACCCTAAGGAAACTATTGGGTATACCTTCTACCTCAGATCCAAAGGCAGGATCTTTGTTGCCAAGAATGGATCCTTTCTGGAGAAAGAGTTTCTCTCAAAAGAAGTAAATGGGAGGAAAGTAGAACTTGATGAGGTACTGCCTCTCGAACCGGAGAGTAGCGCAGCTCAGGAAGATGTTTCTATGGTGCCTGCACCGACTAGAGAGGAAGTTAATGATGATGATCATGGAACTTCGGATCAAGTTGCTACTGAACTTCGTAGGTCCATAAGGAAACGTTCCGCACCAGAGTGGTACGGCAACCCTTTCCTGGATATCATGTTGTTAGACAACGGTGAACCTTCGAACTATGAAGAAGCGATGGTGGGCCCGGATTCCAACAAATGGCTTGAGGCCATGAAATCCGAGATAGGATCCATGTATGAAAATGAAGTATGGACTTCGATAGACTTGCCTGATGATCAGCAAGCCATAGAGAATAAATGGATCTTTAAGAAGAAGACTAACGCGGATGGTAATGTGACCATCTATAAGGCTCGACTTGTCACTAAGGGTTATCGACAAGTTCAAGGGGTTGACTACGATGAGACCTTCTCACCTGTAGCGAAGCTGAAGTCCGTCCGAATCATGTTAGCATTTGCCGCATTCTTTGATTATGAGATATGGCAAATGGACGTCAAAACGGCATTCCTTAATGGGTTCCTTAAGGAAGAATTGTATATGATGCAGCCGGAAGGTTTTGTCTATCCTAAGAATGCTAACAAGGTATGCAAGCTCCAGCGCTCGATCTATGGGCTGGTGCAAGCATCTCGGAGTTGGAACATTCGCTTTGATGAAATTATCAAAGCGTTTGGGTTTATGCAGACTTATGGAGAAGCTTGTGTTTACAAGAAAGTGAGTGGGAGCTTTGTAGCATTTCTCATATTATATGTGGATGACATACTATTGATGGGAAATGATATAGAACTTTTTGAAAGCATAAAGGCCTACTTGAATAAGTGTTTTTCAATGAAGGACCTTGGAGAAGCTGCTTACATAATAGGCATCAAGATCTATAGAGATAGATCGAGACGCCTCATTGGTCTTTCACAAAGCATGTACCTTGACAAGATATTGAAGAAGTTCAATATTGATCAGTCCAAGAAGGGGTTCTTACCTGTATTGCAAGGTGTGAGATTGAGCACGGCTCAATGCCCGACCTCGGCAAAAGATAGAGAAAAGATGAGTGTCATCCCCTATGCCTCAGCCATAGGCTCTATTATGTATGTCATGTTGTGTACTAGACCTGATGTGAACCTTGCCATAAGTTTGGTAGGGAGGTACCAAAGTGATCCCGGTATGGAACACTGGACGGCAGTCAAGAATATCCTAAAGTACCTGAAAAGGACTAAGGATGTGTTTCACGTTTATGGAGGTGACGAAGAGCTCGTCGTGCAGGGTTACGTCGATGCTAGCTTCAACACAGATCTAGATGACTCCAAGTCACAAACCGGATACGTGTACATTTTGAATGGTCACTACAAAAAAAATACACTTCCGTGATGATACGTGTTTGTCACAGTAGGTCGCTTTTTTGTCATGCATGTACATCCATGACAAATTTATGACAGAATCAAGATAGTCATACCTGTGCTGTCGTAGAAGTGTTCCATGACATTACCAAAATTATCATCACGAAAGTGTCCACTTCCATGATGATAAATCACGCGTCACAGAAGTGCTTTCGTCAAGGGTGACTGACACGTGGCATCCACCGTAACGGAACACCGTTAAGCTATCGGGTCAGGTTTTGGATCCGATAACCCGTTAACAGCCCCGACCAATGGGGGTTTTCCACGTGTAAAATCATCATTGGCTGGAGGAAACACGTGTCGGCTCATCGTTGGGATAGATGTCAACCACTCATTGGACGGAAGGCACCTATGATACGTCGACACGTGGCATGGCCCAACAGAGGCCCATTCCTGTGAAAAGGCCGGCCCATTTGACTTGGTCAAAAGCTGGCAGGCCGGCCCATGGAAAGCCTGTTAACGGCCTGTTCGAATATAGCCCATTTACAGCCCACTAACCCAAGGCCCGTTACGCCCTATCCGAATTAGGCCCAGTAGCGTCATCTAGGCCATCCAATATGATTCCAGCCCGTTTTCACTTTTGGCCCATGTATGGCCCATGACATCTTTCGGCCCATATGAGGCCCTATGTAACTCTTGGCCTACTAACAGCCCGTGGTGAAACTGGCCTGTAATGAACAGTGTATCACTTTACACCCATTAACGGCCCATGGTGAAACTGGCCCGTAATGAACAGTGTATCACTTTATACTCGTTAACGGCCTGTTATTCCATTGGGCCGTTTCCAGCCCATATTATCTTTCGGCCTTCTCAGAGCCCATTTATTCTTGGGTTAATTTCCAGCATTCGTTTACTTACGTCCCATTACTGTCATTTTCTGCTTGTGGGCCAAATTCAGCCCGTGGTTACAGTCGGCCCGTTTGTGGTCCGTTAATTCGTTGGGCCGTTTTCATAGCGTCATCAAATACGGCCTATTAACGATGGCCCGTTATGGTCGGCCCATGAACGGACGATTCCAACTCTAGCCCGTTTACGGCCATAATGAGGCCTGTTATAGGCCCATGTTTGGCCAATCGATCATACGGCCCGTATAAGGCCCATTGATGATATGGCCCGTAGAAGGCCCATTGTTTCTACGGCCCGTAGAAGGCCCATTGTTTCTATAGCCCATAGAAAGCCTACTGTTTCTACAGCCCGTAGAAGGCCCAATGTTTCTACGGCCCGTAGGAGGCCCAGTGTCACTACAGTAAATATTAGCCCATGGTTATTGTGGCCTAGTTTTAAAAAATAGGTTATTGTAGCCACTAGCAAACCGAGAAAAAAGAACTGCACTGACTACAAGCAAACAAATAAACAAAATAAGGAAATAAATAAGCGAGCAACTTATGCTAGGCTATCACGGCTGAGGGAGTCCTGGATTAGGGGGTGTTCGGATAGCCGAACTATACCTTCAGCCGGACTCCTGGACTATGAAGATACAAGATTGAAGACTCCGTCCCGTGTCCGGAAGGACTTTCCTTGGCGTGGAAGGCAAGCTTGGCAATACGGATGTTCATATCTCCTACCATTGTAACTGACTTTTTGTAACCCTAACCCTCTCTGGTGTCTATATAAACCGGAGGGTTTTAGTCCGTAGGACAAGATACACATCAACAATCATACCATAGGCTAGCTTCTAGGGTTTAGCCTCTCTGATCTCGTGGTAGATCAACTCTTGTGATACCCATATCATCAATATTATCAAGCAGGACATAGGGTTTTACCTCCATCGAGAGGGCCCGAACCTGGGTAAAACTTCGTGTCCCCTACCTCCTGTTACCATCTGGCATAGACGCATAGTTCGGGACCCCCTACCCGAGATCCGCCGGTTTTGACACCGACATTGGTGCTTTCATTGAGAGTTCCTCTGTGCCGTCGCCATCAGGCCCGATGGCTCCTATGATCATCAATGCCGATGCAGTCCAGGGTGAGACCTTCCTCCCCGGACAGATCTTCGTCTTTGGCGGCTTCGCACTATGGGCCGATTCACTTGGCCATCTAGAGCAGATCGAAAGCTACGCCCCTGGCCGTCAGGTCAGATTCGGAAGTTTAAACTACACGGCTGACACCCGCGGGGACTTGATCTCCGACGGATTCGAACCACTGCCGAGCGCGCCGCACTGTCACGACGAGCATGATCTAGCTCTGCCGCTGAACAGTGCCCTGGAGGCCGCACCCGCATCGTCTCCGACCCCTAGTTCGGAGCCGACCGCGCCGATCGAGGATAGGCAGTTGGACACCACCTCGGGGGCTGCGATCCCAACGGCGGTTAAGCCGAACACCAGCCCCGTACTCTGCAAGACTCGTGACTCCATGGAGCCGGATTCTTCTCCGGGCTCCGAACCCTCCGCGCCCCTGCCGAGCGAACCCGATTGGGCGCCGATCATGGAGTTCATGGTCGCGGACGTCTTTCAGCACTCGCCTTTCGGCGATATCCTGAAGTCACTGAAGTCTCTCTCTTTATCGGGAGAGCCCTGGCCGGACTACGGTCAGCAAGGTTGGGGTTCGGACGATGAAGAAATTCAAAGCCCACCCACCACCCACTTGGTAGCCACTGTCGACGATCTAACCGACATGCTCGACTTCAACTCCGATGACATTGACGGTATGGATGCCAATGAAGGAGACGATGAAGAACCAGCGCCTATCGAGCCCTGGAATGCCACCTCGTCATATGACATATACATGGTGGACGCACCGAAAGATGACAACGAGGAGCGGAAGGACACGCAGAAGGATTATTCCCTCGAAAAGCAGTCAAAGCAGCGACGCAAGCGCCGCCCCAAATCCCGCCTCGACAGAAATAGCGATCACACTGATCCAGCGCTGGAGCAGGGCGAACTGCTGCCAGACAACGGCAATCCGGATAATCAAACCGAACAAACAAATCCTATCAATGATAATTGTCCGGACGACATAACGCCGGACAGGCACTCAGAGTAGCAGAATGCCCGTAAAAGGCTCGTTGCCACCGCAAGGAGCCTCAAAAAGGACAAGCGGAGGCTCAAGGCCGCGCAAAACATACTCCAATTCAGATGGAGTAAAATACTCAACACTGTAGCAAGGTACAGCGACAATCGCCCCTCCAAGAGCTACCCAAAGCGGAAGCTGCTACTCGAATTCGATGAGGAGGCCTCAGACCCCCCACAACCAAATATCAAAGCAGCCACCTGGTCGGATAGACGACCCCTCTACCAGCACAAAACGACATTCAACGCCGCTCACAATACAACACGCGACCCATGCGAGGGCTCGCACCCAAAGGATGGTGCAACAAGATCCACCTATGGACCATGCAAGCGCGCCCCAGCATACAATGCAACACAACAAACATCCAAACAACGCGGCACACCCAGCTACAGGGGTGCCGCACACCCCCTATGTTTCAACGATGAGGTGCTGGACCATGAATTTCCAGAGGGATTCAAGCCCATAAACATAGAGGCATACGACGGAACAACAGACCCTGGGGTCTGGATTGAGGACTATATCCTTCAAATCCATATGGCTTGAGAGGATGATCTCCATGCCATCAAGTACTTACCTCTAAAACTCAAAGGGCCAGCTCGTCACTGGCTCAAAGGCCTCCCCGAAAGCTCCATTGGAAGTTGGGAAGAGCTCGAAGACGCCTTTCGGGCAAACTTTCAAGGGACTTATGTCCGACCTCCGGATGCGGACGACCTGAGTCACATAACTCAACAACCCGGAGAGTCAGCCCGAAAGCTTTGGAATAGGTTTCTTACTAAAAAGAACCAAATTGTCGACTGTCCGGACGCCGAAGCCTTAGCGGCTTTCAAGCATAGCGTCCGCGACGAATGGCTCGCCAGACACCTCGGCCAAAATAAGCCGAGAACGATGGCCGCATTAACAAACCTCATGACCTACTTTTGCGCGGGTGAGGACAGCTGGCTAGCCAGATGCAGCACCAGCGACCCCAGTAGATCTGAAGTTAGAGATGGAAACAGGAAATCACGGCGCAACAGCAATAACAAACGCCGGAATAAAGAAGACAACACGAAGGGTATGGCTGTAAACGCCGGATTCAAAGTCCCTCAGCCAAATCAAAAGTCACCCCCCCAAGGCACCAGGGATGAACTGTCCAGCCTCAACAAAATTCTGCACCAAGTATGTCAGATCCATAGTTCCCCTGGCAAACCTGCTAATCATACCCACAGAGAATGTTGGGTCTTCAAGCAGTCCGGCAAGCTTAACGCCGTACACAAGGGGGAGGATACACCAAGTGAACACGAGGACGAACCTCCCACACAAGACAAGGGGGAACAAAAGAAATTTCCACCCGAAGTCAAAACAGTAAACGTGTTACACATGATCAAGAGAAAAAACAATGCGGCACTCCCAGAAAAATATACCAAAATGCCTGTCCCCGCGAAGTCCCGCCACTGGTCGTCTCAACCTATCACCTTCGACCATCGTGATTACTCCTCAAGTATCCGGCACACAGGATGGGCTGCCCTGGTATTAGACCCAGTAATTGGCGGATATCACTTCACACGAGTCTTGATGGATGGCGGCAGTAGCCTAAACCTAATATATCAGGATACAATCCGCGGGATGGGGTTAGACCCAACACAATTTCTCCATAGCAATACTACCTTTAAAGGAGTAACGCCAGGCCCAGGGGCTCGTTGTACGGGCTCCCTCCTACTACAAGTTATATTCGGCTCCCCCGATAACTTCCGTCGAGAGCTTTTAACTTTCCACATCGCTCCGTTTCAAAGTGGCTATCAAGCACTATTCGGACGTGAAGGTTTAGCTCGCTTTAATGCAATACCACACTACGCCTCCCTAACACTCAAGATGCCCGGTCCACGTGGCATCATTTCAGTGCACGGAAGTATCAAGCGATCTCTGCGCGCCGAAGAGAGTGAGGCTGCCTTGGCAGCCGCACACTAAAGGCGCCTGGACCATCAAGAGAATCCAATAGGTCGTCAAGACCTCAGACACAACTAATCAAGTCCGGCGCCACTACTCACATCGAATAAACGGTCACACCCCTATCTTTCAAAAGTACAAGGGGCTCAACGCGCGCAGACGAGTGGCGATTTCTTCTTATCTTGAATTATACGTGGTTTCCTTAGAAAACTATCCTTTTGCACGACAACCTTTTTACCTAAATTCCTCTCTTTTACAGATGATCATCGTGCTACACCCATCGAGGATACGGCACAACGGAGACACAGGCGCAGTCATGCAGCAGGGACCCACCCCAAGGATTCTTTTTAGATTAAGACCCTACGTAAACCTTTTTTACTGTCTCTTGTTGATACATATCCACCGTTGAGAAGGATGCTGACATCTTGGCATGTGGCCACGCCAGAACAATGCACGTACCTGGACACAAGGGGCTTCTTACAAAGGCCATTCTTCAGGCCCGGTTTATACCACAAAGACCGAATACCTTAGGGAGTGTTCGGCGTCGCGAGTTTGCCCCTATATGCATCAGCTCCGAATCATTGTCTTTGGTCAAATGTTGGGTTTTCCCGGCTCCTGTGTTTTGGTGCCTTATGTTCCGCTTTACCGGCTAAGGTAGCACCAGGAGAACTACTGCAATTGTGCCCTGGTTGATCCGGATGAGCACCTCAGTAGAGAAAGCCGAAAATTGACTGTCATGATCTAGCGTGAGACTGGTCAACCACTCGATGACCCATGGGAATGTTAGAATTCCTCCGCCTTAACGAAGGGCCGCTTTCCGGCCAGGCATATACGCACCCCGGGATCAGGAGAGTGCGGAGCCACCAGGGGCTATCTAGTAGCCCCACTGTCAAACTCCTATGGCTAAGTGAAAGTGTTAAAGCATTATAGTCTGGTTGCCTCGCTCGCTCCGCTATCACCTCCTTAATAGGACCAAGACGTTGGGTTAAGTGTGAACGCGTGTTTCTGCGAACACCTCCGCATTATATGCGTGGGGGTTGAAGCCGACGACTGCAATCTTTCAGGTTATACACATGTATACATAAACGGCCGCCCAGGAGGCATCACATTACTTTCAAGCAAAAGTATAAAAGTAGCCTTATAAAAATTTATAAAAGCATTTCGCTTACAATAAGATTACATGTCACTCAAACATAATATTTTTTGAGCACTGGGTCTCTATCAAACGAGCACCCTCAATTACTTCCTCAAAGTAGTGCTCAGCAGCCTTTCGACCTATGGCCGAATCATGCGCTGCAACAGTGGTAGTATCCATCTCTGCCCAGTATGCTTTAGCACGGGCAAAGGCCATCCGTGCGCCTTCTATGCACGCCGACCTCTTCATCGCATTTATGTGCGGCACCACATCAAGGACCTGCTGCACCAAGCTGAAATAGCTGCTCGGTTTTGACCTTCCCGGCCATAGCTGATCCACAGCAAACCTCATGGAGAGTCCGGACAACCTATTTAGTTCGGCCCATTCGGCTAATTGGTCCGTCAACAAAAGAGGACGCTCAGGAGAAAGGAACTGCTTCCAAAACAGCTGGTCTACTTCACGGTCCGTCTGACTCTGGAAGTACTTGGCCGCATCGGCAGCGCTCGCCGCCAAATCCATATACGCATCCTCCGAACTCCACACCCGATCCGGAGGGGCATACCGTGGATCTCCGTACTTCCTCTGCAGCATAAAGGACTTCCCGGCTACAATATCCCCGGCTTCCCGCAGCTCCTCCTTCTTTGCCCTCATAGCAGAGCGGAGGTCTTTTCCCGTTGCAGTAGCCTTCTCAAGGTCCGATGCCTTCTCCTGGTTTTCCTTTTCAAGAGCCCGGCAACGGTCTACGGCGGCTTTTTATTCTACGGCCATATTGGCCATCTTATCCCAGCTCTCGCCATGTGCGGCCTTCTCGGCTCGCAACTCTTCAGCCTTCTCGGCTCGCATTACCCAATCTTGCTTGTTCCTTGGCTCGGGCAAGTTCCGCCCGCAAGGCTTCAACAGTGGCAGCTCCATCTGCAGTCATAACATGTTAAAAACACTGGCATCATACTCTTCCTATGAGGCGTTTACCAGACAAGGATACTTACCCTGCGCCTCGTCAAGCCTTTTGTTAACAAGCTCGATGTCGGCATCTGCCGCATCCAACTGCCGTTCTAAACGGGCAAACTGGCTAGTCCGGCTGGACACCGGAGCTTCCATCTCCTGCACATAGAGGCAGTATGGTTATTACCTGGGAATATGATCCTCCATTCGTCATCATTTCCGACGACAACCAAAGTCTCAGGGGCTACTATCTACACAGGGTACACCTAGCATGTGCAGGACTATTACACATTCCTTTTACGTACCTCAAAGCCTGTCAGTAGACTCATAAAAGCTTCATGCAATCCGCTTTCGGCGGAGGATATCCTCTCCATCACCATATTCATCAGCACACGGTGATCATCTGAGGTGGCCGCTCGCCCCACCAACTCCCTCAGAACGTCCGATCACACACTAGACGGTGCCAGACTCTTTTGTCTGCTCTCTTCGGGAGCCGGACACTGGGAGCCTTGGGGGTCAATAGGATTACCTTCTGGCCTCACCGAACTCGGAGAGGCCCTCCGCGATGACACTTCAGGGTCGCTCGCTTCTGAAGCGGAGGAGTCCGAAGGAGGCGTCTCGCTCTCCATCATCTCTGGAAGAAGATCCCCCGAAGACGAGCTCATTTGAGAGGGGCTAAGGCCCGAACTGCACAAATGTATGCGGTGGTTATTTTCTCAGAAGAAAAGGATGGCATATCTGTACTATTAAAGTTTTCGGGGCACTTACGACTCCCGGGAGAATTGATCCCCCCGCGGACTTTGTGCGGTAGCAACGCCCCCCAAGGTAGGGCCCTCGTTGGAAGATTTCTTCTCCCGTTTGGGAGCTTCGGCTTTCGAATTCCCGGGCGCAGTCCTTTTCCTCTTCCGGTCGTCTTCCTTCACGGAGATGCTCGCTCCCTCGATTAGAATAGGCAGCGTTGGGGGCCCGCGTCCGCCCGCATTATCCTCCACAGTATCTTCCTTCAAGGGATCCAGGCAAGGTGCGGTCTGGAGCATCTTTTCCAATACCGGATTCTCCAAACCCTCAGGGAGGGGGGCTAAACACCGAATCAACTTCGCCTTTGTTAGCCAGTCCTGGTCAAAAAAACAAACTCTCAAAAATAACTTTGTAACGAAGGAAAGATAATATGTTCGGCCGAAAGATTCCTTACCTGTTCAGCGGCGCGGTTACTACTCAGGCCCACGTCCTCGGTAATTTCCGGACACTCTACTTGAGGTCCGAAGAATGACTTATACATATCCTCGTGTGTCAGGCCAAGAAAATTTTGAATGACACATGGACCCTCGGGATTGAACTCCCACAAGCGAAGGGGCCGACGTTTGCAAGGCTGGATTTGACGAACCAGCATAACTTGTATTACTGCAACCAAACTGAGATCTTCATTGAAGAGATCTCGAATGCGGCTTTGCAGTAAAGGCACGTCCTTGGCTGGACCCCAGCTTAGTCCTCTGCTGATCCATGACATCAGTCGCGGTGGAGGGCCCGAGCGAAAGACGAGGGCGGCCACCCACTTGGCACTTCTAGGAGTCACGATGTAGAACCACTCCTGTTGCCACAATGCAGACACCTCTGGGATGGAACCTTTGGGCCACGGAGCTCCCGTCATCTTGTGTATTGAGGCGCCTCCACACTCTGCATGTTGCCCTTCAATCATCTTCGGCTTTACTTCAAAGGTCTTGAGCCATAAGCCAAAGTGGGGGGTAACCCGGGGGAAGGCCTCGCATACGACAACAAAAGTCGTGATATGCAGGAAGGAGTCCGGAGCTAGATCATGGAAATCTAGCCCGTAATAAAACATCAAGCCCCTGACGAAAGGATCTAGAGCAAAACCTAGACCTCGAAGGAAGTGGGAGACAAACACGACGCTCTCGTTGGGTTTGGGAGAGGGGACGGCCTGCCTCGGGGAGGCAGCCGATGCGACATCTCGGCGGTCAGATACCTGGCCTCCCTCAACTTTTTAATGTCTTCTTCCGTGACGGAGGAGGGCATCCATCGGCCTTAAAGGATGGATCCGGACATGACTAAAGGTTCGGAGCACCTGACCTGAGCTTTGGGCGTTTGAGCTTGAGGCGGGGGAAGGATTCGATTGAGCACGGGAGGGAAAAGTAAAAGCTTTGTCCCTTTATAAAGAGGGTGGATATCAAGCGTCCTCCCCGTGTCCGTTTGAACTTGCCTATGATCTAGGAGTCCTAGAAGCGGTTGGGTTACCACGCATGTATTGATGAGGATCCCATAATAAGGGGACACGATCTCTGCTTTAACAGGACGTGCCAAGGAAACCACCTCGCATAACATGCTGAGGTGGGTAATTAAACGACTCGAATAAAGGCTTGGCCGCGGTGTGTCGCACCACGGAATACGTCAGCAGATTAGATTTGTGTAAATATTATTCTCTCTATGGCAATATGTGGAAACTTATTTTGCAGAGCCTGACACTATCTTTGTGTTCACGATCTTCTATGAAGTACTTGAAGGCGGAACCCGCCTTGCAATGCCAAAGACAATTTGCGCGCCGGACCCGTCGTCATTGAAGCCTGGTTCAGGGGCTACTGAGGGAGTCTTGGATTAGGGGGTGTTCGGATAGCCGAACTATACCTTCACCCGGACTCCTGGACTATGAAGATACAAGATTGAAGACTCCGTCCCGTGTCCGGAAGGAACTTTCCTTGGCGTGGAAGGCAAGCTTGGTGATACGGATGTTCAGATCTCCTACCGTTGTAACTGACTTTATGTAACCCTAACCCTCTCCGGTGTCTATATAAACCGGAGGGTTTTAGTCCGTAGGACAAGATACACATCAACAATCATACCATAGGCTAGCTTCTAGGGTTTAGCCTCTCTGATCTCGTGGTAGATCAACTCTTGTGATACCCATATCATCAATATTAATCAAGCAGGACGTAGGGTTTTACCTCCATCGAGAGGGCCCGAACCTGGGTAAAACTTCGTGTCCCCTGCCCCCTGTTACCATCCGGCCTAGACGCACAGTTCGGGACCCCCTACCCGAGATCCACCGGTTTTGACACCGACAACGGCTATTACACATATTACATCCACTGGGCATCAAAGTTCGCCACCAGTGCAAATATAGGGAACACACCAGCATATAAACACCGTAGCAAAACAAGTCCAGAACTGAAACCACTTCAGAAGAGCTCGAGAAACAATATCCTGGGTACCCATAATGCTGGCAAGATGCTTAGCAAGCTTATTAACTTTCTCTTGTTTGGCGCTTAAATCCTCCAGCGCTTGTTGTTGCATAAGAAAGTACGCATCTGAATTCTGCAGGGACTTCCTCAGTCCTTCGGCTTCTTGCTGCAGTACAGCTGACTGATGCCTTTCAGCTTGTAGTTGAGACTGAAGAAGCCGAAGTGATTCAGGCAGCGAGTTGGAAGAGCTTGTGCCAGCGGTACTGGCCAGTAACTCGAACGCTACATCAACGCAGGACTGTGGGGTTTTCTCACTATCTACAAGATCGTTTTTATCACCTTTCTTAGAGACTAACAGGGTTGTCTCACTATCTTGAACCTTATCTGCATTACTTTCTCTACCATTGCATAGTGGGGTGCTCTTCTCCAATATTCTGTTTGCATACTACAAGAGAAACAAGCAGACACATCACAGGTTTAGCTTGTAGTATATGAAACTCATTTTGGTAAACCGGTTCAGTAGTAAGGTGGACAGGATAACAACATGAAACAAACATATATCTATGTACTATGGTCACTGTATTATCCATATCATTCTACTTTATGTTCCCTAATCAAGATAGAGACACAGTTCAACTAATATATTTTTAAGACACAACAGCATAGACAGAATATAAGTGTGAGAAACTACACAGCATTGGCAACACTTGTAATGTGCATCACATGAGAACATAACTGTTTATGCAACTTAAACTGAAATCAACATAGAGCAAGAAGTTAGAACAACAATCCAGTTAAAGAAATAGGTTTAAAACATACCTGTTGCGCCATTGGAGTTTCAATTGGATCCTTCAAATTTGGAAGTAGTTGGTATGAGTAAATACAGTGATGCAACAGCAAAGGGGTATGGACCATAGCTACAGAATCTGGCCTGAGACCAGTTGCTCTTCTGCTTTAAACGTGGAGTTTGGGTTAGTTGTGGTGGTCTTCGTGCTTTGGGCATTGTAGTAGCTTTACAAACTGCTCGTGTGGGGGTACTCTGTGGTGGACATGGTGCTTTGTGAACTATAAGTGGGTTACTATCCGCTGGGGTTGCGGTTAGATGGGTTGTAGCTGGTTCTCTGCCCAACGGTGTAAGTGTGCAATCTGGAAGAGCCTCGATTATGTGTGGTGGGGCTAGTTTGTGGGCCAGTAAAACCATGGTTCTATCTGCATCAACGGGTAGCACTGTCTTTTGTGAAGAACGGGTTTTTGCTCCCTTAGATACTGCCATCACCCCCTCCAATTCAAATGGATGATAAATAAGAAAAGAAATTGAACGTACAGACATTGTATGATAGACAGATGTGGTAATTCACATGTATGTTGTCTAACCAAACAGGACAACATGACACAATTTCACATATATGATGCCTAACTAAACAGGATAGCATGACATAGTTTCAGATATATGATGGATAACTTAATAGGATATAATGGCATAATTCAACATATGATGAGTACCTAAACAGGATGACATGACAAAACTATATGATGTCTTTCTAAAATAGGTTGGGATGAAATAATTCACATACATGTTGTCTAAGTATACAGGATGGCATGATATAATTGACATAATTGATTCATATACTAAGCAACTGGCACTCGCATGTATGATCTCTAAACTAAGCAGATAGAATTCAATAGTGTGCATATGATGTCTAAACTAAGCAATGCAAGACACCATATGCATCATATGAGAAATATAAATATTGCAACTTAGAGCATACACCTCAGGTGGGATATAGGACTGGTCATCTATCTCTGAATCTTCCTCTGAGGAGCTCTGTGTAACCATCAAGATATATCCTTCAACAGGTACCATTGCCTGCTCTGAAGACCTTGTTTTCACTCCAGATTTTTTCATAACCGGCTCAAATGGCTGATACACATGAAGAGTAGTTCAATATACACAGATTGTCGACAAATGGAATACGTAATGAAAAAAAGATGGCATGATATAATTCACATATATGATGCCTAGCTCCATGGCGGTGCATAATTCACATATATGATAACTGGCTGAAAAACATGGCATTGCATAATTCACATATCTGATATAGAAAGCAAATAGGAGGCATTCACATAAAGCATGTCTAATCTAAGCAGATGGCATGGCAATGCAAGATATGCAAGATATGAGCAATATAACCCAGCCAAGTTAGAGCATGCACCTCGGGGGAGGGGAATACGACTGGTCATCTCTCTCTGAATCCTCATCTGAGGAGCTATCTGTAACTAGCAAGAAATCTGCATCGACAGGTAGCACTGACTACTCAGAAGACCTTGTTTTCACTCCAGATTTTCCAATGACCGACTCAAATGGCTGATGCACAGGAAGAGTAGATGAATGTATAAACATTGTTGACAAATGGAATACATTATGGAAAAAATATGGCACGATACAATTCACATATATGATGACTGGCTAAACAGGATGGCATTGCATGATTCACGTATATGATGCCTGGCTAAAGAAGATGGCATTGCATAATTCCCATATACTCCCTCCGTTCCTAAATAATTGTCTTTTTAGAGATTTCAAATGTACTACCACATACGGATGTATAAAGACATATTTTAGAGTGTAGATTCACTCATTTTGTTCCGTTTGTAGTCACTTGTTGAAATCTCTAAAAAGACAAATATTTAGGAATGGTGGGAGTATGATATAGAAACCAAACAGGTGGCATTCACACAAAGCAAATCTAAACTAAGCCGATGACATATAAGATGTATAATGTAAGCAATGCAAGGCGCCATATGCATGATATGACCAACATCAGCATGCCAGGTTAGAGCAAACACCTCAGGTGGTAAACAGGCGTGGTCGGCTCCTTCTGAATCTCCATCTGAACAGTTATCTTCCTCTGGAATACAATCTGGAAATGTAGGAGGGGGGGCACTTTGCCCACCATGGAGCGGCGTCTGCATGACATTATATTCGCATGCAACAGTCTTCTGTTTTTCTCTACACGTTCAGTACGATTGTGTTCAATATCTGACATGCATAATAAAAAAAGAGTTAGATTTTGTAAGGCCTAAGGGGTGCATGCAAAAATCAAGACTGATGGTAGCAAACGAGTGGAGGGATCCAAAAATAATGATACCAGGTAGATTATAGCTTCAGTTTAAAAAGATAGACAATGGATCATCTATTGTTTGTTGCCCACCCAACATGAACCACATAGAAGACCCCAGATGAACTAGATAGTAGACAGATACTATTTGTTGCTGGCTCAATATGAGACCCATGGACAATTCAAAACTCAAGATTGAACGATAAAGTAGCAGGTAATAATAACCGATGTATAACGTAAGCAAACACGAAAGACTGCGACCTCTCTTCCGGAACTGTGTAGTCCTCAGGTTCATCTGCTCAATCGGTGATGGTAATGCGGTTGGCATGGCTGCCGGCAACGGGGAATATGATCTGAGGCGGCGAAAGGAAGTCTGCAGGGGGATCTCTGCTGCAGTGAACGCTTCTGTCGATGGTGCACCTCAGGTGGGGTGGATGACGGCACGGCAAGAGCAGGACATAACACACAGAGTTTTCTTTGACGCCTATCTGAAAATGAAGTAAATCTGTAAGGGCTCCTTAGAATTGGAGGATTCTATAAACGCAGGGACAGGAAAAACACAAGAATAGGATAGGAATGCACGTGCAAAACAGAGCATTTGGAAACATAGGATTTCAGTCAACCTGTGTGTTTGGCTCACATGAATTGGAAGAATAGAGGAATGGAGAAACAAAGTGATGCGACGAGTGTACAACCTCTTTGGCATAGCCTTGTGGACCTCGGCATCATTGGGTTGGACGTGGAGGATGGTGATGATGCTGGTGTGACTGTCGGAGGCGGGGAAGAAGATCCAAGGCCTCTGGAAACGGCGCCGAGGGTACTGCTCCGCTGTGATGGATGGTTCCATCGTTGGAGCAGCTCCGCTAAGGTGTACGGCGACGAGGCTGAAGCATGACAAGACAGACAATGTTAATCTGGAGTGGACCCTAATATCATCTACAATAGATTATGTAAAACACATCACGAAAAAGTGCTAGATGTAAAATGCATCAGCCGCGCCACGGCCGCTCCGACAGATGCTGTAAGTACTGTTCACTCTGAACTTAACTGAAGAAAATGAACTTCACAGTCGAAACTGAATTTTACTGTCAAAACTGATTGAACTAGTAACAGAGCATTGCAATAGATGTTTAGGGCGTTCGAGCACTAGTAGTAGAGAAGCAGTGATCTAAATCAGCAGACACTCGAGCAGGGAACGCACTAGCAGAGAGCAAGTCGTGCAGTAGCACCGCGAGCGAGTGCTAAAGCAGCAACTCCTGTAGCTGCCGGAGGTCGTGCAGCAGCAGCAGCAGCAGCGCAAGCGAGAGCAAGAGCAGAGCAGTGGCACGAACGAAAGTAGGAGAAGTGCAGCAGCGTGACCGACAGTAAGAACAGAGCCGCAGCGCGAGCGAGAGCCAGAGCAGCTGCAGCTAGTGCTGTTGTGGAAGTCACCATCGAGGAAGCAACGACATGGGGGAGAGACGCCGTGGATGATGTGGCCGGCGATGGCGCCGTCGATGGAGACACGCCATGTCTGCTCGGTATCGAGCACCGGTGGCCCCGTGAGAATGAATAAAAGATAAAATGCAGCGGTGAGTGCAGAACCTCCTTGGTTGCGCCGAGTTGGCCTCGGCTTCATCGGAGGAATTGGTGAGGGTGTTGCGGTTCCGGTGGGGCAGGTCAAGACGGTGCTGTGGGGATTGAGGTGGCGTGATAGACGAGGCGAACATCGGGGCAGCTCCTTGGAGGTGGAGGACGGGGCGACTGATCCGGCGGGACGACGAGATCGACAACGGATCATCGTCCGGTGCGGTGGATGAGGGACGGCGAGCTGTTGCGGTGGACGATGTAGTCGGGGAAGAGTCTCCGGATGGGCGGCGGTCGGGAGGCCGACGGAGGAGCATGGGGTTTCACGGGTTTTGGCGGCCTCGGTGTACGAATGGGGGGCGAAGGGGGAGGGGGAGCCAAGTTTAGGGACGCGCTTGTCCGAAATGTAGGGTAAGTTACCAGCGTACCCCCACCGGTTTTGACACCGTGACGTGGAGCTTCATTTTCGGCTGAGGGGTAGAAGGGGGATTTTGCGTGTCTAGGCTGCGGGAGCGATTTCAGATGAGGAGGGAGTTCTCGTGCGCGTCCAAATTTCGGGATAACAAGGCGCGGCGCGGGTTGAAGAAGCGGGAGTTTCAAAGCAGGTGAGACAAAAGATACTTGAGCTTGAAAATTTCGGGATAACAAGGTGCGGATTCCTTGTTCGGCAGAACAAACTTAACGTGTAAAAAACAATTCATACAAGACACAAGAGAGTCATGTCCCCTTTTACTATATTGCTATAGATGCCATTGAAAAAACTACAAGAAAATGTAAGAAAAATCGGGAGAACAAGATTACCCTGCACAGTACCAAAACGATTCGCACTTTCCTCAACAAGAACAAAAAACAAATCAATTCCCACCAAAGAAAGAGTAATGTCCCTTTTTATATGATTACAGATGCCATGATCTCAAATTTCAATTTTTAAATCCATGTTATGTTGAATTCGAATATATCGTTAGGTGACCTTGTGGTTTATAATTGATGTAGTCGTACATTTTGATCTTCCATCATATATGAACATTTTACTCCACCATGTGAACATATATATTGTCGTCTACCATATGGACTAAATTTGAATCAATTTTCCTTATTTGAATACGATTGTTGTCAAGTTATACAATAATTTAAATATTATCTTGATAACAAAAAACATACATATAGCAGTAATCATATTTCACTATGGACTACATGTACCATACGCTCTCCAATTCAAATATTTGTATCCATTTTATGTTGAATTCAAATCATAGTACATTATTGGTCTAGGTAGCGAGATGTTTGGGATAATCTAAACCCTGTTTTCATACGTATAATTTTTGGCTGAATTGGGACAAGTTTTCGTATAAGCCTCTTGGAAAACCGGAGATTCTCTCAACAAGCCTTGTGGTTCCGAGAGGGAACGTGTCACCTTTGTGTGCGAAACGATATACGCTGCGTCCCCCTGATTTTATTTACAGAGGCAACATAGAACTATATGAGCGGCCTGTTAAACTTTGGAATTATTTCGGGTTCATTTGGCCTTTTTATACATTAATTGAGTTTCTGGACTTTTAATGTGCATAATCTAAATATGAATTGCATGCACATGCTCCGGTGCAACAAAGTGGGTTTAAAAATCACATGTGTGTCCTTGGTTGAATTTCTAGGTCCCATGGAAGAAATGAGAATGAAATTCAAACATCTGGGCGTCATGACTCGGCTGAGAACATCCAGAAACTTTGATTTTAAATTCATGTAAATCCAAAACTCGCCTGGAAATCATGAAACTTGGCATGGTGTAATGTCATGGAACTAACATGTTGTGGTAAAAAATTGGGCCGATTTGGAAGCTCGTGGTTCTAAGAGGGAACGTGCCACCTTTGAGTGTGAAACAATATACGCTGCCCTCCCCCCTTTGAGTTTAACAAAGGCAACATAGAACTACATTAGTGCCCTGTTAAATTTTGGAATTATTCCGGGTTCGTTTGTCATTTTTTATACATTAATTGAGTTTCTGGTCATTTAATGTGCATAAGTCAAATTTGAACTACGAGCACATGCTCTCCTGCACCAAAGTTGGTTGAAAAATCACATTTGTGTCCTCGGGTGAATTTCTAGGTCCCATGCAAGAAATGAGTGTTGGAAATATGCCCTAGAGGCAATAATAAATTGGTTATTATTATATTTCCTTGTTCATGATAATCGTTTATTATCCATGCTAGAATTGTATTGATAGGAAACTCAGATACATGTGTGGATACATAGACAACACCATGTCCCTAGTAAGCCTCTAGTTGACTAGCTCGTTGATCAATAGATGGTTACGGTTTCCTGACCATGGACATTGGATGTCGTTGATAACGGGATCACATCATTAGGAGAATGATGTGATGGACAAGACCCAGTCCTAAGCCTAGCACAAAGATCATGTAGTTCGTATGCTAAAGCTTTTCTAATGTCAAGTATCATTTCCTTAGACCGTGAGATTGTGCAACTCCCGGATACCGTAGGAGTGCTTTGGGTGTGCAAAACATCACAACGTAACTGGGTGGCTATAAAGGTACACTACAGGTATCTCCGAAAGTGTCTGTTGGGTTGGCACGAATCGAGACTGGGATTTGTCACTCCGTGTAAACGGAGAGGTATCTCTGGGCCCACTCGGTAGGACATCATCATAATGTGCACAATGTGACCAAGGAGTTGATCACGGGATGATGTGTTACGGAACGAGCAAAGAGACTTGCCGGTAACGAGATAGAACAAGGTATCGGGATACCGACGATCGAATCTCGGGCAAGTATCGTACCGATGGACAAAGGGAATTGCATACGGGATTGATTGAATCCTTGACATCGTGGTTCATCTGATGAGATCATCGTGGAACATGTGGGAGACAACATGGGTATCCAGATCTCGCTGTTGGTTATTGACTGGAGAGTTATCTTGGTCATGTCTGCATGGTTCCCGAACCCATAGGGTCTACACACTTAAGGTTCGATGACGCTAGGGTTATAGGGAATAGATATACGTGGTTACTGAATGTTGTTCGGAGTCCCGTATGAGATCCCGGATGTCACTAGGAGTTCCGGAATGGTTCGGAGGTAAAAATTTATATATGGGAAGTCCTGTTTTGGTCGCCGGAAAAGTTTCGGGTTTTATAGGTAATGTACCGGGACCACCGGGAGGGTCCCGGTGGTCCACCAAGTGGGGCCACCAGCCCCGGAGGGCTGCATGGGCCAAGTGTGGGAGGGGACCAGCCCCAGGTGGGCTGGTGTGCCCCCCCCCCCCACCAAGGCCCAAGGCGCAAGGGAGAGTGGAAGGGGGCAAACCCTAGGCTCAGATGGGCCTAAGGCCCACCTAGTGGTGCGCCCCCCTCTCTTCCCCCTTGGCCGCCCCCCTAGATGGGATCTAGGGCTGGCCGCCACCCCTAGGGGTGGAAACCTAGGTAGGGGCACAGCCCCTCCCCTCCCCCTATATATACTTGAGGTTTTGGGCAGCCCAACACACGATTCAATCTCCCTGTTGGCGCAGCCCTACCCCTCTCCCTCCTCGTCTCTTGTAGTGCTTGGCGAAGCCCTGCTGGAGTCCCGCGCTCCTCCACCACCACCACGCCGTCGTGCTGCTGCTGGATGGAGTCTTCCCCAACCTCTCCTTCTCCCCTTGCTGGATCAAGGCGTAGGAGACGTCACCGGGCTGTACGTGTGTTGAACACGGAGGGCCGTCCGTTCGGCACTAGGATCATCGGTGATTTGGATCACGACGAGTACGACTCCATCATCCTGTTCACTTGAACGCTTCCACTTAGCGATCTACAAGGGTATGTAGATGCACTCTCCTTCCTCTCGTTGCTAGATTACTCCATAGATTGATCTTGGTGATGCGTAGAAAATTTTGAATTTCTGCTACGTTCCCCAACAGTGGCATCATGAGCTAGGTCTATGCGTAGTTACTATGCACGAGTAGAACACAAAGTAGTTGTGGGTGTCGATTTTGTCAATTTACTTGCCGTTACTAGTCTTATCTTGATTCGGCGGCATCGTGAGATGAAGCGGCCCGGACCGACCTTACACGTACTCTTACGTGAGACTGGTTCCACCGACTGACATGCACTAGTTGCATAAGGTGGCTAGCGGGTGTCTGTCTCTCCCACTTTAGTCGGATCGGATTCGATGAACAGGGTCCTTATGAAGGGTAAATAGAAATTGGAAATTCACGTTGTGGTTTTCGCGTAGGTAAGAAACGTTCTTGCTAGAAACCTATAGCAGCCACGTAAAAAACTTGCAACAACAATTAGAGGACGTCTAACTTGTTTTTGCAGCAAGTGTTTTGTGATGTGATATGGCTAAAGGATGTGATGAATGATATATGTGATGTATGAGATGATCATGTTCTTGTAATAGGAATCACGACTTGCATGTCGATGAGTATGACAACCGGCAGGAGCCATAGGAGTTGTCTTTATTTATTTATGACCCGCGTGTCAACATAAATGTCTTGTAATTACTTTACTTTATTGCTAAAGCGTTAGCCATAGTAGTAGAAGTAATAGATGACGTGACAACTTCAAGAAGACACGATGATGGAGATCATGATGATGGAGATCATGGTGTCATGCCGGTGACAACGATGATCATGGAGCCCCGAAGATGGAGATCAAAAGGAGCAAAATGATATTGGCCATATCATGTCACTATTTGATTGCATGTGATGTTTATCATGTTTTACATCTTATTTGCTTAGAACGACGGTAGCTTAAATAAGATGATCCCTCGTAATAATTTCAAGAAAGTGTTCCCCCTAACTGTGCACCGTTGCGAAGGTTCGTTGTTTCGAAGCACCACATGATGATCGGGTGTGATAGACTCTAACGTTCGAATACAATGGGTGTAAGCCAAATTTACACAGCAAAAACACTTAGGTTGACTTGACGAGCCTAGCATGTATAGACATGGCCTCGGAACACGGAAGACCGAAAGGTCGAGCATGAGTCGTATAGAAGATACGATCAACATGAAGATGTTCACCGATGTTGACTAGTCCGTCTCACGTGATGATCGGACAGGGCCTAGTTGACTCGGATCATGTTTCACTTTGATGACTAGAGGGATGTCTATCTGAGTGGGAGTTCATTAAATATTTTGATTAGATGAACTTAATTATCGTGAACATAGTCTAAATTGTCTTCGCAAATATGTTGTAGATAAATAGCTCACGTTGTAGCTCCCTGTTTCAATACGTTCCTAGAGAAATATTAAGTTGAAAGATATTGTAAGCAATGATGCGGACTAGGTCCGTAGTCCGAGGAGTGTCCTCACTGCTACACAGAAGGCTTACGTCTTTGATGCACCGCTCGATGTACAAACCCCTACAACGTCGTCTGTGGATGTTGTGAACACCTGACAGACACATCCTGATGACTACTTGATAGTTTAGTGCACCATACTTTAAGGCTTAGAATCAGGATTCCAATGACGTTTTGAATGCCATAGAACATATGAGATGTTCCAAAAGCTGAAATTGGGATTTCAGGCTCATGCCCGTGTTGAGAGGTATGAGACCTCTGACAAGTTCTTTTGCCAACAAGATGGAGGAGAATAGCTCAGCTAGTGAGCATTTGCTCAGAATGTCTGGGTGCTACGATCACTTAAATCAAGTGGGAGTTAAACTTCCAGATAAGATAGTGATTGATAGAGTTCTCTAGCCACTATCACTAAGCTACTAGATATTCATGATGAACTATGACATGCAAGGGATGGAGTTGATCCCGGAGCTGTTCGCGGTGTTTAAGACCGCAAAAGGTAGAAATCAAAGAAGGAGCATCAAATGCTGATGGTTTAACAAGACCACTGGTTTCAAGAAGGGCAAGGGCTAGAAGGGAAACTTCATGGATGGCAAACCAGTTGCCGCTCCAGTGAAGGAACCCAAGGTTGAACCCAAACCCGAGACTGAGTGCTTCTATTGTAAGGGGAACGGTCACTGGTAGCGGAATTACCCCAAATACATGGTAGATAAGAAGGCTGGCAACTTCAACAAAGTATATACGTGTTATTAATGTGTACCTCACTAGTACTCCTGGTAGCACCTGGGTATTGGGTACCGGTTCAGTTGCTATTATTGGTGACTTGAAGCAAAAGCTACAGACTAAACGGAGACTGGCTAAGGGCGAGGTGACGATGTGTGTTGGAAGTGTTTCC
Organism: Triticum dicoccoides; assembly: GCF_002162155.2. Classification (NCBI taxonomy): domain Eukaryota; kingdom Viridiplantae; phylum Streptophyta; class Magnoliopsida; order Poales; family Poaceae; genus Triticum; species Triticum dicoccoides. The sequence continues at coordinate 123,051,098 of NC_041382.1, forward strand.
AAAGTTGATGAGATCACCATCACACGCTCCATCTGCCTTCGGGATTAGTATTGAACCTAGATAAATGTTATCAGGTGTCTGCGTTGAGCATGAATATGATTAGATCATGTTCATTGCAATATGGTCATTCATTTAAGTTAGAGAATAATGGTTATTCTGTTTACATGAATGATACCTTTCATGGTCATGCACCCTATGTGAATGGTTCATTGAATCTCGGTCGTGGTAATACACATGTTCACGCCAAAAGATGTAGAGTTAATAATGATAGTACCACTTTCTTGTGGCACTACCGCTTAGGTCATATTGGCGTAAGATGCATGAAGAAACTCCATATCGATGGATGTTTGGAGTCACTTGATTTTGAATCGCTTGACACATGCGAGCCATGCCTCATGGGTAGGATGACTAAGACCCCGTTTTCAGGTACAATGAAACGGGCAAGTGACTTGTTGGAAATCATGCATGCTGATGTGTGTGATCCAATGAGAATTGAAGCGTGCGGTGGATATCGCTATTTTCTCATCTTCACTGACAATTTGAGTAGATGTAGGTATATTTACTTAATGAAGCACAAGTCTGAAACGTTTGAAAAGTTCAAGCGATTTCAGAGTGAAGTTAAGAATCATCATAACAATAAGATCATGTTCCTACAATCTGATCAAAAGGGGATTTTCTAAGTTATGAGTTTTGGCAATCACTTAAGACATTCTGGAATTGTTTCACAGTTGAAGCCACCTGGAACACCACAAGGTAATGGTGTGTCCGGACATCGTAATCGAACCCTATGAGATATGGTGCGATCTATGATGTCTCGTACCAATCTACCGTTTTCATTTTGAGGTTATGCGTTAGAGACAGCTGCATTCACTTTAGATAGGACACCATCTAAGTCCGTTGAGACAACGTCATGTGAACATTGGTTTGGCAAGAAACCAAAGTTGTCGTTTCTTAATGTTTGGGGCTGCGATGCTTAAGGCTTCAGCTGGAGAAGCTCGAACCCAAAGCGGACAAACACATCTTCATAGGATACCCAAAGGTGACAGTAGGGTATACCTTATATCTCAGATCCGAGGGCAAAATGTTTGTCGCTAAGAACGGGTCCTTTCTCGAGAAGGAGTTTCTCTCGAAAGAATTGAGTGGGAGGAAGATAGAACTTGATGAGGTTGTCGAACCTTTACTTCAACCAGAGAGTGATGCAACACAGAAAGATGTTTTCTGTGGAGCCTACGTCTGTTGAATAGGAAGTTAATGATAGTGATCATGAAACTTCGGATCAAGTTGCTATCGGACCTCGTAGGTCGACAAGAATATGTACTACTCCTAAGTGGTACAGTAATCCTGTCTTAGATATCATGTTGTTAGACAACAATGAACCTACGAGCTGTGGAGAAACGATGGTGGGCCCGTATTCCGACAAATGGTTAGAAGCCATGAAATCCGAGATAGGATCCATATATTAGAACAAAGTATGGACTTTGGTGGACTTGCCCGATGATCGGCAAGCCATTGAGATAAATGGATCTTTAAAGAAGAAGACGGACGTGGGCGGTAATGTTACCGTCTATGAAGCTCAACTTGTGGGAAAGAGTCTTTTCACAAGTTCAAGGAGTTGACTACGATGAGAATTTCTCACCCGTAGCGATGCTTAAGTCCGTCGGAATCATGTTAGGACTAGCTGTACTTTTCGATTATGAAATCTTACAGATGGATGTCAAAACAAGTTTTCTTACCAAGTTTTCGTAAGAAAAAGTTGTATGTGATACAATAAAAGGTTTTGTCGATCCTAACGATGCTAAAAGGTATGCTGGCTCCAGCAATCCTTCTATGGACTAGAGCAAGCATCTCGGAATCGGAATATATGTTTTGATGGAGTGATCAAAGCTTTTAGGTTTATACAATGTTTGCTAGAAACTTGTATTTATAAGAAAGTGAGTGGGAGCACTACAACATTTTTGATAAGTATATGTGGATGACATATTGTTGACCCGAAATGATATAGAATTTCTGGAAAGCATAAACGCTTGTTTGAAGAGTGTTTTTCAAAGGAAGACCTGGATAAAGCTGCTTACATATTGGGCATCAAGATCTATAGAGATAGATCAAGACGCCTGATGATACTTTCAAAGAACACACACCTTGACATGTTTTTGAAGGAGTTCAAAATAGATCAGTCAAAGAAGGGGTTCTTACCTGAATTGTAAGGTGTGAAGTTGAGTAAGACTCGAAGATTGACCACGGCAGAAGAAAGAGGAAGGATGAAGGTCATCCCCTATGCTTTTGTCATAGGCTCTATACGGTATGCCATGCTGAGTACCGCACCAAATGTGTGCCTTGCCACATGTCTGGCTAGAGGGTACAAAGGTGATCTAGGAGTAGATCACCAGATAGTGGTCAAAATTATCCTTAAGAGGAATAAGGAAATGTTTCTCGGTTATGGAGGTGATAAAGAATTCGACATAAAGAGTTATGTCGATGCAAGCTTAACACCTATCCGGATAGCTCTGGGTAGAGATACCGGATACGTATAATGGAGCAATAATTTGGAATAGCTCCAAGTGGAACGTGGTAGCAGCATCTACGATATAAAGTTTTGCGAAATACATAGGGATCTGAATATGGCAAGACCCGTTGACTACGACCTCTCTCACAAGCATAACATGATCAAACCTACAACTCTTTGAGTGTTTATCACATAGTGATGTGAACTAGATCACTGAGTCTAGTAGACTCTTGGATGTTGGTCACATGGCGATGTGACCTGTGAGTGTTAATCACATGGTGATGTGAACTAGATTATTGACTCTAGTGCAAGTGGGAGACTGTTGGAAATATGCCCTAGAGGCAATAATAAATTGGTTATTATTATATTTCCTTGTTCATGATAATCGTTTATTATCCATGCTAGAATTGTATTGATAGGAAACTCAGATACATGTGTGGATACATAGACAACACCATGTCCCTAGTAAGCCTCTAGTTGACTAGCTCGTTGATCAATAGATGGTTACGGTTTCCTGACCATGGACATTGGATGTCGTTGATAACGGGATCACATCATTAGGAGAATGATGTGATGGACAAGACCCAGTCCTAAGCTTAGCACAAAGATCGTGTAGTTCGTATGCTAAAGCTTTTCTAATCTCAAGTATCATTTCCTTAGACAATGAGATTGTGCAACTCCCGGATACCGTAGGAGTGCTTTGGGTGTGCCAAACGTCACAACGTAACTGGGTGGCTATAAAGGTACACTACAGGTATCTCCGAAAGTGTTTGTTGGGTTGGCACGAATCGAGACTGGGATTTGTCACTCCGTGTAAACGGAGAGGTATCTCTGGGCCCACTCGGTAGGACATCATCATAATGTGCACAATGTGACCAAGGAGTTGATCACGGGATGATGTGTTACGGAACGAGTAAAGAGACTTGCCGGTAACGAGATAGAACAAGGTATCGGGATACCGACGATCGAATCTCGGGCAAGTATCGTACCGATGGACAAAGGGAATTGCATACGGGATTGATTGAATCCTTGACATCGTGGTTCATCTGATGAGATCATCGTGGAACATGTGGGAGCCAACATGGGTATCCAGATCCCGCTGTTGGTTATTGACCGGAGAGTTATCTCGGTCATGTCTGCATGGTTCCCGAACCCGTAGGGTCTACACACTTAAGGTTCGATGACGCTAGGGTTATGGGGAATAGATATACGTGGTTACAGAATGTTGTTCGGAGTCCCGGATGAGATCCCGGACGTCACGAGGAGTTCCAGAATGGTCCGGAGGTAAAAATTTATATATGGGAAGTCTTGTTTTGGTCGCCGGAAAAGTTTTGGGTTTTATCGGTAATGTACCGGGACCACCGGGAGGGTCCCGGTGGTCCACCAAGTGGGGCCACCATCCCCGGAGGGCTGCATGGGCCAAGTGTGGGAGGGGACCAGCCCCAGGTGGGCTGGTGCACCCCCCACCAAGGCCCAAGGCGCAAGGGAAAGTGGAAGGGGGAAAACCCTAGGCTCAGATGGGCCTAAGGCCCACCTAGTGGTGCGCCCCCCTTTGTCCCCCCTTGGCCGCCCCCCTAGATGGGATCTAGGGCTGGCCGGCACCCCTAGGGGTGGAAACCTAGGTGGGGGCACAGCCCCTCCCCTCCCCCTATATATACTTGAGGTTTTGGGCAGCCCAACACACGATTCAATCTCCCTGTTGGCGCAGCCCTACCCCTCTCCATCCTCGTCTCTTGTAGTGCTTGGCGAAGCCCTGCTGGAGTCCCGTGCTCCTCCACCACCACCACGCCGTCGTGCTGCTGCTGGATGGAGTCTTCCCCAACCTCTCCTTCTCCCCTTGCTGGATCAAGGCGTAGGAGACGTCACCGGGCTGTACGTGTGTTGAACACGGAGGTGTCGTCCGTTCGGCACTAGGATCATCGGTGATTTGGATCACGACGAGTACGACTCCATCATCCTGTTCACTTGAACGCTTCCTCTTAGTGATCTACAAGGGTATGTAGATGCACTCTCCTTCCCCTCGTTGCTAGATTACTCCATAGATTGATCTTGGTGATGCGTAGAAAATTTTGAATTTCTGCTACGTTCCCCAACAATGAGAATCGAATTAAAACATCTGGGCATCGTGGCTCGACCGAAAACATTGAGAAACTTTGTTTTAAAATTCTTGTAAATCCAAAACACGTCTGAAAATCATGAAACTTGGCGTGGATGTCATGTCATGGTACTACCATGTTGTGGTAAAAAAATTGGCCGAATAGGAACATATTTTGGTATAAGCTTCTTGCAAACCCAAGCTTCTCTCAAGAAGGCTCGTGGTTCTGAGAGGGAACGTGCCACCTTTGAGTGCGAAACGATATACGTTGTCCCGCTTGAGTTTATTTACAAAGGCAACATAGAACTACATGAGTGCCCTGTTAAATTTTGGAATTATTCCAGCGTCGTTTGGCCTTATTTACACATTAATTGAGTTTCTGGTCATTTAATGTGCATAATTCAAATTTGAACTACAAGCACATGCTCCCGTGCACCAAAGTTGGTTAAAAAATCACATTTGTGTCCTCGGGTGAATTTCTAGGTCCCATGCAAAAAATGAGAATCAAATTCAAACATCTGGGCATCGTGGCTCGGTCGAGAACATTGAGAAACTTGGTTTTAAAATCATGAAACTTGGCATGGTGTCATGTGATGGTAGTACCATGCCGTGGTAAAAAAATTGGCCGAATAGGAACAAATTTTGGTATAAGCTTCTTGCAAATCGGAGCTTCTCTCAAGAAGGCTCGTGGTTCTGGGAGGGAACGTGTCACCTTTGTGTGCATAATTCAAATTTGAAATACAAGCACATGTTCCAGTGCACCAAAGTTGGTTGAAAAATCACATGTGTGTCCTCAGGTAAATTTCTAGGTTACATGCAAGAAATGGGAATGAAATTCAAAATTCTGGGCGTCGTGGCTGGGTTGGAAACATTGAGAAACTTAGTTTTTTAATTCCTGTAAATCCAAAACACGCATGAAAATAATGAAACTTGGCTTGGTGCCATGACATGGCACCAACATGTTGTGGTAAATTTGCAGTCCGATTTGCGAAGGCGCACACATTAATAATCAACAAAGTCATTTTGGAACAAGTGTTGTCACGTTACAATCGGAAACACAAGTATTGTTGAAACCGTGGGCGTTCTACTTACTAGTACCATTTACGTGCCGCCACGCGTCCCCATTTTTTATTAGCTAGGAGGCGCCGTGCAGGGTAGCTATTTGAGTAGTACGAGAGGCGTGCGATCAGACCCCTGCGCGTGCTTATTGGGAGGAGAGCCCTTTGACCTCCATCTGTCGTCCACCTCTCTCCCAAGGTCTCCATTAATGGCGCCTGAGCCTCTGTTTAATGGCGTGGCTATGTCTCACTCGACTGAGATTTAAGAGAGAAAAAAGAAAACCTGAAAGCACGGATCTTGATGTAAGATCCAACGGACCTATATAGCATCTACTGCGACTTTTAGCAAGACTGATGAATATATAAGGATGATTAATTTTTTATCAAAGAAGGGCTTGTCCCTTCCGATTTTCATTACTGAAAACCACCACAATTCACAAGAAGTTCAGCACAACTCCAGCCTAACACCAAGGACTAAAAGCTACCAGATTGAAATCGCAACATCCCAAGAGGCCAACAAAGGCCAAACATCCGCGCTAGAACCCAACATTACAACCGATGACACAATCCACATCCTAAACCGATTATTACATCAAAAGAATCCAGGAAACTGAAGGAAGCCCAGCAGCAACTAGAAGAACAGCAACGCTAGGGTCGCCACAGCAAGAGTTTTCTTCATCCCAGCCTCGCAACATTGATCTTCCACAGAAAGATAAGGATGATTAATTGTCTTACATAATTAGAAAGATAATTAAAAAGCCACATGCGGCTACGCCCGAAATACACAAGGGAAAAAGAAGAAGGAAGACGAGGATCTGGCTCGCTGATCTCTACTTTCTTGATGCATTGATGCAGGCAGCGGGAACTAGTCTCCGTGGCGAGCGGCGATGAGCTCTTTCGTGTCCTCAAGACGCTGCTTGAGAACATCCACGGATTCCTCCACCAGCCTTTGGCGCTCGTTGCGAAGCATGTCATTCTCGTCCATAAGTTTCTTGACGATGACGCCGGTCCTCTTCAACAAGGCACTGGTCTCCTCCTTCTGGTCTGTACTTCGGACGATCTTCTCCCTCAGCAGGTCACGCTCGGCCCGGAGCCTCTCATTGCCCTCCCTTAGTGCATCGATAGCCTGTTCAAACGAGGCTTTCATGTCGTCCAGCAACTTCGCAAAACGGGATATCTGATCCATCTGGCCATGGACGATCGCATGCATGCGCTTGTAACAGTCGTCTCCTGCATGCGAGAAATTTTCCCAGGCCGTCGCGGCACGGCGGGACATCTCTGCCGCATTCATGGGGCGGCGGGACATCTCTGCTGCTTCTGCGGCATGGTCGGACCAGTCTGCTGCATCGACGGCGCGGCGGGACCTCCATGCTGCTTCAGCGGCGCGGCGGGACCTCTGTGCTGCTACTTCCGCGCGGCGGGACATGTCGGCTGCTCTCATAGCGAGGAGGGACATCTCTTGTGCTTCCGCTTCCATGCTCGCCTCTCCCTGGTGGCAATCTCTCGACCCAGAACTCACGCTGGCCATGGCAGACGCAAGGGAAGGATGTTGAATGGCTTGTTTGTTTTTGTGGATGAGGAGTTGAGGAGGAATGCGCAGTCATCTTGGCATACTATTATTTATAACTGAGTACTAATACGCTCCTAAGTGGGAAACCGTTTAGGTTGTGATCAGTGTGAACAGGTTTGCAATTCAATATAGCATGGAGTAATTTCGAATGTGACGAGACGCAAGCTCAAAATTTATTGACGGTTCAAGTTTCGAAGTGCGGCACTATTCCCGGATGGAGTACTTCTTTTTCTACTCTCTCCTTTCCGGTTTTATAGGGCTTATCTCAAAATTTTAGTTTTTCCATTTTATAAGGCTCAATTTGGTTGTTCCCTAACACATGTTCAGATTCCAAGGTGCATTAAATCATTGCATGCAAGTATTAAGAGAAAATTGACCAATGCATGTACTTTATGCATGCATGCATTGCAATTAATGCATTAATAAACATAATTTTTTATCGCCACCAAAACCCACCATTTCTTAAGCTAAAGTAGACCAAGGTAATCCTTATATTAGCATATTACTAAGATAAACAGAAGGCACTGTTGAAACATTTAGGACGTGAGCTTGTCAATCTGAATGTGGAGGGACACAAGCTTAGCCCCGGCCAGCAGCTTGGGCGGAACTGTCAAGAAGGTCAGCTCCTGCACGTCGACGTCGCCAGGATCCTTGTTGCTTGTCACCTTCATTTCCACCTTGACGGCGTCGGTCGTGCCTTTGGGCTCCCCCGGCGGGCCGTTCGCCCATAGCTTGGCCACGTAGTGCGGCAGTGGGGATGCCCCCACTCTGATGCAGACGACCGACACGACGATAGGCGCGCCAATGTCGAGCACGCCGCCGACCAAGAAAAACGTGTGGCGGTCCTCCTCCGTGAATAGCAAGAGTCGTGGCTCCGACAGTGGGACTTGCAGCTGGAGCACCTTGCCGTACTGGATCCTGTGCATGGGCATGGGATGCGCGGTGTTGATGTGGTGGTAGAGCACCGGCGGCGGACCTTCGTAGCTGCAGACGGGCACGGGGCATTTGTAGGGCGCGAGCGGACACACGCTCTGGTGATCGGCGAGCTTGTGGTAAGTGACGTATCGGTGATCTCGCCCTCCTCGTGCACAACCATCTCTCGACTTGGGTCGGGGTATTACAAAGTTTTACCGTCACATATTTTATACTACTTCAAGGTGCATTAAATCAACACATGCAAGTATCAAAAGGAGAGCCATGGCATGCATGCGTTGTAATTACTGCATCGGTAAACGCAAATTATTGAAATACATCGAGTGCAGTGCTTTGATGTGTCGCGGCAACTCGTACATCAACGAGAAGTTTGATTATCCTCTCCCTCCCCGACTTAACTACACCTGCCTTTGGCTGTATGACAGGTTGGCCACACACCTGTCGGGCCCACCTGTCATACACGCAAAAGCAGGAGCGTCCCTCCCTCGCCGATGAGCGTGGTGGCTGGCAAGACTAGGAGAAGCTTTCGCTACATGTTGTCCCTCCCGCACGTGGTGGACATGCAGCAGTTCAAACAGTGTCAGATGGCCAGAAGCGTACTATAGTACTCCTCCAGTGCAGTAGTACTCCATCATTGTTCGACTTCCCGAAGAGGCGAAGAGCCAAGCGCAGCCCGGATGCTCGTGTATATAACGCATCATTCTTTGCTCCTTCTTACCACTCCGACATGTGGGAGAGCCAGCATCCGGGTCGACGTGTCATGCACCAGATTAGAGCGGCGGAACGGAAGGGGGGCATCACCCCGGTCGGAGCGCCAGTAATTCATGACTATAGTGAGTGGTCATATCACAAGTCTTTCCAGCAGTAACGTGATGTCAAATCACACAGCCCCACTCGCTCAACCTCCTCGCCTCTCTGTTAAACCGCCTACCCGAAAACTGCCATGCATACTGCCCGGGAAAAGCCCCGCCCTCAACTTTTAACTACGCGAAAATAGTTCGAGCTTGTTCGTTATATATAAATACAGTAAGTACTGTATGTTTATTCACCCGTGGGGTTGTTCAATGAATGGAGGGACGGCGAGCACAAGTGAACAATACTGTAGTACTACGAGTAGTAGTAAGTAGGAGTCGTACAGTAGTCACCTTAATAGAGAGTTTCTTTTCTTTAATGCCACGTACACAAATTGAAACGCTTGTTGTGGAGAGAAAAAAGATAATCACTCCACTATATATGGACGCAGGGGCCTCAACGCTTGCTTTACTAGGGTTGCTCTCTTCATTCTCTCATCCTCTCCAGATATAAACAAGACAGCGGTAGCGACATTTTCTCTCTGCTCACCGCTGGTCACAGATCCGGCCGGATCCCTTCGGCCGGTGTGTGTAGAGGACTAAAAGGTGCATCGTTCACGCGGTCATCACCGCCGAGGGAGGAAACCCACAGCTGTCGGAGGGTCCCGATCCTCTGCCTGTGCCGTTCTTTCCGACACAGCGCCGGCTCGGGAGGTCCTCTGACCCTTCTTCCTCCCTGCCGTATTGTCCGCAGATCCGACCTGCCGCCGCCGACATCCCGGCGAACCTCAGGTATAAGTTCTTCGAAAGCGGCCTTGCTATATTGCCCCAGCTCCCCATGTGTCTGCATGTGCATCTTTTTCTACTCCCATCAGCTCTTCCAAAGCTACCTAAATTTTAAGTATTATTAAAGGTAAAGCTACTTCATGCATTCGAATCTAGGACTTTGTTCAAACAACAAAGAAAGGGGGAAAGTTGTAGCATGAATCTAGGACTTGATTCAAAGAGGAAATAATATGGTGAAAGTAGTAGAGACCGGATACCCAACCGGTCTCTTGGCTAAAAAGGGAAATAATGGGAAAATGCAGTACAAACTGGATAAGGAACATATCTATTATTGGTTGAAAAAATGATTGGAAATGGCGGCTGGTGGACAAGTCAACAGAGTATGTCCAGGATTAGATTTGCTGCCATCACATAGTAAAAGGTCTCCAGGATTAGATTTGCTGCCCTCACATAGTAAAAGGTCTCAGGATTAGATTTGCTGCCCTCACATAGTAAAAGGTCTCCAGGATTAGATTTGCTGCCCTTACATAGTAAAAGGTCTCCAGGATTAGATTTGCTGCCCTCACATAGTACAAGGTCTCCAGGATTAGGTTTGCTGCCCTCACATAGCATGAACAAACTCGGCATCACCACTTTATGCCTCCTTGTAGGTACATTGTGCTGATACGTCCATTGTCGCATGTCCTTATACCAACCTTTTACTGTTGTTAATGTAAGGGCTTCATGTAAAATGAAGTGATCACACTGTTACCTTAGGGACATGTCTAACCAGTGTTATTATTAATCTAATGCCTCTAGTGATAAGATGCAATTAAACTGTGTTACAAATGGCACTCCTGCTATTTTCCCCAGTATGATAAGTAAGTTGCTCCTTTACGCTGCTGAGTGTCCTGGTGTCCCCACGGTCCCATGCCCTTAAACCAACTCTTTAGCTGTTGTTGATTTACTGTTTCTGGTAAACAAGCAATGCCACCATTAAGGTAATCCCATATTTGAGGAATCTCATTGTTGATCATAATGCTTCTGGTAACATGAAGCATTGCTGACGTTTTAAAATTTCTACTGTCCTTGCTTGATTGCCATGAACATAATTAAGATGCTTCTTTTCATTTTGTATACGTTTCGTATATTCTTATTGAGCAGCAATTGTTTACTTTCTATCTTTTTGTGCAGATAGGGATATCCATTTCACCTTGTTGCTATTGTGACCTTTTGGTGAACTGCACAAAACACTTTTTTTGGAATGAGTGTCTTGTGCAGTTCAACTAAAATGTCACGTGGGCAACATCTCTCAATTTTGGTGGAACTGCACAAAATGGTGATTGGAGTTTCCAAAATCTCCATCTAGTTCTGCTGGTAATCTCGTGCAACATTTTATTAGCCTTTGCAAGATGAGCCGTCACTGTCACCACAATGGCACTTTATTTTAGTGGAACTGCACAAAAGGATAACAAAATTATAGTTGCACCTTACATGAGCCAGACAGCCAACCTTAATGTTCCTCAATTTTAGTGCAACTACTAAAGAAGAACCTGCCAGCTCACAAGAGCAAGTACTTCTTGCTAGCTGAATGATGCAATCTTTGCTTCATTTCAAGTGAACTGCAGAAAAAGGCACATGAATTGAATCATGGAAGTCCAGGCAGGCTTCATCCGAGTGGAGCTGCAGGTTGAGTAAAGGAGGCCACTATTAAAGTGAAATCATGCTCTCCTGGTTTATGCTATGCAAACAGGAATACTCAACTACAGATGTTGTGATGGTCAAGAGCATTCGCCAAGTTCTTCGATTGTATGACATGGCTAGCGAAGATGGATTTAATCCCGATATTCACCTTATCAAAAGGCTCTAATGGGTTGGTTGTGAATCTTGCAAGCTGGGAATCAGTGAGACGTGTAGGCATCTTTGTTGTACTTATTATCTGAATCTTATTTGTTGGTTCTGAATCTTGCAAGCTGGGAATCAATGAGATGTGTAGGCATCTTTGTTGTACTTATTATTTGGATCTTATTTGTTGGTTCTAAATCTTGCAAGCTGGGAATCAATGAGATGTGTAGGCATCTTTGTTGTACTTATTATTTGGATCTTATTTGTTGGTTCTGAATCTTGCAAGCTGGGAAACACGACATGATGATGCAGAGGACAACAACCATAACAAACAGTTCAAACTTGGTAGTATTATCTTTGTGAAAGTGCGACAAATGTGCTGATCGTGTGCGTCCTGAGAATAATAATTCTAATTGTTGTGCATGTTGATCCTGTGGCACTGATAGAACGAGCAAATGCATTGCTTGTTTTAAGTATAAATTTCTATTAGAGCTAATTAAATTTAAGTAAAGTGACCCCTAACTCCTGTTATTACAGTACCAATACAGACCCGCTCGTGAACCAACGTGTGGCCGAGGTGCATCTTCTGCCGGGTGTGCAGCGGACGAGGGAGGGGTAGTAACTGTTGTCGCTTGTACACACTCAGCTTACTGTTGAATCCAGTTCCCCAGGAGCTGAAAAACGAACTGCTGCCGCCGCCTACACACTCGTTCACTCGAAGAGACTCCATTGGCAATCCGAAGGGTGAGCCTGCTGGATATGGACTTCAGCAAGGAGTTCCCCTTTGAGTTCGCCGTTCAGTCCCATGGCTGCACCAAGTTGAATGTGATGTACACCAACGATACGGACTCGATGAAGCTCTGCCTCGCCTCAGTCCTATGGCTGCACCAGGTTCTGGAGCATTCGCCCGTTCATCGGCAGCGCCGACTGCACCTTCGCTACGGTGGAGAGAAGGAAGAACGTGACGATTCGGCCATCTGGTGCAACAAGCTTGTCGACATCCAGAAGCAATACAAGATCATCAGCAATGGGCAGGAGAAGGACTCCATGGTTGACCTCGCTGAGACCATCATCGACCCCTGATATGCCAACATGAAAGAAGACGACCTGAACACGTGGGAGTTACCTCTGAATCTAGCCTACATAACCTACGCGGCCAAGGACGCATACGCATGCTACGACATGTACAGGCAGATCTTGGACATGAGGGCGTGTCTGCTTCCCGTAACCAATGAGTACACGGACAGCCGCAACGTCATGATCAAGCGTGCCAGGAAGGTCTAGATGTTGTACTTTATCTGTTTAGAAGCACCTTTATCATCTGAGTGTTTCATCCATTAGCATATGTGTCGTAATTATCTGTTTTGTCCGAAATATTTCTTTTAAGAACCCATTAACCTGATTGCTTTTTTTAGTGACTATTTGCTTATGTATGTAAACTAGTTCACTTGTCCGTAAAAAAACTAGTTCACTCGGCTGCCGTGATTTGAATCTCCTTCCTCCCAACATATTCCCCTCCTCAGGTGGACCCAGCAGGTCTCTGAAGTTTCTCCCACTTTCTTTTTCGATGTAAACTGAGTTTTCTCCCAGTACTTTCCCCTAGAACCAACTCAATTGTCCCACGTCTAGCCTAAAAATAATAATACCCCACGTACTATTAACTCATCAAATTAAAATGATATTTTATTTCGTAAGTTGAAAGTTCTTGCAAAATAATAATAATAATTGTTTATATATAACTTGGCAAGTTAACTCCTAGTGATTGCGTACATAAGCTTGCAAAGATTTTACTGACGTGCAATCATGTGTTTACGTTTTTATAACATTTCTCCGTCTAGCCCAACATGATATTTTCACCCAGCCCAGCAAGTCCGCGGATTTCGAGAAAAATGCAAATGGGATTTAAACGGGCTGCATAGATGCTACATTATTGTTTCACCCAGCCCACCAAATGGACTAAAAAACGTTCCCCCCACTGATAGGTTGGACCCACCAGCTATATCTTCGCACGCAAGGAAGTGCCTCCTTATTACGCGCAAAATAACGATGTCCATCCAACGGCCGTAGTGCTTCTTCAACCTCTGGTCTTCTTGCTCCAGCCGCCCAAAGCAGCGCCGGTCGTGCCGCATGCTCCTGCCTCCCGTGGCCGGCTGTGCTGCCACGGAGGCCTCACCGCCCCCTACTATTCCCACCGCTGGCTAGGCCCTGCGGCGACGGCAGCCTCACACCGCAGCCGAACCAGTGAACCCTCGTACTCCTCTCCGTGCGGGCTTCCACTGCCGCGCAGTCCCCTTCCTAGGCCTTGCCGTCGTCCACCGCTATGGTGCTCTCTGCGCGGCGTGGTCAACATGGTCAAGGAACGACTTCCATCGGAAGAGTACTGTACGTGGAGAGGCTGACAGCTGGGTCCACGGCCACACCCCAGTTTTTTTTTGTGATTTTAAATTACATTAATTTTTATGCGTGGAGAATTTGTTGGATTTTATATTGATATACATATATTTTTAAAATCAGTTTGAATGTGAGTCGAAATTTTCGGGATCAAAAACAGTTCGGACCGCACCGAAATATGAAAAAATTTCGTATAATTTTTAAGTGTGGCCATAATTTGGGCTGTAATGCTAACAAAAAGAATATGGGCTCCAAAAAAACCTTAAGAATTAGCAAATGGGCTTAAAATTATTAGAAATAATGGCAGATGGGTTGTATGTTGTTTTCCACAGATTTGAGGCTTTCCTAAAAAAAGGTTGACGCACAAGCAGTGACTGTTGGATGTCCATCCAATGGCCGTCGTGTTTCTTCAATCTTTGCTCTTCATGCTCCAGCCGCTCAAACAAGCACCGGCGGGACTGCCTGCTCCCTCCTTCCCGCGGCCGGCTGTGCTGCCGCGCAGGCCTCACTGCCCCATCGTACTCCCATCGCTGGCCTAGCCATCCCTCTACTCACCCACACATGCTGTTATTCTCAGGCAACGGCAGACGAACCAGTAAACCCTCGTACAGTCATACTCCCCTCCGCGTGGGAAACAAAAACAACGGCCGAGTCTTCCCTGCCTCTGTGTCGTTCCCTTCCTAGGCCTCGCCGTCGTCCACCGCCCTGGTGCTCTCGGCGTGGCGTGGTCAGCATGGTCAACGACCGACATGCATCTGAAGTGGACTGTACGTGGAGAGGCTGACAGCTGGGTCCACGGACGCACGCAAGGAAATGCCTCCTTATTACGCGCAAAATAATGATTTCCTGCACCTGACATCTGGGATCCACCGAAACGGCCTCTGTATTTCGCGAAAAAAATGTTACCGCCGCTGACAGCTCGGACCCACCAGCTATATCTTCACACGCAAGGAAGTGCCTCCTTATTACGCACAAAAAATGAATACTCCCCCTGCTAGCTAGGACCCAGTATAGTGGGCCTACTAAGTTGACGGGGACGAAGGGCTTTGTCAACTTAGTCAATATGCACGATTCTAGCTCGACTGACCGTATGATGTCCATCCAACGGCCATAGTACTTCTTCAACCTCTGGTCTTCTTGCTCCAGCCGCCCAAAGCAGCGCCGATCGTGCTGCCTGCTCCTGCCTCCCGTGGCCGGCTGTGCTGCCGCGGAGGCCTCACCGCCCCCATACTACTCCCACCGCTGGCCAAGCCATCCCTCCACTCCACTCACCCACACCCCCTGTTATTCTACGGCGACGGCAGCGCAGCCGAACCAGTGAACCCTCGTACTCCTCTCCGCGTGGGCATCCACTACCGCATCTTCCCCGGCTCCGCGTCATCCCCTTCCTAGGCCTCGCCGTCGTCCACCGTCGTGGTGCTGTCGGCGCAGCGTGGTCAATGTGGTCAACGACCGAATTCCATCGGAAGAATACTGTACATGGAGAGGCTGACAATTGGGTCGACGGCAGCCGCAAGGAAGTGCCTCCTTATTACACGGAAAATAATTATTCCTCCACCTGACAGCAGGGACTCACCGGACGCCCACCAGTATATCGCGAAAAACACATTTGCCCCTGACTGCTGGGACCTACCCGACGGGCCACCATATTTCACGAAAAAAACGTTCCCCTGTTGTCAGCTCGGACCCACCGGAAGTGCCTCCTTATTACGCACAAAAAAATGAATACCCCCTGCTAGCTGGGACCCACCTTGGTGGGAGGCTGACTTGTGGGCCTACTAAGTTGACGAGGACGGAGGGCTTTGTCAACTTAGTCAATATGCACGATTCTAGCTCCAGTGACCGTACGATGTCCATCCAACGGCCGTAGTGCTTCTTCAACCTCTGGTCTTCTTGCTCCAACCGCCCAAAGCAGCGCCGGTCTTGCCGCCTGCTCTTGCCTCCCGTGGCCGGCTGTGCTGCCGCGGAGGCCTCACCGCCCCCATACTACTCCCACCGTTGGCCAGGCCATCCCTCCACTCCACTTACCCACACCCCCTGCTATTCTGCGGCGACGGCAGCGCAGCCGAACCAGTGAACCCTCCTACTCCTCTCCGCGTGGGCATCCACTGCCGCGTCTTCCCCGGCTCCGCGTCGTCCCCTTCCTAGGCCTCGCCGTTGTCCACCGCCGTGGTGTTGTCGGCGCGGCCTGGTCAATGTGGTCAATGACCGAATTCCATCGGAAGAATACTATACGTGGAGAGGCTAACAGTTGGGTCCACGGCAGCCGCAAGGAAGTGCCTCCTTATTACGCGGAAAATAATTATTCCTCCACCTGACAGCAGGGACCCACCGGACGCCCACCAGTATATCGCAAAAAAAATGTTTCCCCCTGACTGCTGGGACCTACCGGACGGGCCACCGTATTTCACGAAAAAAACGTTCCCCCTGCTGTCAGCTCAGACCCACCGGAAGTGCCTCCTTATTACGCACAAAAAAGTGAATACCCCCCTGCTAGCTGGGACCCACCTTGGTGGGAGGCTGACTTGTGGGCCTACTAAGTTGACGGGGACGGAGGGCTTTGTCAACTTAGTCAATATGCTCGATTCTAGCTCCAGTGACCGTACGATGTCCATCCAACGGCTGTAGTGCTTCTTCAACCTCTGGTCTTCTTGCTCCAGCCGCCCAAAGAAGCGCCGGTCGTGCCGCCTGCTCCTGCCTCCCGTGGCCGGCTGTGCTGCCGCGGAGGCCTCACCGCCCCCTACTATTCCCACCGCTGGCCAGGCCCTGCGGCGACGGCAGCCTCACACCGCAGCCGAACGAGTGAACCCTCATACTCCTCTCCGTGTGGGCATCCACTGCCGTGTCTTCACCGGCTCCGCGATGTCCCCTTCCTAGGCCTCGCCGTCGTCCACCGCCCTGGTACTCTCGGCGCGGCGTGGTCAACGTGGTCAAGGAACGACTTCCATCGGACGTGGACTATACATGGAGAGGCTGACAGCTGGGTCCACGGCGGTAGCAAGGAAGTGCCTCCTTATTACATGGAAAATAATGATTCCTCCACCTGACAGCAGGGACCCACTGGACGGGCCACCGTATTTCGCGAAAAAAACGTTTCCCCCCTGACTGCTGGGACCCACCAGCTACACCTTCGCATGCAAGGAAGTGCCTGACAGTCAGGACCCACCTGGTCGAAGCGTACGTAGTGTTGTCATTCTGGTCGCGAATGTGTACGTACATATATACTGGTGGATGTAGAGGCGCGCACGTGTCGTAGTAGAGGCGGCCAGGGTTCAAGAAAGAAAATACGGCCACGTATGTGTACATACGGGCGGGGTCTCGAACGCCTACTCGCGCATACGTACGGCGAGGGCTCGTGTACATTGCTGGGTCAGAACGGAGAAACAACATCGTCGTCGTGTTCATGGGTCGGAATGGAATGCGTGGTCGTGTTCATCGGGAGGGCTTGGACGAAAGAGGCAATGGAAACGAGGCCTGGCGTACTGCACAACGGAAGAAACGGACCTCCTACGGTCGAAACGGGGGTCCTGTTGATCGGGAGGGGTGTGGCGTACCGCAAAACGGAGGAAATGGACCTCCTACGGTCGAAACGGGGGTCCTATTGATCGGGAGGGGTGTGGCGTACCGCAAAACAGAGGAAACGGACGTCCTACGGTCGAAACGGGGGTCCTGTTGATCGGGAGGGTTGTGGCGTACCGCAAAATGGAGGAAACGGACTTGTGTTGGAGCGCTACAGTCGAAACGGGGGTCATGTTCATCGGGAGGGGTG